>NC_081563.1:866228-947872 GCF_022355385.1 Mustela nigripes
CCCAGGTCATCCCCCGCTCGGAGCCGGACTCCGTGGGGACCGCGCCCAGGTCATCCCCCGCTCGGAGCCGGACTCCGTGGGGACCGCGCCCAGGTCACCGGTCCCGCCAGAAGTGCCCCGATGGAGATGTGCGCAGCACGCTTGGGGTCCCAAACCGGGGAGGTGGGTCTGCTGTTGGAGCCCTTGGAGCTGGAGGGGTTCTCGGCCGGGAGGCGGAGCTGAGGGGGTGTGAGGTGCTCTGTGAGATGGGGGCGGGGAATGTTCCCTGGGAAGGAACAGGGCACACGGGAAGAGAATGCATGTTTGGACACTAGGTCCCCAGGCGTCCACGTCTCTCTCTGGGACACAGGGAACCACCACGGACATTGGGCAGGGAATGACAGGCTGGGAAAAGTTGCCATGGGAACAGAGGGAGGCCCGTGGCGGGATGCAGGGCTAGGCATGTGGATGGGGCCGCCCGCAGCCCTCAGAGCACCCACGGCCTCAGGGCACTGTGCAGCTGCCGGTGGGGGACGGAGAGCGCAGACGGCCATCTCATGCTTCCTGCTCTCAGCTCCTAGCCACACACACGAGAAAGTCCTCTGCCCGCAAAGCTGGAGAAGACTCATCCTCGGGGTTTCTGAAACTCCCGCCACCGGAGGACCCTGCAAGGTGATGACTCGGGCAGAAGGTTCTCCGTGAGATGGGGTAAAAATCAGCATTTCTGGGGAAAAATTGTGTGGAAACACAGCTAAAGTCTGTAGAAACAGGCAAAGGTAAAATTCCTTCTTCATAAATTTTTAATTTAAAAATGTCTCTGGATGTTATATCTTCAGCTAATAATATCTTCTTGAGGCAGGAAGAAAGAAAAAAGAGGGGAATCCGGAAACCGGGAAGAAGGGAAGGGGGAGTGATCTGAGCATCAGGGACCGAGCTGAGGTGGCCGCAGTTTGAGAAAACAAGAAAGCGTCTACCGACGGGAGCATCACGGAGGAGTCAACATGACGCGTTCTCCAAGATGCAATCACCGATAGTGCCGGACGAGTGGCCGACGGATTCTCGGGTCGACGCGTGCCGGTGTTCAGAGCCATGGTAGGAGCGCAGCAGAACAAGGACTGGCCGGCGAGCCCGCCCAGTGGGGACGCCCCGTGCCGCCGGCGGTGGCGAGGGGCTGCGGACGGCACACGGGCCTCCGCGCCGCGGGTGTCCCTCTGTGAAGGCCCATCGCACACGTGTGAAATGACAAGCGCAGTGACTAAGCTGTATGTTTTTAACCTCGGGAAACTGAGACTGTTTCGTGGGCTGATCTGATCAGTGAAACATGTCCCCACCAGAGCAGGGACGGCTGCTTTCTCGCCTGCGCGCCCAGAGCCCCGCGGGCAGACACGCGCCCCAGGCGGGCTGCCCCGCAGCAGGCGGTGGGGACAGAAGCCCTGTTCCCTTTCTGAGGTTTGCGGTGGGCCCAGAGGGACCGAGCCGGAGACCCCGAGCTCAGCGCACTCCTGCCGAGCTCCGGAAGTGGACCCTGAGGGCACAGCCTGCCTTGTCACCACCTGGTCACTGGAGGGGGCTTTGCTGCCTCTCGGGGCTTGGGTTTCGTCCCCAGCGGAGTGGGAGCAGTGTTGCAGGTGTCTCTGTCTTAGAGGGGCCGTCCGAGGATGGAGGTGACGCGGCTCCGGCACAGTGAACACTTTCCTCTTCACCATCAACAACCTGGGCCTGGGCCCCCGGAGCGGCTTCCTGGCCTGTCCGCTCTCACGTGCACAGGCCGCGGGTGACACAAACACCACCCGTGGCCACCCCCCCCCCCCCCCCGGGGGGCCCCCCCCCCCCCCCCCCCGACCGCGGGCGACCCACCCCCCCCCCGTCGCCCCCCCCCCCCCCCCGTCTGGGTGGCACGTCTTCCCCTGCAGAGATAGCAAGAGCGCATCAGCTCCCCGATTCCTGCCATCAGAGCAGGACCCCCATCACGCGGGCCCCCTCCCCGTCTCGTCCCCCACAGGTCTGCTCCGGCACCCACTGGGGGCTGGGGTCTCAGGACATGAGCTTCGGGGACGGCGGATGTTCAGCCCATTGTGGTCCCTGACGAGCACATCCCCTACGTGTCTCTCCGTCCCTTCTGAAAGTGTCAGTTTAAAGAGAAGTAACAGTGCAGGGGCTGAGGGCAGTGGGGGTTCCTGCATTTTTAACACGCAGAGTGTGTATATCTTTGCACGACTTAGAATTTACCCCTCTGTCTGTATTTTACGCATTCTCATACTTCCCTGCATTCTAAAAGCTCTACACGAAGAAGAGTGACCACGGTCAGCTCGCCGGTGCGCATCCGAGCCCTTGGAACCCACGTGTGGGAGTGACGAGCTCCAGGCCTCTCTGAACCTCACATTCCTTACTGGAGATTCCTCATCCCTTAGCGCCGAGAGCGCGCATACAGTGCCAAGGGGGTATGCTTCCCGATGCATGGATGATGGAGCAAGGTCATGGACCCGCCTTGGACGGACGTCCACAGCTGACCCTCCCCCCGCCCAGCACAGACACATGTGCAGTGCATGGGCACCGTCATCAGTGATGTGGGAATGACATGGAGTCTGCCCCGACCCCCCAGCCCGGGTCCCCTTCTGCAAGCTGGAAGGTGAGACCCTCCAGTCCTTCCTGGCTCTCCCCTTGGTATTTGTTTAACTGTCACAGAATCCAACTCTGTAGCACACACACTGTTGTACAACCTGAGGGACTGTACGGTCCACATCGTGAGCGAGCACCAGGGCCTGAGGTCCCGACTGGGCCCCACTTTGCCTGTGACTCGCTGGTAGAGAGATCTGTACCTTGAGCAAGGCCGGCCTGTGGCCATGGTCTTTCTACCAAACGGCCTAGCAAGGACAGCCTTGCTGCCTGTGGACATCCTGCTATCTGAGTGTGCAGACTGTTGGGTCAGAACGACTGGGGACCCCTGAGCAGAGGCAAGGGAAGCAGGTTAAAGGGAGGCCCCTTTGTCCATCAACTCTTGGGAAAATCCAATAGGAAAAAGGAAAGAAAAAAGCCCAACTGTGTGAAAGTAAACAATTTCAATGATTTTCAAATGAAACAGAAAGGAAGAAACGTCCAGAGGCGTGAATTTCCTGGATTAGCAGGTAAACGTGGGCAGCACACCCAGACCCGGCCCCAACCAGGTTGGGATTCTACAAATGGGCCCATCGAGCACAGCACTGCTCTGCGGTCCGCGGGGCGTCAGGGAGGGAGCGGGGCGTGTGAGGGCAGTGGCCTCTGGAGGGGCTCCCTGAGCAGGGACCTAGGAGGATGTGCCCCTCGGCCCTTTTCTGTATGCCCCATGTGCTCCATCCGGACTCCCTGCATTTTTGGTTTGGGAAGGGCACCAGACCGCATTCTGTGCGTCTACTTCCTGTCGCTAAACAAACACGTCTGTGAAATGCTTGCTTTCTAATTTCCCAAAGTTAACTTTAAAGTCCATTTGTATAATTAAAAAATGAAAAACTTGAGTGAATACACTTTGAGTAGATTTAGATGACACTGAATCAAAGTTTAAAACCCAGCAACCCGTTTGCATGATCACATACCTAAGATTTCTTCCTACGATGGAAAAACTGAAGGTAAGAACAGGAGAGGGATAGGCCAACCGCCCACGGCCGCACAGCGGCATCCGACCCAGATCAGGGCCTGTGGGGTCCTGGCGGGGTGTCCCAGGGATGCGCAGACGGCAGGCGAGAACCGTTGGGAGACGAGGGACTGGCTGTGTCGGGGCGAGGTACCAGCGGGAGTGACAGGGAATACCTCAGCAGATGTGACGCTTGCACGGGAAAATCCCGTGTAAGACCCCACACAGTCGTCTCCGAGGCACGAGTGTGCCGGCGAGTCTGGGGCCCGCCTGAGCACGACAGGACATGGTCCTGCTCGTGGCTCTGCTCCTGCGATCTTCAACCAGATGATCTCTATGGTCCTACCAGGTCTAATTCATGGAGACCATGATTAAAACGTTCCTTTAATTTTTTTTTTTTTTTAAAGTAGGACCCATGCCTAACACAGAACCCCACATGGGGCTTCAACTCAAGACCTGAGCTGGGATCCAGGGTCGGACACGTAACCACCCAGGCACCCCCAAAACGTTCCTTTAAATAGTGAGTTGAAATCCGCATCTTAGGATTCGACTGTGACAGCGTAAAGGTTTACACAGTGCCGGTCAGGGCAAAATAAAGTAATTGCATCATCTCCCAACTGAAGAGAAGTCCCTTTTATTTATTTTTCATTTGCTTCTGATCCCCTCTTTGGAGAAGCAGAAAATAAAGAATCTTAAAGAACAGCCTTAATGACACTACAGGGCAATTCGGGACCCCGCGCAGTCCAGCCTTTCCGGGATCACAGGCGAAGGGTAAGCCGGTGGTAGGCGCTGGGCCCTGATGTGAAGCCGAGGAGAGGCTCCAGCACCGGGTCGTGGCTCCCACTTCCTCGCAGGCATTTGCTAAACCCGCGTCTGATGAGCTTCCCCAGCTACACTCCGGCCAGCAGCCCTGCAGCCGCGCGGAGCGTGCCGCGTGGAAATGTCGTCCGCGGAGCCTGCAATCAGGCACTACGCGCACAACGCGAGTGGGTTGAGTCCAGGCGAGAGCTCACGGCAATCAAGGCTGGGGATGGGAGAACAAAGCCATTTTCTCTCATTTGCCGGCAACACAGCCATCGGGCCGTAATTAGGAGGCAAGTGGGCTGGCGGCTGGAAGGCTGCTCATTACCCCGCGCAGCTCCCAATCAGCCCGCCGGCGAGAGCCAGCCACCGCGGCCAGGGAAGGGGACTGGCGGGAAGGAGCCGCGAGGGCCGGGGGACAAGCCCTAGGGGATAAAATTGAGTTCGGAAGGGAGAGGGGCCAAACCCCTGGGAGCTAGCTGCAAATAAGTCACACAGCTCTGTGGGGCGCCCCGTGCGCGATTCGCCAGAGTCACCAGCCCCGGCCGAAGCATCAGTCCCATGGCACTCCCTGCCCCCCACAAAGCTCTTCTTCCCAAACAACATTTCCCAGAGACCACCCAAACTGGAATATATAGAGTACGTTCTTTTATTCACAATTTTTTATAATCAACTTAAGAGCATTTATCTAAAACAAGTTCCCCAATATTCCTGTGAATATCACATGAATTTATTATATGTTTATATTGAATGGATACCTATCTGCTCGGATCTACAGTAAAATATCAAAAGGTCAGTTTAAAATATCCTCTAGAGCCTGGTATGTTAACATTCAATTGTAAGCCTAATTGTCTTTGAATAAAGCCTGTGCATTCAAAATAAATGTAGAATTTACTGGTAAGAATCACACACACACACACACACACACGCACACACACACACCCCTCCTATATCAAAACACCTACGTTCGTGTAGGAACTAAACACAGGATTGCGTTGTCCCCAGTATTACTAAAATCTGTGTCGCAGGGACTACAGAACGCGACCGGGAGCCGCGTTGTTGAATGTTGTCGCAAGTCTGTGCTCGGTGGCGCCGTCCCCTGCATGTGGGAGGAACTGCACAGCCGCGGCGCTGGGGAAACGCCACCGGCGGCCAACCCAGGGCTGAGCCGGGACGGGGCAGAGCCACAGGCGTGCGGGCCTGCACGTGGACCAGAGTCATGTGTGAGGCTTCATGGAGCCTCGTGCCCAAGAATCCATTTAAGGGAGCCCGCGGTTCCGAATCTATTTTAAAGGGCCCCGAAAATAAACCGTCCCTGGGCCTGCATGGGACACGGAGGAAATGGGAGACCGAGCTCGGCTGCCCCTGCCCGTCCCCTTCTCCGGAACCTGTGGGGGACACGCTCATGTTCTCTCAGCTGCTCTCGGGGGGGTCTGGGGTTTTGAGAAACCCATGAGAAACAGCCGCCCCCATGCCCGTGAGCCCGCAGCTGCCGACGGAGTTTGGAGCCATGCGGCGTTGGAAATCCGCGCCCACAGTGAACTTGGAGCTCAAAAGGCTTGTCCTGCGCATCTGGCCATCCCACCTCCTCGGTGGACAAGGGGGAAATGATAGGAGAGAGGTAAAAACCAAGGTCCCCAAATAAGGAAAATTGTGGGGCTGCCAGAGAAGATGAGGCAAGACCTGGGAAGGGCCACCGCCCTCCGACGTTCTGCACAAGCCCCGGGTCAGCGCCGCGCCTCTCGGAAACCAGGACGGCCAAAAGTAAACTCACTGCTCCCACCCCAAGCCCACTCCTTCCCCCGGTCCACTCCCCACCCGAGCAAGGCCATGTATTTAAAACTGGGTCAGACGCGGCCCTCCTCCCACGCAGGCGCCGGCAGGCACTTCCCGGGCATTCAGGGCGGAGGCCGCGACCGCTGACGCCGCGGCAGGACCTCCAAGAACTGGCCCCTCTCACGTCTCGCATCGCGCACGGCCCTCACAGTGCTCGCCCGCGGCAGTTCTCAACGTGGGGTTCAAGGGGTGCAGTCATTTCACCCCAGGGACTTTGCACAACCTGCTTATTCTGCCAGGAGCCCCTAACCCATGCCCAAGGGTTAATCCTTTCTATGGTGAGGGCTTAAAGCTCCTCTTCTGCATCCGCTCTGCAATTTTTCTCTTTTGGGACCTCGATTTTTACTCCCTTTATATGATTTCCCTTCTCATATGGGAAAAAAATCCGCTCATTCAATACAGAACTCATCTGCCTGTTTCCTGGTATCTTCACAGTGCCCACCGCACAGTAAAGACCTGAAAAATGGGGGGGCCGGTAAGTGGAGGAGACACAGGATTGTCACATCTCAGAAGAGAGCTCTGCAAGACAGGCTTTGAAGCTTCTTTGTACAAACGCAAGTCCTTATTGGTCGAGAATGTTCTGGGTGAGGTGTTCCCTGGAAACTGGAGAGTGACCGGGTTATATCCTTCTGTGGAATGCTTTTGGAGACCCTGGGAATTGAGGAAATATTCCCTTCGGTGGTGAAGATGGAGGGAACATGCAAACGAGATAATCCAAATGCCC
Source organism: Mustela nigripes (assembly GCF_022355385.1). Lineage (NCBI taxonomy): Eukaryota > Metazoa > Chordata > Mammalia > Carnivora > Mustelidae > Mustela > Mustela nigripes. The sequence goes on from NC_081563.1 coordinate 873,176, forward strand.
ACTGCATCTCGGGCCCCAGAACCCAGCGCACCTCAGACCCGAGAACCTGCTGCATCTCAGGCCCCGGAACCTAGTGGATCTCAGACCTGAGAACCCACTGCATCTCGGACCCCGGAACCCAGCACACCTCAGACCTGAGAACCCACTGCATCTCGGATCAGACCCCAGAACCCAGCGCACCTCAGACAGGAGAACCTAGCGCATTTAGGACCGCAGAACCAAGTGCATATGGGGCCCTTCCATGTGGCAGGGTATGAAGAGTCAGGACAGGAGAGGATAAAACCAATAGGTCAGATCTAAGCTTTTCAAGTAAATACGATTTGCTTTCCACTGGGGTTCAGATACCCTAGGGAAAAGTCAGAGCCCTGTGACTTATGGAGGATGTGCGGATCCTGCCATGAAACAGATGAAGTTCCAACCCAGAGCCGCCCCGACTTGTGCGCATGCAGCTGCTTCCTGAACGTTCTGCAGGGGGTGGAAGACTTTTCCTTCCTGGAGGAAGCAGCAGACGGACCAACAGGAAGCGCCCCTGCCACAGACCTGGGCCAGGTGGGAGATGACGCTTCCTGCAGCGTGAGGCGAACCGAGCCCAGGCCTGCGTCAGGAAGCACATGAGAGCCGGACGCGCATGGACGCATGGAGACTCCGGAGCCGCTGGCCGGGCGGACACTCGAGCCCGGGACCTCTCGTGCGTGTCTGGGTGATAGCGTCCAGCTCCGTTTCCCCAACATCCCACTTCCCGTTTCTCATCCTTTTGGGCAGCAGAGGCTGTGGGGGTTAGAGGCCGGCACGTGAATCAGCCCAGGCTCCATGAAGCCCGTTACTCGACACCCAACCACAGGCGGCAGGTGTGGGACAGCACGGCCGCCGCGGAGCCCTGTGAATCCTGTTAACTCGTCTCCTCCAGTTTCAGAGTTTGAAAACACTCAAATGTTTGAAAACACAATGAATAATGTGCCTGCTGTCAGAACGCTGAGCTCTGCTATGGCTTCTTGTGGCCTGTTGTTGCTCAAATATTTTGTCCTTTTAACTTCATTAAACAAGGGTGCTACATAAGGCTTGCCTTCCATTTTCCCATCTGTGACACTTTGGAATATGCCATCGCTCCCTTTTGGGTCTGGAAACTCAGGCCCAGATCTTGACCCCCATGCAGCGTACACACGATCTTCAGTATGCTACTTCTATTGAGCAAGTGCTGAGAAAAGATAAAAAAGTAAGAATTAAAACCAACTGACTGCCAGTCTGGTGCCACATTACACAATCCTGATTGCGTCAGATCTGGAACGCAACACAGGGTTGACGAGACCAGCAGGTAGACCAGCAAATAGGGAAGCCCAGGTTGTGGGAGACGACTTCAGGGACCGCCAGGAGCACTGCTCCTTCCGCTTACATGTGAGCTGGAGGGTTTCTGAGAATAGGAAGCATCCGAGTTACATTTTATAGTTTACGACTTAAAGTATAGGATTTGAGTGTTATCTATGTATAAAACAACTTGTAGTAAAAAACTTATGTTGGTTCTCTGAGCCAATATACTGATTTTAGATTTTTTTGTTATTTGATTTATTAATAATGTTTTCCCCAATGATCTATAAGATTAAACATCTAAACATTGGCATTGTATAGTTACTAATCAGGTTTTATCTTCCTTTAGAACATTCCAGAAATTCCAGAAAAGCCAAGAGCTTTTGCATCATATTGAGATGGAAATTTATAGCTGCATTCCTCTGGAAGGGTACACCTCCAGGCGAGGGGAAAGATGAGTGACCCACAACTGGAGATCCTTCTGCTGAAAGTACCTTTGCATTTTTGGGGAGCAACTGGCTGTCATCACAATATCTCTTTGCAACAGCACTTGTCCTGCTGTCCTCCTCGGGAGTGGGGTGAAGCAGCAGTGCCCCTATGCTCTAGGAAATCGATGCTGGTCCAGTTTCTCGCAAGGAGTCCTCGCTGGCTTCCAGCCTCCTCAGACGCTGTTTATTCTGCAACAAGAGCTCTAAGAACCATTGGCTTAGAGCGGGGCACCCGTTATCACGGTCATCTTCCTTGCGGATATTTACTTGGGGAATGCTAGACTGTCCATGCCGGAAGGGACCCTGGACGTCCTCTCCTGTAACCACCCAACGTCATCACTAATGGTGGATAAAGAAGTGGGTGGTTCCGCTTTTGGCGATCACATGTAATCTTTCCACACAACCTTCTCGATGATAAAGAAGAGGCGAATTAAATTCTGTTTACGTCATCTGTTTGAAGCATTGGAGGGTGATCATGATTTGCACGGCCAAGAAACCAAGCAGAGAGAAACCCACAGAGATGGGCCCTTATTAAGCACAACTTTTTGGCTTGAGACATCTACTGATACCGAAGTGACTCATGAAGGTCTCAGAATCTGAATGTCTCTGTGCGTCTCTGAGCACTGCGTGACCAGGGGCAAGAGACTGGAGCTCCTGGCCCACGGGAAGGGGTTCCCCAGAAACACCACACGCTTCCGCTGGGATCACTTAAGGTTTCATCCCAGGAATAAATGTAAACTGGAAATAGCTCATCCCTCCTGCGTAATAAAACCCAGCTCTGAACCATCTCAACTCTTGATTTGACGGAAGCCACGTTCCTTAGTCTAGATGGGCACAACAAAAATGAATGCTTTCTGGAGGAAGATGACATAACGTAACATAACAGAAAGCTGCAATGCGTAACTACAGTTTTTTATCTACCATGTCTGTAATCCAGACTAAACAAGGCAAGCGAATAGGTAGATTTGACCAAAACCCAGGGGGAAAAAAAATAACAGCCAACAGAAACAGACACATTGGAATTATCTGACAAGAATTTAAAGTAATGAAACTGCCAAAGGCATGTAACACAATGTTGAATTTCAGGAGATGAATAAAACTTATTGTAAAGACCAAATGGAAATTTTAGAATTGAAAACTCTAAGAATAGAAGCTAGGAATTCAGTTGCTAGAATTAACAGAGTATGCCCGGTTGAAGAGACAATCCGCAGATTGGAAGACAGGTCGGAAGGAAATATCACAATTAATATGAGAAATAAAATTATATTAAACAAAGGAATAAAAAAACTTTTGAAAAATTAAGGTTAAGAATTTTCAAAAGTGATGAAAAATATAGACCACCAAATTCAGAAACACCATGAATCCCAAATGCAATAATTACAAGGAAAAACCAGACCTCTGAGTAAAACTACAAGAAGCAAAAATCAAGAAAAAAAAATGTGTAAACTGGCAGCAATTAGTAACAGCTAACTTCTTAACAGAGACAAGAGAACTCAGAGGATAATAAAATTCTGTATTAAAAATGTTTAATGAAAGTAATGCCAATCTCGTGAAGAAAAAAAAAAAAACCCTTCAGAAATGAAGGTAAAAAAAGGACAATTTCAGACCAAAAAAGGAAAGAATCTGTCATCAGTAGATCGACATTAAGTAAAATTCTAAGAGATCGTTTCGCCAGAAGGAAAGTGTTGTGCTTGTAGCTCAGTGGTTCACTGAGTGAGGAACACGAAACCACAAATACGGGGTGAATGTATTTGACACCAACTGTGTTAAAGGACAATCATGAAACCTTGTAGGATTTGACATACTTTTAAAGAAATAACACACAGATTAACATATGTGTGTCAGGTATTACTTCTATTACAACAGGCCATAGATTGGGGGGTATGGACTGAGTTAAAGCATTCACAGAGTCACTGAATATTTGGAAAGTGGTGGAACCGCAACTAATATTAAATTCTAGTGAGTACGAATAAATACTGTAATTTCAAAGTAAATAATAAAAGGCAGTAAAAGAAAGTGTAACTAACAAGTTAATAAAAAGGAATAATGTAAAATACTAAATCCAAATAAATTTAAGAAGCATTTTGAGCTGCACCGTCAATACGAGGGCAGGGGGCTGTGGGCCGGGCCAGGGGACGGCAGCCTCCCCACCGCGCCTGCGCCGGTCTCGGAGCCAGGGCTGGGCGCGGCATGTCAGGACTGTGTCCTGCTTGGCCAGGGCACCTGGAACCGACGGACATCGCACGGCTCGCTCTGAGAAGCTACAACACTTGGTCTGGACTTCTGATCTTACGGACGAGGCGCCTGAGATCAGAGGACACGTGAACCTCTGGTCAGCACTCGCTCTGCATTTAGGAACAACTACAACGAGCTCCACGAGGAACAGGTATGTTTCCTTAATTCACAGATTTTTAAAATGTGCATATACACGTAGGAAGTAGCTACAAGTGAGACGGACATGAAGCCCCTGCAACGGGCCCAGAGAAAAGGCCGCCGGTCACAGCAGGGAGCGGTCGGCCACGGGACAGGCCTCCGTGCGCCTCCACAGAGTTGGGGCTCTTCATCCAGAGATAAAAAGTGAGCAGGGGCGAGGAGTGGACGAAGTGGGGAGCACACAGGTGTGGGGTCTCTGTAAACACTGTCCTCAGCGACAGAAAAGCGTGGTCTCCTTCTCATAAAAGGTTCATCCTTTGCTTTGAAAAGCAAATAGCCTTTTTGATTTGAGATATTTTTAAATGTTGATTTCTTAAGGAAACAGAATTTTGGACGCGCTTTGCCTAACAGCAGATCGGTGGCAGCCCCGGTGCCCACCGCCCCGCCGGCCACATAGCCAAGCCACACACATGGCCTCGCCTGCAGGAAGGTGTGTTCCGGGCCCAGCCGGGTGGCATTCGCAGCTGAGGTGACGTGCTCACGTCTCCCCGCTCCCTCCGGGGCCACATGCCCCAGCCATCAGGTCGGCGACAGGCCGGGGAGCTCATGGGTGGAGAGGAGGCAGGGCCCAGGACACCTGCGCAGGGCAGGCCTCTCCATCCTCCAGCGAACCACAGGACGTGAGGGAGCATCGCACCTGCCGGGCACCAGCCGCCTGACGCCACGGGGCCGTGGGGCAGTGACCAGCCTCTTCTGCTCTCAGAGGGGCTGCAGTCTTGCCTTGGGCCTGCTCCGCCCCCCTCTCTGCCCCACCTCCCGTTTCTCCGGGCCACGTCCAGTAGGACAGGCCAGGAGCACGTTGAATCCCTGCTTGGCGGCGGGAGGCGCAGGCCCACGTGGGCTCTCCACGATGGAAACTGCCCGTCGGAGAGCAGGCGGGGCGGATGCACCGGGAAGGAACTTCTGAAACGTAGGCGGGGCTCAGGGGAGCTCAGGGGGGTCCCCACTTCCCTTGCAAACTTTAAGGTGCAGCCTGACCCTGACTTAGCCAGGTGGCACCGTGGGGTGCTGGTGCCAACTCCAGCACACGCCCGCGTTTCAGCATCACCCTCACGTCCGCTGAGCTTCACACTCACAGAGGGCATCCCGCTAAACATGGCCTTGGAGTCCCTCGGCGTGGGGAGGAGAGGCCTGAGTCATCACGGTTCACAGCTCGGGGAGCCTGGCTCAGGGAAGCAGCCACCGGTGCTGCCGTGGTCTCCCATCCGCTGTCAGCGAACCAGCAGAGACTCGGGCTACAGACGACGCGGACTTACTCTTCCCGCCCTTGGAGGCCGAGAGAGCTCGCGCTCAGGACCGCACTCCCTGTACAGGCTGCAGGGCAGAAGCCTCGGCTCTCCCCGAGGCCTGCGTGCCCACGCTCCGTGGCTCCCCATCCCTTTCTTGGGTCACTCTGACCTCGGCTTCTGACCGTCCCTTCTGCCTCCTGCCACAAGACCCACCAGTAATGCAGGAGAACATCCCTGCCTCAGGACCCTTGATCACGCCTGCAGAGCCTTTGTCACATGGCACGGGCGTCCGCAGGTCCCGGGGGAGGCGTGGGCATCGTGGGGACCATCGCTCTTCCTGCCACGCGCAGAGGAAGCGGCAGACGGAAGGGAGAGCCTCCAGTCCTTCCATGGGACAGCAGTGGCTCTTTCGAGGAGCGGGTCCTCAGGCACCAGTGATTCCTGAGGAAAATGGGGTGTCCTGGCGCACGCGGCGCAGTTCAGGAGTGTTAGCTTGGCCCAGGCGCTTCTGCGCCACAGCCTGGTGGGAAGAGCCACTGGCAGGAGTGAAGGTTCATGCGGAGAACACAGCGTCCTGCTCCGCCCAGGCCGAGCAAGGCCGAACCCCACGACGCGGTGCACTCCATGGGCTTCAGAGAGGCGGGTGGAGCACAGCAGCGCCCTGTGAGCCGGCGCGGACAGGTGGGGACCGGCGAGGACAGGTGGGGACCGGCGTGCGCAGTCCGGCCTGCTAGGACGTTACCTAAAGTTATGTAACACCTGACTCGTGGTCAAAGCAAACAAAGCCGCGCCCGGAGGCGCCAAACCCCAAAACCGACAAAGCTGCGTGGACATGGGTCCCAGGGTGGAACCAGTGCCTGGGGACAGCAGTGCCCCTGGAGGACATCTGGAGCTTCAGGTCCGGTGGCCCCAGCCCGGCGCCGGCTCCTGTCACCGAGATCCGTCTGTCCTCCTCGAGGTCCGGCCCATTTTCCCAGCTCAAATGTGACCGCACGTGCTGTTCAACAACCTTCTATTTTTTGCGTTTCATGGCTAGTTTTTTGAAAAATGTTATGCATTTTAAAGTTTAACCGTATTAGTGGCATTTTAAGCTAATGTCCTTATTTTGTCATTTACCACCAACGAGAGATTAAATTTTTAGGTTTCAAAATACTAAAACCTTTCAAAACCATCCCTTGAAGCCCTGCATTTAAGGACATTTAGTCATTACCGCGGAAACAAGAACCGGAGCTTTACTGGATGCGAACCGCGAAAAGTGAGTGTCCTTCTCAGTGCGGCACCGAAAACAGCTCCGGTGCGCCAGCTGTCCTGTTTCTCGGCTGTGTTTCATTTCTTCCTACATTGGGGAACTTAAGGAAATACTAACCTGCGTACTCTTTGATTCGAGTAAGAGGCCGATTGGCCGTGTGCCCTAATGCCCATCGGGCCTGGTTCTCTGGAGAGGAGGAAAACTGAATGACCTGCGGCCACACGCCTCGCATGCCGAACGGAGAATCCCGACTGGACGACCCTGGTTCTCAGGTTTGCAGAATCTTTGTCTGAGGACTTAACTACGTCACAAACGTCTCCGGCTCTGTCCACTGCCACTCAAGTCAGGAACAGTGGTTCTGGGATCCAGACTGCTCGCCCCGTGTGCACACGGCCATCAAGCCTCCCTCCACTCCTTTCTAACGGCATGTCCGAGGCTGCACCTCCACACCCCTCCCCTGCGTGTCCGAGGCTGCACCTCCACACCCCTCCCCTGCGTGTCCGAGGCTGGACCTCCACACCCCTCCCCTGTACCTGCAGGTCAAAGACCAAGATCCTTCCACGGTCAGCCAAGGCAGGCCCCTGACTAGGTTCTCGCCAGCATTTCCCATAGGAGCCCCCCTGCTCCCTCCTACCCTCGGATGACAACATCAGAGTCCAGATAATCTCCCAAACACAGGAAACTGGGCCACATTCTCACGTGTGTGAACGTCTATTTTCACGACGCACCTTACTCTTTCCTTGTTGCTCAGCTAGTGGAGTCTGTCATCACGAGAAATCCAGTGCATTTGGAAGTTCTTTTGAATGATATTGGAGAGAAAACATGAAAAACGCACCCAGGACTGTGCACTAGTTTGCCTGTGTGCTCATCCCTGGGCTAAGCCAGCTGCGGAGCCAGTGTTTCTCCTGCCTCTACCCCAGACAGTGTCTGCAGTACAGGAGGGTCTCAAAAGTTGAAATAAAACACAGCAGAAGAAAGAGCAGAAAATTACCTAAATTATTCTTCAGTACAGTGTAACCAAAGTGTTCTCTCTGAAATCTTCCCTCCGCGAAGCCACTGGAATGAACATACAGTTGGCACCGTGTGTGCACACAAGCCTGTGTGCGCGCGTACCTCGCAGATGTGACATCAACGTAACGGTGTCCTTTCCTGCTTAGAGCTTAATCCGTTGAAGGGAAGAACACTGATATCTCTTTTAGCCCATCTGTCTCCCTTGTCAAGGAGAGAAATGTCTTAGAACATCTTACAAGGTCGGCAGGCTCCACCCAGGCCCCTCTTAGGCTTTGTTCAGCGGCAGAGCATGAGGCACAGTTTAGTTTGATGCCTTCACATCGGTCCTCCGTGCACCGCAGACTAACCCATTAAACGCGCTCAGTGCCGCTCTTCCGGAAGGTGACACAGAGTGGGGCTTGGCCATTTTGTTCAGCAAGGAGCCGAGAGCGGTAGAAAGTCAAGTCTACAAAGAGCTGCTGACAATTACCGTGGGGACTCTGCAGTGACATAATTCTTGGTCAAGGATTCTCCCAGGTCCGAGAAAGACTATAGGCTTCCTCTTCTAAAACCTGCAGAGATCCACGCCATTGCACACACATTTTCTGGGGGACCATAAATTGTGCAGAGCGTGTCTGTATCACCCCCAGAAGATGCCTCGCTCCCCTAGGGGAGCCACCATAACTGAGAGTAAAGACAACGCCCGGAGCTTGGCCTTCTGGCCCCGCCCACCTCGAGTCCTGGCCTTCCCTCTAATCCTCCCTCCAGGGCAGCGTGTTCCTCCAATCGCAGGGCGGGACTGGATCCCAGCCCGCACCCACTCACCTGGCCACGCTCCCACCCAGGAGGGTTGAGCCAGCTCCAGTGTCCAAGCACACCACAGTGACTTGAGGCTCTGGGTAACAGAAATGTCACCAGTGCAACCAAGCCTGTCTCCACCTGTCCCTTGTTGCAAGCACCGTTCTGTCAAGGAGGAAGGGTGAGTAGCTTGAGGGCACGCACCTTGGCCGGACTGAATTCAGGCTCTGCACCTACTCCTGGTCAGCCCAGACTTGCGGCACGCCTTTTACAGAATCCAGGTTCCCACTGCAATCTGGTTAAATCCGGTGGTGCTGACAGTTAGTGTGCAGATCTGTGCTCAGGGTCACAAGAGATAACATGTGTGCAACATGCCCATCAGAGCCCAGGCACACCGCAGGGCCTTTGCACGTCCGTGTCCTGCCGTCACTGACAGGAAGGTGCTATGTCCTTATGTGTGTCTAGAGCAGACTATCTAAACTTTCTAACTGGGCATCTTCACCAAAAAACACAGTGACTAATCCTCTACTAAAAACAGCGAAGGGTCCTCCAATTAGGTATCAAGGTGTGTACTGACAAGCCATAATAACTGGGGGACACACATACTCATAAAGCATCTACATTTAAAAGTACTTACTACATTTATAAACAGTATACATCTTTTTTCTTCTGAAATGTATTAAGAATTTTTTTAAAGTGAGAGAAATATATTTAAATATGACATTATTTTTTTAAAATTTTGCCTATCACTTCATTAAAGAGCAATTTCAAGTCCTATTTCTTACTCCAATTATACTGATACTTGCTTTTATGACCTGTCATGGTTGAAAAGATGCCTCACCAAGAAGCCTCCGTCTCATGTGTGAGAAGAGAAACTTCTATATTGGCTACTGCAGCGGAAGCTGCTTGTTCTCCTTCATGACCAACAGTTCCCCACGATTCTCACTGAGATTCAACTAATCAATTTCTGTGGATCCCAAATGCCGCAGGTTCCACTTACAGACCACCAGAAGGTGTTAAATATAGATATTTAAACAAATGGATTCAAAACACACTGGATTTTTTTTTTACAATCTTTTAAAATTGTTTAAGAATTTTTGTTTCCAGACTCTTTTTTTTTAATTGTATTGATTTATTTGAGAGAGAGAGAGCGAGCATTATCAGGGTGGGTGGAAGCAGAGGGAGAGGGAGAAGCAGACTCTCCGGGAGAGCAGGGAGTCCGACATGGGGTTCGGTCCCAGGACCCTGAGGTCATGACCTGCGCTGCAGGCAGATGCTTAACAGACGGAGACACCCAGGTGCCCCTTGTTTCCAAATTCTTCAAGTGGGTAAATCTCAGAGTATTCAATGTGATTCAAATACTACTTATAGCAAAAATTTTAAAGTTATATCAAAATGACAGTTTCTAAACATCTGTTTTCAGAGTGTTTGCCCCATAGTCCAAGTCTCTTCTTAAAGAGACTCGCACTCCTTGTTATCCTTATCTTGACTTCCAAGCAGGACTACGTGCAGGAAGGTTGTGGAGGCTGTGTGCGGACACCGTCCATCTATAGCTATCGTCCTCCGTAAATAACAGATTCGGGGCATGGGTCCCTTTGTAAAAGAACACTGGGTCTCCTCTTTAAAGTGGACAACCTACTTAGAAATTTACTATAAAGACAACTTTAGGGAACAAATGATCTCACAGTAGAGTCCTACTTCATCTCCAAGGATTATGAAATGTTGCAATCTAAGTTATAAGTCCATTCGCAGAGGCTCCGGACACTATATCATGGAGCAAGATGCCAAAAGCCAACGGAAGCACGAGGTTCCTGATCTAAGCCCCTGGATTTGGTACTGCTCGTTGACCCGCATTGTATCACGCACGCACGCTGACGTCCGCTGACGTCACGGGCGTGGGCATCTGGAAAAGCTCAGGCTGTCTATTCCCACCTGCATGTTTTATACCAGGAAAACTTAATCTAGTTATTAGTTTTAATACAAGCAAGTTTGATATTTTTTATATCCCAATACCTTGTAAACCTCTGAGACACAGACATTCCACTTTGAACACCAAAGTCCTAAATTCCCAAACATGTGTTCAAATTCCCCCAAGATGGGTTTCCTCCACCACAAAGAACCATCTTATAAATCAGAAGTACTGGTCGGTGTCTTCCTGAGACACAGACGTACGCTGTGGCTGTCGGTGTTTATTATGAGCAAAAGGCAAGATGAATAACTAAATTAACAAGTCATATACATATATAAAATATTACAATATGTCGTGTGTACATAGCATTAACCTGCACACACTGTGCACACCTACTCTAACTTCACACACATACCCTGAACTTGAGTTCCCACAAACACTGTGCTGTGTAACACGAGTGACATGCAACTGTGTACGTGGAAGTTGTATTAATTAGCAACATTGTTTCAAGGCTAAGTCAGATACTCATCTTTTTCCTTCTCACTCTTCAACTTCCCCATCGTCTATAATTAGTCTCAATAGTTGAAATGTCCCTGGCGTCATGTCCCATGTTGTCATGGCTATAGTCAGGGTCACACACAGGTCAGCAAATACTAAAACACAAAGATCCAGATACGCCTTTCTTCCCCAAAAGCTCTCAGTCGCGCGCTTCGTTCTCGACGGCAGTGGAATTAACGTGTGCTCTCTGCTAAGGCCCAGGTACCAGGCGGTGCACGCAAGGAGAGGCCCTTGGGCAGATGTCCACTGTTTCCTGCTCTTAGGGGCACTGTAGGCTCATCTTCTCTCCATCGTTATTTTATTATTTTTAAAGATTTTATTTATTTATTTATTTGACAGAGACAGAGAGAGACAGCGAGAGAGGGAACACAAGCAGGGGGAGTGGGAGAGGGAGAAGCAGGCTTCCCGCCAAGCAGGGAGCCCGATGCGGGGCTCGAACCCAGGACCCTGGGATCATGACCCGAGCCAAAGGCAGATGCCTAACGACTGAGCCATCCAGGTGCCCCTATTTTACTTTACATTTTTAGAGATGGTGTGAGCGGGGGAGAGGGGCAGAGGGAGAGAGAGGAGAGAATCCTAAGCAGACTCCCCGCGGAGCCCAGAGCCTGGCAGGGGGCCTCATCGCGGATGCTGAGATCATGACCTGAGATGCAGTCAGGAGTCGGACGCCCGAGTGACTGAGCCACGCGCCCCCGTCCCTCCATCTTTTGTGATGGGAGAAGAGGGAACCACCGATGGTGGAGACAGAGGTCGGAAGTGAGTGAGGTCGGCTTTGTGTTCCATCAACCGGAGCCAGGACAGAAGCATAGAAAGAGGCAAGTCGAGGCAGCGGGACTCCTGCTTCCAACCAGCACAGAGTAACAGTGACTGAACTTTCTTTCTTGCCAGACACAACCAGGTGAACAGCGACACGAAGACGCCGGGTGTGGGACAGGGCAGGACAGCGAGCTCTGAGAGACGGGCTCCGTGGCTCCATGACTGCCCTGGCGGTTGCCTTGAGAGTCCCCAGGCTTGGCTGTGGAAGCCGGGGCAGGGACAGCTCCGCCGGCTCCCTGAGGCAAGGAGACAGAGCTGGGACTCCAGGCAGACCAGGAAGGCAGGTTCTCAGGACAGGGCACTGGAGGGAAGAGCACCGGCTTCCATGAGAGGCCCCCGCAGAGAAGTCCCCGGGACGGTCCGAGGGAACGCGCGGAGGCTGGGAGAAGCCCCGTTGCAGTTCCCCACAGCACAGGGGGCGGCACCCGCTCGGCGGCGGGAAGGATGCCTGCCCTGCAGCCGGCTGTGGAGCGTGAAGCTCACAGCCTTGGGGCTGAGTACGCACAAGATCTTGGCTCAACAGCCAGGAATCGTTAGAGTCTGAATATTGCCTAGATGCCGCCTCCCAGATTCTAGAAGCCCACAGTGGGCCAAACTGTCCCAAGTAACTTCTCTGCTTCCAGGAGCAAAGCTCAGAAGTATCACTAGGGTGAGGATAGATCTCGTGCTCAAAAAGACAAAAGTCACAATATCTAGGGGTCTGTGAAGAAGACTAGGCATGGGGCACTGGGTCACTCGGCCCACTCTGCGTCCGACTCTTGATTTCAGCTCAGGTCATGATCTCAGGGTTGGGAGACTAAGCCCTGCATCAGGCTCCGCGCTGCGTGGAGCCTGTCTAAGGTCCTCCCTCTGCCTCTGCCCCACTTCCCCACCCCCACTTGCCTGTGCTCTCTCTTAAAGGGAAAAAAAAAGAATTATAAGGCATGGAAAGAAGCAGGAAAATAAAATTCACAGTGAAGAGAAAAATCAATCAATCCAAACTTAGTTGTAGAACTAACACAGATGTTAGAATCATCAGACAAGGACAATACGACAATAATTGTAATTGTAGCTTGTATATTCAAAAAGTTAAGTGGAGACAGAGGATTAAAACAACAGCACCTAAATCCCATTTCTACAATGGGATATCTGAGACCAAAGATACACGGATAAATGACCGATGTGCCCTTGGAGAATTAAAAGTAGTGAATGTCAAGATGCACTAATAGAAACTGTCCGAAATAAAACACGCAGAGAAAAAAGAAGTTAAAGACACGAATGAGATGCCCGTTAGATGGCACAACTTCTAGTGGCCTGATGGACCTGTCATCAGGGTAAATGCAGAGACACGGGGCCACATGACATAACACACAACATAACATAATTGAAGCTAATGGCTTAAAATGTCCAAATGGAATGAAAACCTTAAACCTACAGATTCAAAATAAATCAATAAAACCCAAGTACAAGAAAGGTAAAGGGAAGAGCCTACAGAAACTAGTCACATTGCTCAAACCCAGTGATAAACAGGAACTCTTAAGAGTAGACAGAGGGGGAGTGATCTCTGTCTGTCAAATAAAAAAATTTAAAAATCTAAAAAAAAAAAAAAAAAAAAAAGTAGACCGAGGGGGAAAGACGGCTCCGAGTAAGGAAGCCAAGGTAGGGACGGGACATTTGTCATGAGCACAGCAGGCCAGGGACGCAGGGAAGCTCGGTTCTTAAAGCAAAACCATGACATTAGCCTGGAATGCATTAGCCAGAGAAAGTACCTCTCAACACTGAAGGTAAAATAAAGATTTTTAAAGGCATTTAGAGCTGAGATCATCTATATCATCAGCAGACTGGCCGTGCAGGAGAGATTAAAGGGCGTCTGCCAGCAGAAGGGTACAACCCCAGCCCCGGCTGGCCCCAAAGCCGCACGGAGCCCCGGCCGCGGTGACAGCACGGAGGAAGACAGAGGGCAGCTTTCTCATTATTCACGTCTCTAAAAATAAAGACAGTTTGAACCAAAATAATACTGGGATGTGCCCTCCGTAACACATGCAAAACTAAAATTTATGGGGATCGCCCCAAGGTCAAGAGGGAAGAAACGGAAGTACAACGCCAGGACTCACGCGCTGCGTGTGGAGGGGTGTCCGAGCGTTTGACGGGAAACTGCAAAAAGAGACAGAGCGTATTTTGTAAAACCCAAGCAGCCACGACAGCAGCAACTCCAAGTTACAGCAGATAACCCAAACAGAGGAGACAAACAGAACTCTGTCCGAGCACCGACCGAACCAAGGGAAACGGAGGACAGAAGAGACCAGGGGCGGACGCGGTAACGAGAAAGCACACAGCCAGAGGGGACACTGGGCCTCGCGCACAGCCGGAGGGGACACTCGGGCCTCGCGCACAGCCGGAGGGGACACTCGGGCCTCGCGCACAGCCGGAGGGGACACTCGGGCCTCGCGCACAGCCGGAGGGGACACTCGGGCCTCGCGCACAGCCGGAGGGGACACTCGGGCCTCGCGCACAGCCGGAGGGGACACTCGGGCCTCGCGCACAGCCGGAGGGGACACTCGGGCCTCGCGCACAGCCGGAGGGGACACTCGACCTCGCGCACAGCCGGAGGGGACACTCGGCCTTGTGCACAGCTGGAGGGGACACTCGGGCCTCGCGGGCCTCGCGCACAGCCAGAGGGGACACTCGGGCCTCGCACACAGCCAGAGGGGACACTCTGCCTCGTGCATTCATAATCACAGAGAACGTGCTACTTGAGCATCACAGGGAAGAGGCAGAAACTGTTGAATTGGACAGAGCAAGACGAGGCTGCCCGCAGAACACACCGTACGTGCGACAGTGTGAAAGCATGAGAGCACACACCGCGCTCACGCCGGTCGGAGCAGAGCAGGAGGGACCATATGAATAGCCAACAAAGTAGCTTCAGAGACAGGACTGTCACCAGGGATTTAAAAAAAAGGGGGAATTTCACAATCATAAATTAAGAAAGAAGAGACAACCGTCTTACTTGTGCACCTGATAACAGACTTTCAAACCCACAGAGCACAACTGGACAGACAGCAAGGGGAAAGGGACAGACCCCTGTTATTTCAACACCCCCATCCTAAGAGTTGGGAGGAGGAGTGGACAGAAAATCAGGGGAGATGTAGACCTGAGCCACACCGTCGCGCGGCTGCACCGAACAGACATTTATGGAATGCCCCAACCACAATATCATGTGTGTTTCTTCTCAAGTGCACACTGGACGTACCCCGGCACCACAGATCCTGGGTCATAAAACAAGCCCGAGTGAATGCCAAGAGGTTTGGGTCACACGAAGTATGTTCTCCACCCACAGTAGAATTAGAATGGAAGTCACCAATAGAAAGTTCTTTGTGAAATCCCCGAATGTTTGGAAATGAAATAATCTATATAACCAAAGGGTCAAAGAAAAAACAGAAAGAGGGGAAATCCGGAAGTGTTTTGAACTGGATGAACATGAGAAAAAGCCCACAACATACCACTTTGAGGGGTCTGCTAGCGCAGTCCGTAGGCGGAGACTTTGAGCATCAAGGTACAAGACAGAGAATAAAGACAACGACTTCAACCTCCACCCGAAAGCCAGAGTGAGTGGAAGAAGAGAAATCACAAAGATCAGAGGAGAAACCCATGAAACAGAAAACAGAAGAAAGTAGAGAAATTCAATAAACCAGAAGCGTATGCTTTGAGAAGATAAAACTGATGGATCTCTAATTAAGCCGATCATAAAAGAGAGACGTGAGAGAGACAGAGAAATAAAGGTGCGTCTGTGTGTGTGTGGGGGGGGGGGAAGAAGATGGGAAGGGGAGGAGACGGGAGACAGGAGAGGGAGGGGTGAGGAGGGGTGAGGAGGGAAATTAGAGTATCAGTATCAGGAGTAAGAGAGAAAATCAATACAGAATGTCACATATTAAAATGTAAGAAAACACAATAAAGAAACATCATGAACAACTTTAACCAACAAATTCAGCAACTTAGATGATGTAGAAAAAATTACCTTGAAAGACACAAACCACCACGTTCATTCAATAAGAAATGGGTACCTTGGACCACAGAGATCTACTAGAAAAACTCAACATAATCGAGACCCTTCCCACGAAGAAAACTTCAGGTCTAGACTCCTTCACTGGCGAATTCCACCAAACATTTAAGAAAGAAATAATACCAATTATACACAAATATTTCAGGACATTTGAAAGGAGGGGATAATTCTCAACTCATTTCTCAAATTCAAAACCAGACAAAGGCATTATAAGAAAAAAGCATCTATCATGAAGATAGGCACAAAAATTCGAGATAAAAATTGAACAGAGTAAGTCCACATCATAAGGTATAGAATGTCATGACTGAATGGAGTTTAATCAGCATCAGTAACGTCTGAAAATCAAAGTAATTCATTATGCATGAACGAAAAAGGAAAATCCACATTATCATCTCTAGATGCAGAAAAATGTGACCCTATCTACCACGTATTTCTGAGTAAAACATTTAGCAAACTAGGAATAAAAGAAACGTTCCCCCAGCCAGTAAAGGGCATCTACAGAGAATTTACAGCTTAATTTACTCCTACAACCAAGGATGAGACAGGATGTCCTGCATTACAGCTCTTAATCATCATTACACCGGACACTGAAGCCAGCATAGGACAAAGCCATAAAAGAAACAAAATGCAGATTGACAAAGAAAAAGTAAAACTGTGTTTTATTTGTAGAAGACGTGATGGCTGTGTAGAAAACCTAATGAAGGCCACAAAAAAAGCTACTAGAATGAATAAGTGAGCAAGGTTGCAGTGCAAAAATACCACGTTTAAAAATTAGTTTTAATTCTATATACTGGTAATGAACATTCAAAATTGAAATTAAAAATATAACTTAGAATAACACCAAAAATGTTAACTATTAGGTAGAAAATTGACAACGACGAGCAGGACCTATACATGAAAGCCAAAAGAAACTGTGTTAGAAATTAAACAAGACCCACATCAGGGGAGAGCCATACCGGGTCTGGCCTTCCCGAGACGCCCTTGTCCCACACCTAGAGTGTCAGCGCCATCTCAGTCAAAATCCTCGTGCTCGCGGCCTACAGAAACGGACAACTTGATTCTTAAATTCACATAGAAATGAAAAGGACCTCGATCAGTCAAAGCAACTTTGCAAAAGAACAAAGTTGGGGAATTAAGACTACCTGATTTCAAGATTTATTACAGCATCAAGATTTGCTACAGTGCACGGTGCTGGCCTAAAGGCAGACACGCAGGCCAGCGGACCGGAGCTCAGAGCCCAGGAGCAGGCCCACACGGAGACCATGGATTCTTGGCAAAGACGAAAGTGCGGTTAACGGAACAGGATGCTCTTTTGAGCAAATAAGGTTGGAGCGACTGGATAACCAGAAGACGTTAAATGAGTAGACCCGGATCCGTACCTTGCACCGTATAAATTGACTCAAAACAGACTGTAATAAACCTAACTGTAAAATATGAAACACTAAAATGTCTAAAATAAAACAGAGAAGAGTGTTATGACTTTGAGTTAAGCAAATATTTTTGGATACATTATCAAAAACACAATCCATAAAGGAATATATTATTAATACGGACATCATTAAAATTAAAAAGGTTTGTTCTTCAAAAGGCACTGTTGAGAGTCTGAAAAAGTAAATCCCAGTCTGGGAGGAAAAATTTGCAAATCCCGTGGAAGACTTGTGTCTAGAGCACACCACGGGCTCTTACAGCTCCGGAGTCACAAGCAAGCACCAACATCAAGGGAAAACAACAGGCAAATGACTGAGCAGAGTCTCTACCAAAGAAGACATACGGACGGCAGAAAAGCACGTGAAAACATGGTTAACATCAGTGGACGTTGGGGAAATTCAAATTAAAACCTCAGCGTGACGTCCTGCACGCCTGTCAGCGTCTAACGATAAGAAGGGTGGTCGCGTCAGGTCTCGGGCATGACGGCCAGGGGCGCAGCGCTCACACGTCCTAGCGGGAATAGAACGGACGGGCTCTGGGGAACACTGCAGTTTGTGCAATAGTTAAGTTTACGCCGACCCCATGACCCATTCCACACTCAGGTCTGAGAGGGGAGGGATCTATGTATGTCCAGACTAAGACTTCCATGTGAATGTTTTACAGAATTTCAGTTTGAAACAGTCGAAGTTCAAGGTGGGCTGATAAATCGCGCGCTGGCCGTACCACGGGACGCGACCCCGCAGCGCCCGTCGGTGCACCACGGATGCGCAGAGCGGCCGAGAAACATCTCCAAACACTGACATCCAGAGAAGAAACAGACAGAAAGTGCAGGCTGTAGAATAGAGTTTACATAAAATCCTAGGATACGCCAACTGATCTTTACGGACAAAAAGCAGATCCAGGGCTGTCTGGGGAAGGGGTGGGGAGGCATGGGAACGGGGGCTCTACGAAAGCTTGTGGGAGCTGCCCTGACTGTGGTGATAGGTACACATGGGTCAGAACGTGGAGAATTAGGGGCGCCTGGGTGGCTCAGTGGGTGAAGCCTCTGCCTTCGGCTCAGGTCATGATCTCAGGGTCCTGGGATTGAGGCCTGCATCGGGCTCTCTGCTCCGCGGACAGCCTGCTTCCCTCTCTTTCTCTGCCTGCTGCTCGGCCTACTTGTGATCTCTGTCCATCAAGTAAATAAATAATTTTTTAAAAGGTACAGAATTAATGCACATAAATCTGCGGAGTTTACAGATAGGACTATAATTCCACGCATCTCTGAAAACAAGAGGTGCTGACAAAGCAAAGGAAGAGCCAACGCAACCGCGGCTCCTGCAGACTCGGGGCTGCCTCCTTTCAAGGACGCGGTGGACAGGGGCGGTCAGTGCACAAGCCAAGGTGGGCGCCGTGAGCGGGAGTTTGTGCGCCCGCACCGCCCCGGTGTTTCTGGTCTGGAACAGGTCATGTGAATTTTGAGACCAAGAGGCAGGGTCTTTCATTTCTTAATATGAGAGAAAAAGTATGAAAACTTGCACTTTGGCATGGATCCATTGGGCTGACGTGGAGATGGTACTTCTTGACTTATTGGAAGAAGGAGGTTTGGGTCTGGAGGACACGGTCCCGTTGCTGAGAGCCTGGTGGAGTGAGCACGGAGGGCTGTCCAAGCTGCTCCAAGCTGCTCCAAGCTGGGCTTGGTAAGCCGTGCTGTGCCCCCACCCATGTCCCCAGAGCCCTGCAGGGAAGCTCTGAGCAGACGCTCTCAGGCGGAGGGAGTCTGAGGAGGAGAAGAGCCGTGAGCAGAGCTGGGACGGGTCGGAGGGACGGACGGGCAGAGCGAGCGGCCGCCGCTGTGCCCCGGGAAGGTCAGTTCCCGGCACCTCCGCTCCCCACACTACCGTCCCGCTGCTGGACGGCGCTACCCCAGCCAGGCCGTGGGGTCAGTTCACAGAGGGGCGGCGCCACTTCTGGGGTCTCCGGAGCAGGGGCCGAGCCGCAGGCCTCCACGGAGAGGGTCAGCCGTGAAGACACGGACTGGGGCTGCGGACCGCCTGGACGTTCTGGATGGCGAATTGGGAGCCTGAGCCGACTTCTCTAGCTCAGCTGAACTTGGGCTCAAGATCGTCACCAAGGAATGGCCCCAGAAATCGGATTCAGGCAGAGGAAAAGCCTGTTCAGAACTAGTAACAGACAGAGAAGTTGCCTGCGGTCCCTGGCTGGGGACTGGCCTGTCCCACGGCCACAGCGACCGAGAGAGAAGTAAGAGGCAAGAAAACCAACGGCATCACCGAGTAAGAGAGAGAGCAGGTGCGCGCGGGCTCCGGCCCGACTCGCCACGGGCGCAGACGCCGGGCTGCTTCACCCCGTCACCGTCGGGGGTGAGCCGGACCCCGGCAGCCACAGCGGATAGCCTGCAGCCCGCTCTCCCTCAGCAGCCGCACTTCATACAGCTGTACCTGAAGCAAACCAACCAACTCTGAAGTACGAACAGCCTTGGGGCGCTGGCACTTTAGAAGAGAGATGTTAGATGGAAAGACATTCGCCTTCCAAAAGACTGGCACTTGGAAAACAAAATTATGGTCAGACCATCAGAGTCCTCCTGTGAGGTTCTGTAGCACCTGCTGTGGGGGCCAGGCTGGTGCCCAGAGCTGCGCGGACGTGGGGCCACCCACGGGGAGTCCCTGATACCCAAGGGCAACTCGGCATGCTTCTGGCCTTCCCAGGCTTCTCGCGAGCCCGTCCGGGGAGCCCCCTGTGCAGTCTAATCGGTAAGTAACTTTTTTACAGTTTCACGGGTACGACCAGATGTTTCCCCTATTGTGCTTCTGGGGCGACCGGACAACGGAGCTGAGAAGTGTGCACACACCCACACACGCATGTGTAAACTATGAACAATATGACGTGTTCTGTGTCTATAGTATTTAAAATTGTGTATGTCAGATGATCTTTTAATACAGTTTGTTAAGTACTACATTCTATATCACCTCAACACAACTTACATGATTATGTTACCTACGGTATATATTTTACAGGATCAAATGGTGAAGAAGAGTTCACTATCTTTTTCAGAAGCATGTTTCCCTGTCCTATATTTTTCTCAAGATTATGGATTTACGAACATCTATAGGAGTGTAGTATTTTTAAACAGATGTTTGTAAACAGAAGATTATAAAGTGCGGGTCTCGTTTGGGGTTCACCAGGAAGACATCAGAGAGAGAGGAGCATCTAGACCCACAGGCTCGGTCCTCAGAGACTCCACCTCTCCGGCCGATCTCTCACCACCTTGCGAGGAAGGTGTCTCAAACTGCGGGGGATCCCCTTGCACTGTCCATCAAAATCAAGAGTTGTCATGGCCAAGTCCTAATCTGATGTAATAGCCAGAAAATGTTAAACATTATCCTTTTTTCAAAATATAATTCTTACGTTGACACCTTTAAGGGACATGGGACATTATAAGACATGAATATTAAAAACAAAAATCCCCCAGAAAACAAAAATAAAACCCAAACCAAA
Organism: Mustela nigripes; assembly: GCF_022355385.1. Taxonomy (NCBI): domain Eukaryota; kingdom Metazoa; phylum Chordata; class Mammalia; order Carnivora; family Mustelidae; genus Mustela; species Mustela nigripes. Next base: position 893,910 of record NC_081563.1, read on the forward strand.
ACACAAACAAAAACCCTACACTGATGAGTGCAAAACCGAGCACAGGCATCTACCGTTAAGTGCAAAGTGTCAAGGTTCTTCCTGTCCCAGGACGGACAGACTTCCGCCACGGGTTCCGCCACGGGTCCCTCCACGTCTCCTGCGCCACCTGTGTGCGGACCCAGCCCCTGGCAGGTGGGGGGCTGAGCTGTCAACCACGGGGCTACCCTGTCCGATCTGTGAATCACTCTGGAAACTAGAACCGAGGCACCTCTTTTCTGGATCAAGATAAGCAAAAACCATAACTGGTGAAGGAAACAGAGTGAAGTGGGACCCGGCTCGCGGACCGGCGCCTCCGTTTTCGCGCGAGTGAAGGTGTTCAGTGGATGCTGCAGGGAAAGCTCTCTCTTACAGGTAATTTGAAAAAATAAATAACCTCGCTGCACCCGTGTGTTCCACGGCAAGGGGGCCGCGGACAAAGTCAGGTTTGTCAGCTTCACGTTCCTTTTCATAAACAGTGAGCGGGGTTTGACGGTTTAAAAGACTAAAACCTAATTCTCGATCGGCTCCACAGTGACATGGAGCGTTAGGCATTTCTAAAAATAGCTGGTTTGTTAGATTGCAGGGAAATTTTCATTTTTAAATTATTTCCTCCACATGTTCAACCATTTGTTTCATATATTTTTACAATGATTTCATGGACCAGTGTTTATCTTTACAAGATTGGATTCGAGCAGATAACTAGAAGTTCAAAGTCCAAAACTCTATTTTGCAATTAGCCTTCAAATTGGAAAGATATCCACCCAGCACATTTTATTTCTTCATTTTAATTTTGGAATGTTTTCAATTTTATCTTCTAAAAGTTAAAAAAAAAGGGGGGGGGGGTGGCTTTAAGCAAAAGATTTGGAAACACAGAAACATAGGCGAGCTCCATGTGGAAATGAGCTCGGAGTTGAAAGTACCGTGTGCCCTCCGCCTTCTCCAAGCCGGCGGGCTCCGTCGCGCTTGCACATGCAAATCTAAGTGCCGGCGAGGTCAAGGGCAGGATGGCCCCGCAGAGCCCGCGTGCTCTGACTGAGTGCGGAGGGGAGCTGCGGTTGTGGCGTGATGTTCTTTTAAGACGACTGTTTGGAACCCGCTGTCGGCACGAACCGGTTCAAGCTCACGGACGAATTCTCAGCGCATCCTCTTCCCATCTGTACACAAACTGGGTCCTTTGCCTTCATCGAGGACGTCCCTCCCTCCTTGCCCGTCTGAGGGCCTGTTGTGTTCTCCCTTACTCAGAAATAGCAGACCCTCAGAGCAGCAGCTGGCGGTCGGGATCGGGGGCCAGTCGAGATTCCCTAACAGAAGCAGAGGGTGAAGGCTGCCAGCTCAGTGTCAACAGTGCGACATGAACGTCCCCCGGAGAGGGAGACAGCACGCAGGGCTGTGGCCCACTGTCCCGTCTCCAGCGTGTGCCGGCGTACAGGAGAAGGGCAGAGCTACCGCCGCCTCGCCCAGAGTAAGCTGCTCCGTTTCTGGTTAGAAGGACGCGTCTGAAATCCTGCAGAGAGGACTTGGACCAGGGCTGGCTCGTGGGCATAAGACGGCATTCCCGTGACGCCTGTGCTCAGAAGGGCCCTACACCTGGTGGAAGGTTCTGCTGTGACCATCCTGAAATTCCTAATAATGTTCCCACAAGAGGCCCTGCACTTTCGTCTTGCAGCGGGCCCTGCAAATGATGTGGCTGGCCCTGGGTCAGGCATCCATCCTCAAACATGACGCCTTTTTCTGATGCAGTTAAAAGATCTTTTCTCAGCCTCCTCCCCTGAAGCAGAGCGGCTCTTGAGCTCAAGAACCGACTCAGTCCCCAACAGGTAGAAACCTGTTCCTGCCTTCACCGTCCCCCACGGCTGGACCAATCAAGGACACGTCCTCTGTAGGCCCCTGTGAAACAGGTGGTTGTCAACCTGGGAAGTTCGTAATTACCCTTGCGGCTCCCTGAGAGTGTCTGGGCCAGAGCCGGGGCCGGCACGGGGAGGCCCCACATTCTGAAAGCTCCAAAGGCAAGAGCTCCGTCCTCTGCCCGCAAAGCGCCCCCTGAGCTGCTCTCCCTGAATCTCCCGGCGCACCTCGCCGGCCGCCCTGCTCCGAACTCCATCAGCACCTCCCCGGAGGGTCCGGACTAGTCTGAGAGCCTGGAAACGGTCTAACTTCCACTTGATGTTCACAGCTCACTGTCCATCACCAGCAGACGTACTGTTGGGATGATAATCTCGTTCCTCGCCACCCGTCCTCACAGTGGGCGGTGATGGGACCTTGGGAAGACCGGCCGGGTGAGGCCGCGGTCCGCAGCCCGGGGTCACTGTGCCAGTCCCCTTTCCAGCAGACAGGGCTGAGCGTTGCTGTGCAATGGCCCCTCAAGCCGTCCTTGGTGTGACCTCTGCCCAGCGTCTGGGTGCCTGTGCTGCTATCACACGCGACATGCCCGGGTCCAGCCCGAAATGTCACTGGGCATGCCTCTTCCTCACCCCACCACCTCCGTCTTTCTGGAACTTGGACCATTCTGGGATGGCCCCCTGACATCTCTCAGGGGAGGGTAAGCTTCCAGGTCCCGCACTAAGGGATGTTGTCAGTGGCCGCCCGCCGGCCCGCGGTTCCTGGGGTAGCGGGAACACATGCGTGCGTTAATGCATCTGCCCGAGAAGCCCTCACCTTGCTTCACCCACCTCAGCGTCTGACTCGCTGGGGCAGGCCGCTCGCCCCTCCCCGAGATGCCTTCCTTCTCGACGCGCGGCCCCCCTGCTGGCTGTCCTTCCAGCGCAGGGCTGCTCCTCCGCGGGCTTCCGGCGGGTCCTCCGCTCGGCTCGGCCATGGAGCACTGTGGACCGCAGCGTGCAGCCCTCTGCCCTCATGAGCCGCTTCTAGGGTCAGTCTCGGCTGGGCGCGCGGCCTCAAGCACCGTCTCCACACTGAGGCCTCCTGGAAGGATGATCCTGGATGGACACTTGCTCTTATTTCAGACCAGCTGCTTCATATCTGCGCTTAGATGCCAGCCAGCATCTCACACGCTGCAACTGCTCACGGTCCTCACCTGCTTGTGCCTCCTGTCCGGGCCGCCAGGCCAGGAGGACGAGGCTCACGGGATGCTGGCCACATCAGGGGCCTGTGTCGGCACCTGTGCAGGGCCTCGTCTTGTCCCCAGTCCCCAGCAGCTGTGCCGCACAGGCCCCAGGGCACATTTCTCATGTGGAAAGCCAAGCAGTGCCATCTGGTAAGGGAGCTCCGGCCCTGCTCTCCCTTGTTTACCTGAGTAGGAGGAAGAAGACTTTCTCATTGGGAACAGGATTTCAAATATACTACATATCACGGCTGATTTAAAACTAGTGAGAACTGGGGCGCCTGGGGGGCTCCGTGGGTGAAGCCGCTGCCTTCGGCTCAGGTCATGATCTCAGGGTCCTGGGATGGAGCCCCGCATCGGGCTCTCTGCTCAGCGGGGAGCCTGCTTCCTCCTCTCTCTCTGCCTGCCTCTCTGCCTACTTGTGATCTCTGTCTGTGAAATGAATAAATAAATAAACAAACAAACAAACAAATAAATGAATAAAATCTTTATGTATATATAAAATAGAATCACCAACATAATTTAATAAATAAATGAATAAAAAAAATCTAGTTAAAATCATCTGAAAACACGATGTTGCCCATGAAATTAAAGTTCAGGCAACATATACTTTCTTTTTTTTTTCTATACTTTTCTCTTATTTATTTATTTATGTATTTATTGAACATATAATGTATTATTTGCCCCAGGGGTACAAGTCTGTGAACACATACTTTCTAAAAGGAGGTTTTCACTAGATTATAAAAAGAACTTTAATACTTGGACTAATTTCCACCATTCAGGAGAAAACAGCAGAAAAGGAATGAATACTTGTGGAACCCCCACCGTCCCTCAGATGTGCTGATTCACATATTTGCTCATTTAATCCTTTGGATATTCTGAAAGGCAGCCTACGAACTTCATCTTGTAGCCAAAACGAAGGCACTAGACAATTAATTACACTGCCCAATGTCACACCAGTTGTCAACCACTCGCAAAAGCCCAGCACTGGGCATGGATTGCTGGTCCCACACCCGGCACGTCGCTGAGCAGAGACTAGAGACAACGACGCAGTCATCGGTGAGTATCAGAGGTAGGGTGAGGTGCGGGTCTGTAGCGCAGCCGTTTCAGACTTGATAGCTAATTCAGTATTTCAGCCTCATAATTAGCTGAAGAGTCCAAGTTTTGTACAAAACTCATGCAATGGGCTCACCTTAATGATTTCACTAGCGGCACAGTTAAATGAGATGGATTTGAAACACTGTCAAATAGAAAATAAACAGTATCACCCAGTGAGTGGCGGTCTGTTTAATACCCATTCTGAATAATGTTACTCGCTAGAACAAGATTTCATGCCCACATCTCAGTGGAGAGGCTCTTAGAATTCAGGGGACCTTAGAAGCATGCATATGTGTATCTCATTATTTTGCCAAACCTTCTTAATTTTACCAATAAGGTATTTACCTTTACATAAAGGCTTCTTGACTTAAATTTTTTTTAATCTTTTTAAACTAACAATATACATCACAGCCTAGAAACACATTCTCTCTGGAAAACATTGAAAGAGGTCCCGTTTATATAATATACTTTGGCACAAAAAAAGTTTTCAGTCTGAATATTAGGGAGGTGAGTTATAAAGATGTCATAGTACCTGCGCCTCAATACTTTAAAACTCACAAAACAGTGGCTTCTTCTATTTAAAAAAAAAAATTTTAAAAAGACTTTACTTATTTGTCAGAGAGAGCGTACAAGCAGGGGGAGCAGCAGAGGGAGAGGGAGAAGCAGCTCCCCACCGAGCAGGGAGCCCGATGCGGGGCTCGATCCCAGGACCCTGAGACCATGACCTGAGCCGAAGGCAGAAGCTTGACCCACGGAGCCCCCCAGGCGCCCTGTTAGACGCTTCTTGAAAAGTAACAGGTGAGGAGCGAGTATGTGCCCAGCGGATGCGAGGGCTGTGCTGGGTCTTGAACATACTCACTGCGCGCGTTTTCGAGCTACAGGACTCCCGCAGCTCCCGCAACTGTGAGAAGCCGAGAAGGGTCTTCCTGCCGTAACCAGCCCACTGGGGCCCCACTGGGGTCCCTGTGCTTTACCACACACCTGCCTGCACCCGCAGAAACACACAGACACACACGGATGGGTGTCGGGTGGATGGGGTCCCCGCCCCCGAGCGCAGGTGCGGAGTTACCGGGACCGCTGAGATTGCCTCGCGGGACTCAGTAAGCTTGATGCGAGGTCTTGTGTGTCACCTGGGCTGGTGTTTCTTCATGTGCTGTGTTCTGTTTTAGAAATCTCTATACCCCTTCCCCGACAGGTAACTGGGCGGTGACCCGTGGTCTCACTGACGTGTGTGGCAGTGAGCGTCCTCAGCGCTGCATCCCGGCACGTGACCTGTAGGGTATGTTTCCGTCGGTGGAGCTGCCGGCCAAGGGCCATCGTGTGTAACCTGCGGTTGACCAGATCTGTCCCTGGACGGCGTGGGCCAACATGGCTCCCACAAACTGGAACAACCGGCTTCGATTCCCAAATCCGCCGTGGCCCGCAGGTGACGGTGACGATGTCAGAGGCGTCAGAATGATGACTGTGTGCCCCCTCTGGGTGGGGGCTGTGTCAAGACTGTCACCTACACCACCTGTGAATCTGTGCAGCCCCTCTGAGTCCGGCCACGGCCCACCTGGGAGCTCGCGGGCGCAGGCTGTGCGGTGAGGGCCGCCTCCGTCACCTGCTCTCCAGCCGCGTCAGCGACGTGAGACTGTCTCGGGGAACAGGAGAAGGCGGTCCACAGACGGGGGACGTGCAGGTTCCTCCGCAGAAAAGACATTTGCTTTGCAGCTCCGGCCACTGTGAAGCCGGCACGGTACCTGGCCGTCCCCGAGTCCCACTTTTAACTGCTTACTTGGTGGCACAGCTCCGACTTCAAACACTTCCCTTCTCCAGGTTTGAGCTGCACCCAGCGCTGCAGTGACCCGTCCGCAGATGGAGCCGTGTGGCTCGTGCGATGGCCCCTCCGCGTGCTGAACAGTGATGTCTCAACACGGAAAATCAGGGCATTGACTTTGTTTTATAACCGCACACCGTCTGTATAGAAACGACAAGGAAAACCAGGCGGCTGCTTGAGCAGAGTCTGTGATGATGGGGCCACCCCGAGCACCAAATGGGCCGCCGCAGCGGCGTGGTCTTCCTGTCCCAGGTGCCGGAGGCACTGCTTCTGCCCGGGGCACAGTCAGCTTCAGGCTTGGAGTCCTGGATGGGACCCACCGGAGTGCGCGCAGCGCTCTGCGTCTCCTGGCCCCGCCCGGCCCGCCGGCTACAGAGCCGTGAGTCTCGGGCGCGTGTGCAGCCACCGGCTCCTGGGACGGCCCAAAGGCGGGTCCTGGCGTGAGCTGCAAAATCCCTGCACCACGTCCGTCTCCACCAGCAGCCGCATGCCCGCGAGGTGACATGTGACAGTGGAAGCCAGCTCCGACCCAGATGCCGAGCCGTGGAAAATCCCCCCGGCAGCAGCTGGGGCCTCAATGGGCTCCACAGGCAGCAAGCTGACAGCCCTGACGTTGCCTGTGGCTCTGTCACGGAGAGAGGCTGCTCGCTGCGTTCAAGGACTCCACTTGAAGCCCTTTTTCTCTGACTTACCTTTGATCCTCCGCTATTTGCATATTGTTCCCAGCTCAGGGCCAGAGAAAAGCACCTGAGCAAATGCGTCTTGAGAGCTCTCGGGCTGTGAGGCTCGGGTGGGAGCTCAGATGCCGGGCTGTGTGTTTTCCGGGCGCGTGTGCATTCTCCGGGCACGTGTGCGTCCTCCGGGTGGGAGCTCAGATGCCTGGGCCGGTGTGAGCCGGGCCTCAAGGGTGCTACTTCTAGAAGGCCTTTTCCTGCAGAGCAGGTCCTGACGGCAGGCCCACCCCCTAGTCTAGGGGGAAATCCAGTCTCACCAGCTGCCAGAGCTTAACAAGCTCAGCAGAGCCACTGGTCTACCACAGCGGGCAGGAAGGGAGGCTCTCCACCCCTTCTCATCGGGGCCCAGCTTCCCCTCCCCAGCGTCAGCGGGTCGCAGACTGGCCAGTCAGCCTGGGAGCGATCTGTGAGCAGCTAACATGTGAGCAGGAGGAACCACAGCCCACCGCACCATAGGGAGAAGCATGTTCTGTCCTCTGGGCACTCACCCACCCTCGCCGCATGTCTGCCTGTCACCTGCCTCTCTGTTGCTCTCTCTTCCGTCCTGGAAGTCTTCACCGGCTGTTTCTCTGTCTCCCTGTGTCTTCCTCTCGCTAGCTCTCATCGACTTCTCCGTTTCTATCTGTCTGTCATCAACCTGTGATGTGTCTAGCCCAATCTCTCCCGCTGGTTAATGCTAGAAGCACGTGTAAGTTGACGGAGGCACGACACAAGATGTCCAAGGCTTGCTGGGGACAAACCACACATACAAAAGCAAAACCAGTGACAAAGCATTCGAGGGTCCACACAACAGAATTCTATTCAGCTCCCCCACACTCCCTCAATCCCACATTTAGTCATTGTTTGTTTGGTTGTTTGGTTTTATTTAGGTTCTTGTTTCATTTGATCTTCAAAGCAATCAGAAGAAGCAACTGGCCACGGTGGTTCTTCTCCGAGGGACGCACAATGAGGACCCTCCGTCCTCTGTCCTCCAACAGAGGGACCTCTGTCGGAATGAGGAACACCCACAGATTGGTGCCACAGATCCACGTAGCAGTAGAGGGCATTTCACTCTATGGTTGTAGCATAGGTTAAGCTTACAGTCGTCCCCAGGAAAGAGCCGAGACAGCCGAGGGGGACAGGTTTCGAACTTCCTGAGTCTCTATCCTTCCTCTTCTCCAATCCCCTCTCTGTCCTGCCCCGAGCCGGCATCTCCACCTGAACTGCGTTTCGTATGTCTCTGGGCCGTCAGGGCGCCTCCGTGAAACGGGGTTGCAGGAGAGAATCCAGCCGGCTGAGCCACGAGGCTCCCTGGGACACAGCTCATGAGACATCTGACCTAGGGCCTGGCACCTGTTCAGCTCTCGCTCTACCCCCGACTACAGTAGGTAGTCCATGTGTGTGTGTGGAATTAATGAGTGAATAATAACTTCATAAAGCTCTCATAGTTCGTGTCTAGGACGTCCCGGAGAAGCTCTCGTTTACAGAGCGGAGCTTTCCCAGGTCATGCGACGCGCTGGAGGCTCTTGGTCAGGACTACGCCTGACTTCCACCTCCTTGCTCAGCGCTGTTACCTCCCTGCCGCAGTCCCTTATCTTTGTGTTTGTTTAACGGAATTGAAATGAAGGTTAAGAATTGCAGAGGCCGTCTGACGTCACTGTGGACGGGTGCACATTTTCCTGGCGTCACGGAAGAACTGAAACCCACCTGCGTGGGAGTCATGAGCGTAAGAACACTGCCGCCTTCCACCACTGGCTCCTAGCAAGGCAAAAACAAGTGGGGGTCCCAGGAGGAAGCAGATTTCAGACAACCAGGATCCCACACAGCATGCAACTGCACATCCCGGGTACTGGGTGACGGCATGAGACCCTTGAGGCAGAGCTACCGGCAACCTGAAGTGCCATGGCACTGGGTGCCACCATGGCCCTTGCCCCCTCTCGGAGGCAGCTCGCTCCTCCTCTGGCGGGGTCCCCGCACCTGCTACGGACTGGCCTCAGGCTGGCCTCCAGCGCTGCCTGAGACGGCAGGTGCACTCCGTGCAGGACGGAGGGAGGGTAACGGGCAGCCTCTGGCGCACACTAGAATGAGGACCACGGACAAGGGCTCCCATTTGCCTCGGAAAGAGATTTCCAGAGGAAGCGGAACCAAACACCGTCAGACCCACATCGGACAGCACATGAGCTCAAAAGATGGAACAGCTACTTCGGGCAGCGAGGTTCGATGCTGGCGGCTGCACTGTTGGACTGAACTAAATCCGTACGGACTGTAGCGTCCAGACCCCTGGATTGCTTTGGCCTGTACCAATGACTTGGTGTTCTGTTGTACTAAATAATAGTCAGGAAAACAGAAGTAACTTATGACTGCTCAGAACGATTTTCTGTTATGGGAATGTTTTTCCTCGTGAGAGGCAAGGCTGGGAACAGAGGCAGGGAGACACCGGCCTACGAGCCAGCCTGCCACTGCGGAGCAAGTCCATGCCCACTTTGTACAATACAATGTGGAATCAATCTACCAAGAAAACCTATTCTGTATATTTAAGTAGCAACTTGTTTATACTCATCAGGTCAAGCAGCCAATCTGTGAGATGCAAGTGTGCATTTGTCTGCATCATGCGTGTGTGTCCTTCTACTCATCGTGGATTGAATCAAGCAGATACGGAATGAGAACGCGGTTCACACGCACTGCTGTTCTCCAGAGCATTTCAATTAAGAGTAATAGCATTGAACGAGCTCATAATTTCATACTCGTCTTGGCTTTCCTGCTCTGAAGACCACAGACAAGGAAGGGCTCTGGTCGCACACTCTGCTGTTGGCGGGTCCTCAGACAACACGCTTACAATGGGGCAAATTTTGAGAAGTTTTAGCATTTGTTTTTGGATACATAATAAGTGTATTCGCTGTTAGTAATGCTTGTGGTGAAGGGATGAGACGTCAGGAGAAAGGAAGCCTGCTTCGCACGGGGCTTGCACTGCTCAAGCCGGCGACATGCTCGGGGCCGACCTCACTTGGAAGGCAGCGACAGGCTGGCGTTTCTAAGAAGCAGTGACTTCGCAAGGGTTGAAGAATGTCCTGGTTCAACCGTGGCATCTCGTCCAGGTGTGCCGTCTCGCGGAGGGGATGTGAAGCTGCGCCCGCTCCAAGGGCTGCCTGGAGCCTGGAGCAACGGTGAGAAGGGAGCCAGGCTGCTCCGGAAAGCCGGCCGCCTCGCTGGAGCAGCACGGAGCGGGACGTCCAGGCCTCCTGCCTCCCCCGCGTCCTCCTGCCCCAGGTCATCTCTCCCTCCCAGTCTCTGGCCGAGCCTCTGGTGCGGCCGCCGCGATCCAGACCTGCCGCTCCCGATGGCCCCGCCGCCGGCCTCTTCCCCTGCGTCCTGTCTGCTCACCAGAGCACCTGTCACAGCCGCGGACTCTCCTTCGGTCCAGCCTGGAGTCCTTGTGGCTGCTGTGGTGCCACCTTAGAGGCCCATTTCTTAGCCGGTTGAGGTCATTCCTGTCCCTGGTACTGTCGACTCCCCGGCCTGTGTCCCCAGCGCACCCACCCGGCCAGCGTTTGGGAGCGTGCTGCGCCCTTTACCCTGCGGGCCTTTTGGGGTGCGTGCTTTGTGTCCTGCACATTGTCATTGGCACCAGTCATTCAGCGCGGCTCCACCCCAACAGCTGGCATTGAACCCAGTCGGTGCTGAGCCTCAGGCAGCCGGTCTACTTCCAGGATGGCTGTGAGCTTGCATTGCTGAACTCAGTCCCGTACATTCCACATGCGCCGTCGCTCACTCCGCCATTTACCCGTGACCCTAGTTGAAGCAGGGTGTTCCCACCGAGCCGGGTGCGCGCCCCTGTGAGCAGACCTGCCGGCTGGTGCACGGAGGGGCAGGTCCCTGCAGGACGAGGACCGCTGTCTGCGCCGCGCGTGGAGGTGTGAGGCGCACAGAGCTGTGCCCCGGAGCTCCCTCTGACCCTCCAGGAGCCCAGGAATTCCCAAGTCACGCTTGACCCCATTCCTCCTGGCGGCAGGCTCAGAGCGGCCCGAGTCCAGATCTGTCTGGAAACTGCCAGAGACTCAGCGGCCCTCCTCTCTTCCAAGGACCCGTGTGTGGGAGGTGGTGCTGGAATGTCGTCGTCCTGCATCTTCCTCTTCCGCCCAGACCCCCCTCCCCCTCCTCTCAGCCTGGCCTCATTGCCCAGCCCCGCCAGCTCCCGCTGACACGGGGGACAGTCAGGACTAACTGCCCCGGGGGCCTGCAGAGAACCTGCGGGGCTGCGGCACCTGGGCCAGACGGCTGGGCAGGGACCCGCGCAGCAAACATGGGTCCACGGTCCATCGTTCACGACGAGAGACTAGAACTTCAACGCTCCCCCGCAGAAAGAAACAGTCACTTTGTGGAGGGACAGACGCTAACCAACTAGGCGGTCATCCCACCGTGCGTACACACGCGTCAGGTCAGCTCACTGTTCCCAGGAAACTTACACGGCGGCACCTGTCAGTAATCCCTTGTTTTAAAAAGTAACTAAGACTTTCCTCACCTCACGGCCTGGGGGGCTTGGATGGAGACTGACACAGCCAGGGACACTGTTCTGTCATTTTAATGTCTCAAACGCTGCTTTCTTTGCTAATAAAGCTTTAAATTACCCTCATGCAAGCCTCATTCTAATAACCTTTGGTCGCGGCCCCTTATTCGAAATGCCCACCGGAGGTCAGGAGAATGGGCCTCCCTTCAGGAGGCTGGAAATGCCTGTGATGCGCAACGGTCAGTGGGGGCGACCCCACAGGGAGCCCCCGCCCAGCACGGGTGAGTGACGTCCTTCCTCCAAAATGGGAGGCCGGGAGCTGACGCTGCTCCTCACAGTCTCACTGGTGAGACTCTATGAGGGCAGACATGACTTTTGCAGTTTAAATCGAGGCCACGATCTGCTGTGGATGAAGCAGGCCTTTGCGTGAGAACCAAGAGCTCTGTGGCCTGGGGCCACGCGCCCGCTCCGCGAACCTCCAGACCATGGCGTCCGCCCACACCAGTACCTCCACCGCCATGGCCGGGAAGGCCAGTGCGGCCTGGCTAACCTGAGGGATGTGTGCCCAGGGGCGATTCCACATCCACCTGGGACACCTGGGGCGTGTGTGCTTGAAGAACATGGTCCCTCCTGTCAGTGCCTGAAGACGACAGTTCACCAACGGCCTAGTCAGTGCTGGACTCCACAGGGGCGAGCGGGTGTCTTCACTTGCTGGGGGATCCCCTCTCTCGTTCGGGGGACCCAGGGCCTGAGCATCCTCAGGCAGAAGCGCAGCCGACACAGAGGCGGACGAGCACTGTGTGCCTGGAGGCTCCGGGCTTTGCCAGCAGCGACTCAGAGCGCAGCGGAATGCACCCTCGGGGGCCGGCTCCTGGTCAAAACCCTGGTGCAAACGTAGGTGTGGCAAGCATGGCATGCTGACTCGGGGAGACAAGGAAGGCCCATCGGACCCTGTTCGTAGTTCTTCTAAGGAGCTCCTAGAGCCACAAGAATGCCAGGCCCTTGGGAGCTGGAGCAGACCTTCCCCTGTCTTCCGTGATCTGGACTAACAGGAGATGGGAGGGGGCCCTGCAAAGGAGCTGCCCAAGAGGAGGGGTGACCTGGGGACCAGCGCTCCCTCCACCGCCCCTGTGGACTTGATCGACGGCACTACCCACGCGGAGCCCGTTCTCGAATCTCAGAAAATGCTGGCAACGGTCATTCCTATTTAAATGTTCTTTTACCTGACAACGCATTAAAAAAAAAAAAAAAAAAGAAAGAAAGAAAGAAAGCAATGTTAATCCTAGAGCAGGACACGAACGTGCTCATATGTCCAGCAGAGAGCCAGCACCCTGCTCCTCCACACAGCACCATCACGCCGGCATGAGGGGACACGGGACACACGATGCTCACGTGTGGGCTCCAGGCACGCACACACGGACAGACGCGTGTGGCAGAAAGAAGGCACGAGCCCCTCAGACAGCACCGAGAACAAGGCCACCGCGACTTGCCTTGCAAACATTCTTACAGACGAATAATTTCTCCTTCGTGTTCTCCGCTGCTGTCGCGACACACTGCAACGTACACAGGTGGTGGGAAGCTAATTCTAGTTCTGCACAGAGAGGCCAGTGCAGCAGAATTCAAATAAGGACAAAACACACTACAGATGAGGGGTCTGTGAGTCTGAAAAGGAAGCACTCCCTGCTTTGAAGGGAGGGCGGGCGGCGCCCTGCCCAGGGCCACCCCGCAGCGCTGCTGCGAGCGGCCGCTCCCGCCTGGGGCTCCCGCCGCCTCCCAGCTCTGCCCTGCTCACCGCCGTCTCGGCCCAGAGAGCATTGCCCCTTTTCTCCAGGGAGCTGGTCTGGCTGCCCGGGCTGCCGCCAAGCCACTACACACGGACGGCTCCGAGAGCATTGCAGGGAGAGGCGGCTGCGTAACCAGCGGATGGGCCGGCCCACGGACAGGACCCCGGGACCTGCTCCCAGACGTGGAGACGCGCATGCAGTGCCCCTGCTCTCCCCGCCCCGGGAGTGCTGCTGCGGGTCCCGGCTCGCCCTTTGCTCCGGGGGTCCCGGCACTCATTCCCTTTGCTTCTGAGTCTTCCTTCCTGCGCCTTTCCCCACGGCCTCTGCGTCCTTCCTCACTTCTCACTCTGCCACCCGGCCACGTTGTTAAATACCATGTAAATTTAGCTCCTGGTTCATTTCAGTATATGTGCTGCCGAAGCGAGCACCTCCTGGTTCATTTCAAATAAATGCAATTATTTTATGATTTTATTTTAAATAAAATGTTTTATTCCTTGCTCTTAAAAGTGGTTGTGAGATCCGGACCTAGTTTTCCAAGTGTGCGTGTGTGCGGGGAAGATGGTATACATTCCCAAGTGACAGCAGTGGTTGTTTCCAGATGGAGAGATTTGGGATGATTTCTCTTTTTCCCCTTTACTTATTATTACTTGGCAATCTTACATAATTAAATATATTGTTTTCCTAGCAATAAAAATAAAATGTATGCACCTAACTCCTTGTAGAAGTCTCCAAACAAAACAAGGAAACCGGGTGTGTCTTTTCTTCCGTGTGCCCTTGGATTGCATTCTTTGAAGGTGAGGTTCGGTGCCCTTGGACAGAACAGTCTCCCCTGCGCTCATCATGGCTCCTCTCGGGGCAGAGAGCATCACAGGGCAGGGCTGCGGAGGGCACCGCAGCTGCTGGGCGGGTCTCTGCCATCCTGCTGGAGAGCATGTTCCCTTTCCCAGTTTGTCAGGGAGTTGCAGGAAGCTTTCCTATTTCAACAACTGAGACATTTAGGTCAAAAGTGATGCTGTCAAGAACCAGGACCACAATGACGTCCTAATTTTCCATTCATAAATTTGCTCCCTGCTGCTAGGTTTCGGCTTGCAAGCCCTCTGGTCATCACCACTGTGCCCCCGCGTCCTGGAGAGATGGTGCAGGGCAGTGAGGGAGACAGACAAAAAACTACTGCCAATGCGGCGTGTGACGCTTTTACTTCTCTTAAAGTGTGTGGCTGGAGTGCTGCCTAGACAGTGTTTGGTTTCCTGAATTTTGCACATCAGTGGACACACCTAGGTGTCCTGAGGGCACAGTTCTCAGCCAACCTCAGTTGAACTTAGCCTTGTTCTATCCTGCTGTATCCAATGGATGGGAAATGTGATCTTCAAAGGGACTTTTAAATACATTTGGACTTCTTCTGGAATACATCTCTTTGAGGAGCACCGATGAGAAGAGCTGGGGAGGAGGCAGGGTGCGGAGCCCTGTGGCGGGGACCGTGGCCGCCCCCTACCTGTGCCCATCTCTGGCTGGCATGGGACCCCTGCACCATCCACACACTCTTCAATGAGGTCAGGAACAACTTTCAACATATTTTTGTGTGCAAATTTAAATATACCCCTCGCTGCGTTAACGGAATGCCCACAATGCCTTGACTGAGAAAGAGAGCAGGAAGTACAGTACGATTCAGTGGGGGACGCTCTCATCACCTAAGTAACTGGAAAATCAGAGTTGAATATTAAGAAAGCTTAAAGTGGGCCAAACTTCCCTACAAAGAGCCGTATGAGCACAGAGAACATACGCTCCTCTTTTGTTTCTGTAAAGCCCTGCCTTGCTCGAGGCCTGACAAGGAGTAGAGACCAGTAAATATCCACGAAAGGGACAGATAAGCACAGCGTCCTTACGAAGTGGCCCAGTGTCACTGGTATTGCTACGCATGTAACTGAGCAAGTGTGAACACTCTTCCAAACGCCTCCCCGCCCCACGTGAAGACAAAGCACATCTTCTCTGCCCCGAGAGAAAACACTGGACACCTTAGCCAGGAGAAAACGTCCCACCCTGTCCTTTCCTCCTGTGTCTCCTACTTTCTTAGAATTTGTTCTGGACGTTGTCGAGACAGTGGTCGGCGCCCGCAGGGGCCCCCAGGCCGTGCCACAGGGTGATGCACAGCGGCTCCCTACATGGCTTCCATTCTCCAAGCACTCGGCACCCCTGGGGATGTCACGGGCACTCTCCGGAGGGAGCAGGCCAGACCCTACTCCCCAGAGACCCCAGGCCATGGTGGTCGGGCGTGCAGAGGGGGGCCCGCGTCAGCAGACATCGGGCCTCAGAGAGTCCGTCCAGCGGGTGGGCATTTGCCCGGCTGGGGAAGCCAAGTGCCGGTGCTTTCAGAGGGTCGTGGCAGCACGCGCTGTGGAACCAAAGCACGGGCCGGGCTTTAGCAGCCAGCGTAGGGAGAAGAGGTCAGGTCCCCAGCGGAGACAGCGGCTGGGGAAGGTGCTGGTGGACCAGGGACACCCTCCTGTGGGTCTGCTGGCTGAAAAGTATACCCCAATTGCAAACTGTGAGGGAAAGTCGAGGAGGGCCCAGAGGTAGAAGGAGGGCGGACTGCGTCCCGGTGGGGCCGGAAGAGGGGTCTGCCCTGCCGACTCGGAAGTGAAAGGGAGAGTCGGAGTCTAAGGTCCAGGAACAGGAATCGGGTTAGGTAAGAACACCCTGTACCAGGGTTTCCCGAACACGTGTGTTGCAGTCCGGCTTTGCACAGGCTAACCCTATTTTCAAAGCCCGGGGAGACTTTACTTATTCTAAGATATTCTTGGTGAATTCTTTTGCAAATAGAACAATTCTTTTGTAAAATAAATAATCTGCGAGGCAAACCTATCTTTTGGAAATTTGCTTAAATCAGACCATAGTCTCCTGTAGCAGACTTGACTGGGACAGCTGGGCTGAGCACCCCAAAGGGAGCAAGACAGAGATGCCGAGGCAGACTCCGTAGTTGTGTTAACGCCAGCTGTAGACAAACATGGGAACTGCCGAGTTCCTCGGTCACCAGTTACGTTACCTAGAACAGAATACACATTTGAGCTAGGTTTTGACTGTCTCGTTTCAAACTAACCCAGGGCCAGTGCGGGAACAGAGCTGGCTTGAATGCTTTAACCTCGTCTCCATTCCCAGCGCGCCAGCTGCGTGAGGTAGCAGAAGTCGGAACCCAGAAGCGCACCTTTCTCGTCTGATTAACTCTTCTCCGGTCTCTGTAATGACTCAGTGGAATGAAGCTGGGCTTTCCAGATTCCAGCGGCAGCTGCCTGAGACACAGCGACGTCGCTTTGGCATCTGAACGCTACACTACACATTTCAGTATATCAAACTACTATGACTCTCAAATTAGTTTCTAGTGAAAAAATGCCCACATCACAGAAAAATACTCACCCTAATGGGCAACCTTGTTAGCAGCTGTTTCCACAGAGGCTACATGCAGGATTGCTACACTGACAGACTCAATTTTTTGAATGACTGAATTTTAGAGGCACCCCAAAAGCAATTAAATACGGTCTCCATAATAAAATACTCACAGCATCCTAGAGATTATAATTTCAAATATGGTTCTATTTACAATGTGTGTTTGGTCCGTAGAAAAATATTTATGCTTATCCTAAGATGTTTACTTATCAAACTACATACAGATAATTCCATGGAAAGTCTTGGAAAATGCCACCCCTGTGTGCTGTCATCTTTGCTGGGAAGGGGCAATGTCCCCAAAGACCCACCAGTGTCCTTCAAGTTTTTGTTTGTTTCCACTTGCAAAATTAAACAAGAAACATTTGAAAAACTCTTGGTCGGTGACATCTAAGAAGGGGCACAGAATGCCCTCATAAACAAAAAGGACAGCGACCCGGCTTCCACGGTCCTTTATGGGATATAAATGTTCTTCCACCATACGACTATCTCGTAACACTCTGTATAGCGGGCGAAACAGCTCACTTGCTGGCATTCTGGACAAGGAAGCTGCATCTCAAGGTTGAGTGTCTTGAGGCTCAGTTATTTCTAACGAGGCTGGGGGTTGCTGGGAGAAGGGCAGGGTGCACGGCCCAAGGCGCACCCAACCACGACAAGTGAGGGAGCTGTTCCTGCATCAGCCCGGGGAGCAGGTTTTGCATAGCAGAAAAACATGATAGAAAGGGAAATTAGAGAATCAATTCCATTTACTATAGCACCAAGAACGATAAAATACCTGGGAATAAACCTAACCAAAGAGGTAAAGGATCTGTACTCGAGGATCTACAGAACACTCATGAAAGAAACTGAAGAAGACAAAAAAGATGGAAGACCATTCCTGCCATTGCACTCCTGGGTATTTACCCCAAAGATACAGATGTCGTGAAAAGAAGGGCCATCTGTACCCCAATGTTTATAGCAGCAATGGCCACGGTCGCCAAACTGTGGAAAGAACCAAGATGCCCTTCAACGGACGAATGGATCAGGAAGATGTGGTCCATATACACTATGGAGTATGATGCCTCCATCAGAAAGGACGAATACCCAACTCTTGTAGCAACATGGACGGGACTGGAAGAGATTCTGCTGAGTGAAATCAGTCAAGCAGAGAGAGTCAATTATCATATGGTTTCACTTATTTGTGGAGCATAACAAATAGCATGGAGGACATGGGGAGTTAGAGAGGAGAAGGGAGTTGGGGAAATTGGAAGGGGAGGTGAACCATGAGAGACTATGGACTCTGAAAAACAATCTGAGGGTTTTGAAGTGTCAGGGGGTGGGAGGTCGGGGTACCAGGTGGTGGGTATTATAGAGGGCACAGATTGCATGGAGCACTGGGTGTGGTGCAAAAATAATGAATACTGTTATGCTGAAAATTAATTTAAAAAAATATTTAAAATAAATAAATTAATTAATTTTTTAAAAAATAGAAAGAAATGAATGGTGGTGCCTGAGAAATGGTCTTCGGCAAGAACTGGGGCTCCCGGATGTTGTCTGTGTGGGTACTGCCTTCTGACCTTTGCCCTGTGAACTGCCTGCTCTCACCTTTAACTGAGATCATCTAGGAGACATGAGATGCTGACGTAATTATTCTGAGGTCATCGGAAAGATAGCGATGCGGAGGAAAAACTACTGGGCTGTTAGCCACTGGGCACAATGCTGTGTTCCATTCACACTCCGAGCCGTCCGGCGCACACACCAGGAACCGGGGAGGGGCGGTGCACAGACCACCTAAGCTACCAGACCTGTGACCCAGCATGCCCGTGCATCACAGTGTGGGACGGGGTCTGCTTCATAGGAATGCCTCCAGCAAGGCAAGCTCTTGCACCAAAAGTGATTTTTAAAATGTAGGCACGATGGGCAGAACCTCAGGGAACGGAAGAAAGGAAACCGCAGAGGTGGGGCCCGTGGTCAGAGGTGAGTGGGCTCGTCCAAGCAGCCGCTGTGGGATGCCTGTAGCCCCCACAGCCAGCCGCCCGCTGCGTGGCTCCTGCGCCTCTGTGGGGTCATGGAGAGGAACCTGGCCGCCTGAGCCCTGGACCCGCTTCCTCTGGCCCGTGGGATCCCTCCCCACCCATCTGGAGCGCTGTGACTGTCCGGACTGCTGGGGTCCTTCCTTCAGGAGGAGGAACGTTGATTAGGCTTTGAGGCTTGGCAGCATGTAAGCCAGGAATTCAAAGTGTCACTGGGCAGACTGACCTCACCCACGTCCTTCCCCAGGCGCACAGACTGCCGTGGGCCGCGCACGCTGCGGAGCGCCTCCCTCTCCGCCACCTTCCATGTCACAGGCCTTCCTGAATCTTGTATAAAGTAATGGGTTGAAATTCTTTTTTTAAAATTTATTATTTATTTACTATTTATTTGACAGAGAGAGAGCACAAGCAGTGGCGGAGGGCGGGCAAAGGGAGGAGTGCACTCCCCGTTGAGCCGGGAGCCCCACTGGGGGCTCCATCCCAGGACCCTGGGATCATGACCCGAGCTGAAGGCAGATTCTCAACTGACTGAGCCACCCAGGCGTCCCCATGGGTGGAAATTCTGGAAGACAGTGTCTGGAAGACAGTGTTAGAAGTTTTAGCTCCTGGCGATTATAGCGATGCCAAGAAGAAACTGTCAAGCAAACTCCAAACATACTAATCGGATTTCCACAATCCGATGGTCTTCAGAGACCTCCCGCCTACACCGCAGAAGCCAGTTTAAGATCTGGAGCCTCAGTAAACAGGAAAACAGCAGCTACTCGTTCTCATAAGGTTGGATACCCATAGCTTTGCAAGGATCAGGGTGAAGCTCGGAAGGAAGTACCCTAACTGATATCAATGTGTTCCATAAACTTATCAATTCATGGAGCGGCCATTAAGTGCCATCACTTTCTGTATGTACGTCGACTTGGACATTACACCATAAATAAAATCCTGAAACGCTCAGTGGAGATGTAGATCCAGTTAAGAGCCAAATAAAAAGCCTGCATGGAAGAATAAGAATATGACCTTAATGTCACCTCTACAGTGATGGAGATGAAAATATCTCTTTGAGACACAGAGTGTACCGAGCGAGCAGGACCTGCGGAAGGCAGAATCACGGCCCCCCACACGTCCACACCCTGACCCCCGACCTGTGACTAGGTCATCTAACTTAGCTGTGATTGAACCGAGGATCTCGAGATGGGGATTTTTCTGGACTACCCAGCAGGGCCCGGTGTAATCACAGGGTGTTCCTAAGAGAAAGACGGAGGCCGAAGGGTCAGACAGAAGAGGAGAGGCCGGGCTTCTGCCTCTGCAGACAGAGAGGGGCCACGAGGCCAGCAGCGCAGGCGTGTCCAGAAGCTAGAAAGGCAAAGAGACGGTTGTCCCTGGACCCTTCCAGAGGAACAGCCCTGCAGAGAGTGAGTGTAGCCAAGTAGCACTCGTTTTGGACGCACAATTCACAGAGCCAGAAGGCGATAAACTCGCACTGTTGTGGCCCCCGCGTGCGCGATACTCTGGCACAGCGGCCACGGAAACACCAACAGGGTCTGTGGCTCTTGTGTGCACAGTCTAGTGTCACCCACCTGAGGGCACCAGTTTATTCTGTGTGATTGACGTGGAGCCAGATAGACAGCCGACGGCGATAATTAACTCAGCGGGCTCCAGGAAACGCGCGCACGGCCCCCGGGAGCAGAAACCGTCAGGGGCCAGGAAGGAGATGCCGGCTCCCACCCGAAGGAGGATGCCCTCCGGCACGCGCACGCCCGCCTCCCTGCCACCCTTCCCGAGGCCGACAGGAGTGGGCGGTGGGGCCGGGCCGGAGCCGGAGGGCTGCGCCCGCCGCATCGGCGCCTGAGAGGCCTGCACAGGACCTGGCAGCACGCTGGGGAAGGCGAGGTGCCCCAGCCGGGACACATCACGGGGCCGCGTGGGTTCTCCCGTCAGTCGCCGCCTCGCCAGTGTCCGCCGTGTGCGAGCCACTTCCCGGCCACTTCCCCGTTTCGCTTCCTTCAGTGACTGATCACTACCCGAATTATTTATTCCTGTGACGGAGTCCACAGTCCCTCAGTGGAAACCAGCGTAACATGGAAAGGGCCCCGTGGCAGGTGAGGACCAGATGGGTCGTGAAAAACCGTAAATCTCCACTCGCTTCCGCAATGAATGCTGCTTAACTGCACTGATCACTTACTTATTAGGAACCAGAGTGGCTAAACTTTGGCTGATTACATCCGGCCTCAAGTGCTTTTGAAGAATTAGAGGTGAGTGATGGTGGCTGAGTCGCAGACCCACCTGTGGATGTGAGTGACTTCCCTGAGGCCATTCCAGAACCTTCTTAATGGGGCTGACTTGTCTGCATGACCTTCACAGATCAGCCTGAGGACCTACCCTGAGCATCTGTCCTGTCCCTTTCCGTGCCAGCGTCAGCTCTAAAACACTCGGTCCAAATATGCAGACTAACAAGAACCATAGCCTCACCTACGACTGAAGAGAACCAGAGAAACCCGATGTTACAGTTAGAAAAGAGGTAAAGTCAACAGTCTCTCATGGTTCATCTCCCCTTCCAATTTCCCCCAACTCCCTTCTCCTCTCCATCTCCCCATGTCCTCCATGCTATTTGTTATGCTCCACAAATAAGTGAAACCATATGATAAGTGACTCTCTCTGCTTGACTGATTTCACTCAGCATCATCTCCTCCAGTCCCGTCCATGTTGCTACAAAAGTTGGGTATTCATCCTTTCTGATGGGGGCATCATACTCCATAGTGTATATGGACCACATCTTCCTTATCCATTCGTCCGTTGAAGGGCATCTTGGTTCTTTCCATAGTTTGGTGACCGTGGCCATTGCTGCTATAAACATTGGGGTACAGATGGCCCTTCTTTTCACGACATCTGTATCTTTGGGGTAAATACCCAGGAGTGCAATGGCAGGGTCATAGGGAAGCTCTATTTTTAATTTCTTGAGGAATCTCCACACTGTTCTCCAAAGAGGCTGCACCAACTTGCATTCCCACCAACAGTGGAAGAGGCTTCCCCTTTCTCCACATCCTCTCCAACACACGTTGTTTCCTGTCTTGTTAAGTTTGGCCATTCTGACTGGTGTAAGGTTTTAAGTGGAGGGGGGACCAGGTGGTGGGTATCGGAGAGCACACGGATTACATGGAGCACTGGGTGTGGTGCAAAAGCAATTAATACAGTTATGCTGAAAATAAATAAAAAATAAATTAAAAAAAAAAAAGAAAAGCAGTAAAGCTATGGTAACTGCACCAAAGAGAATACTATGTAGCCTCGTAGACTAACGTTGACACAGACTTTAATGCCGCGACGAAGAGACCTAGTAGAAGGTGACTCGCAGAAACCCACAACATGTTAACGTTCATGAAAAGCTGGTCCCTCTAATCATGGGATGAGGGGATTTTTGCTTTTCTCATGGCTTTCTTTTCTAGAATTTGCTTACAATGAGCAAAATTCCTTTTGTCATCAAAGAAATCATAATGTAAATTATCTCTAAATGCTCTAGGAGCAGATACATGTCTGGTACGCCTGAGGCTCCCCCTCCCCACCGCAGCTTGCCTCTCGCCCTTGAATGAGGGTGTCCTCCCGGGAACTTCTTCTGTGTCTCTCCCTCCAGCACATGGTGGGCGGCCCTCCGCGTCTTCAACCTCAGAGGAAGCCGACGTCAGGCTGCATCCAGGCCTCCAGCCACCTTCCCACCTCACAAGAGTCCTGGCGTCCCTTCCCGTGAAGGTCAGCTACCAGAAGGAGCCCGTTCGGGAACAACTTGGACATTGAAAGAAGTGTGTGAGTCAGCCGAGCAAGACGCATGGTGTTTTCCTCAGCCTGATAAACGCTTCCATCGCTCGAGCATCGCACGCTGCTAGTAAAAGAGTGATCCGACGTGAAAGTTATCTGCAAGGTGCAAACGCAGTCATAGACCCATTTTCAAGGGTGTCCTATCCTCACAAAAAATTTACCCACAACTTGTTCAAGAGCTTCTTTTGAGCATCTAAGAAGGACCGGGTTAAGTTAGAAGTTCATTTAAGGTCATGTGGTCATAGTAGGCTCTCAATGAAAACAAAATATGAAGAGATTTGCCTAAAGTCACTTCAGTTTTACCCAAGGGAAAAATTTAAACTAAAATTCAGCCTTTCCTGTTATCACTTTAATCCTGTGTCAAGTGTTTGAATGGCTGGAAAGAAGACAGAACCCCTCCAGCCCCCTAATGCCTCAGTTTACCTTTCTGACTTTCTCTGTCACATGCAGTGCCCCAAACTGCATCATGAAGGGGCTTGGTCCCCATCTCTGATCACCTTTCTTTGTCCGAACAACCCCACTTCCCTCTCTCTCCAGCCCATGGTGTGAATTCTAGGTGGAGATTCACCCTTTCCATGGCCTCTTTCTGGACCCCAGTAATTTCTCCGTCATCCAGCCTCAGGGCTCTTGCTGATTATCCGTATTGCCCTGGAAGAGCTGGTCTTGTCATTTGCCACCTGGGACATCCTCTCGTGTGTCCTGGATTGGGCAACCCTGGGGGTCAGTGACATAGCTCCACACAGCGTCAGCACAGAAACTGTGCTGAGAGGTAAGGACGTGGGGGAGAGACAGGAGGAACCTCATCAGGCTCCATGGCCACACCCAGCGCAGAGCCCCATGCGGGCCTCACTCTCATGACCAGAGACTGACCCAAGACACAGTCAAGAGTTGATGCCCAGCAGACTGAGCCACCCGGGCCCCAGTGCAGAACTGCTCGTGCAACCTAAGCAATTCTTACCGTAGCAGATTTATGACTTCTGGAATAGAAGAGCACGCACATAAGGCAGGCATTTTGTGGCTATGATGGCAGAGGAAGGTGGAAGGTTGGGAGCTGGGGCCGGGGTGTGGTCTTGTCTTTCTCCCCAGCACACTAAGACCGGCGTCTCCACGTAAAGGAAAAGTCCCTCTTCCTCCTACTGATCCGCTCACCTTCAGGGGAATTTCTGTGGAGTGCTCCTGTCTTCCAGTACTCCTTCCCTTTCTTTTTCCCTCCTCTATCTGAATCTTTCTAGAACATCCTGCCGCGTGTGTGCGTGTCTGTGTGTGTGTGTGTGTGTGTGTGAGAGAGAGAGAGAGAGTTGGGGACGGACAGACATAGGCGAGGCACCAGATCATCCCCTCCTCCAGGTCAAAATGCCCAAGGCTCATACCCTAAACTCCTCTCGATATGTACAAAGACATGTGTTCAACAGTCTTAAGAAAGAAAAATATTTAAACTAAATTCCCCAAATCATCATGCCTTACTTTAGATGGTAACTTTTTTGCAAAATTTTGGAATCAATCAAAGAGAAAAAAGTATAAAAACAGCCCAGTGTGTGCTGCTCTGGAACACGGGGAGACAAGAAGCCAGCGAGGTGCCAACAGGCCTGCGCCTCCCCCCGGCAGCCCGCCCGGGTCGGGGCTGGGGGTTTGAGTCCTGCCGCCCCACAGCTGGGCACCTGCTGTCGGGGAAGTGCACAGGCCTTGCCCCTGTGGACTGCCCCTGGGGACTGAGCGGACCGCCCCGGGGCCGTCCTAACCCCGGACTTTGGACAGAGTCAGCATGTGAGACTTCTGTTGACAGTCACACCAAGCCTCCATGGCTGGGACCCGCGGTAAAGCCCCAACCCAGAGCGCGGTCACAGGGAGCATTCTGTAGCGGGACAGAGGCCATTAAAAGGAAGGGTTAGGAGCACGTTTATAAGAAATAGTCCCAAAAAGTGTCTATGGAGGAACCCACAGGGCAGCTGAGAAGTGAGTCACAGACTTAAGCCTGAAGAGAGCCTTGTCTACACCCCAGGAGGAGCTGAGGGCCCGCAGGCGCGGTGCGTGAAGAAGCTGCTCCTGTGCCCAGCAGCGAGGTTCGCCCTCACTCCAGGCTGCAAGTGAATTCACCTAGTTGTAAATGTTCCTCGCAGACAGGAAGATTGCACGGTCCCAGGTCACACACACACACACACGTGCACGCACACACACACACACCGCTATGCATAAGAGAGGACAGGAATGGAAGACACTGTGCGTAAGTACTGGCTGGGGCAGGTGCAGTGGGGCCACACACACACACACGCACACACACACATGCACATACACTCACGCACACACACACACCCCACTCTGCACACGTACTGGCAGGAGCAGATGCAGGTAAGGCTGTACACACACACACACACACTCACGCACATGCACACACACACACACACACACCCCACTATGCACGCGTACTGGCCGGAGCAGGTGCAGGTGGGGTCGTACACACACATGCACACACACACTCACACACATGCACACACACGCACACTCACGCACACATGCGCACACACACCCCACTCTGCACGCGTACTGGTCGGAGCAGGTGCAGGCGGGGCCCCGCGGCCGCACAGAGCCCTGAGCAGTGGGGATCCGCGCTCCTGCTGCTGTTTGCTAGTGTTTACACGCACGGAGGAATTTGCAGGAGTCGTCCCACGTGCACCACACAGATCCTGTGGATTTGTACTATGCATCAGTGTGTCTGTGGGACAGTCCCCCCCAGTGACTGCAGTGTAGACCAGATGCTCTTGAGCCAGGGACCCAGAGGGTCTGCTCTATCTGTGCCCTATGCGGCTGGAGGGTGCGTCCCAGACGGCGGGGTGGGCTGGAGTGCTGACTCTGGGGGCCAGGGGCCTGCCGGCTCCCCCACCCCGCCCACCCCTCCTGTGCTCAGCTCGCTCCCAGGTCGTGGGGTCCTGCACAGTCGCTCCTGCATCTGCGGGCGTGTGCACCAGCCCCAGGTGGGGCAGCTCTGGCTCTTGCCGCTCGCGCCCTGGCTCCTGTGTGGTGCCGTTTTCCTCAGAAGTGCTCTGGGCCCAGAACCTTTCTGCGACATGAGAAATCTTTGCTCTGTTCTGGCAGAAATGCTTGCTTGCTTTTCTGCTGTCATTTTTTACTTAACAAAGTTCAGCCATCATTACAAAAACAAAGCTTTTCCTTCTGCAGAGGAAATGGCCCCAGCCCCGCCCCAGGCGCCCATGCAATCCCCCTCCTCGCTGTGCTGAGGAGCCCCCCAGGCACCCTCTCCTCTCGGTTCTTTCCGATTAGCTTTCTTTCCCATTATGATTTTAACCCACCTACTTCCAGGAAAGATTTGAGGCCATTTAAAATAAAAGACATGTGGACAGTTGATCAATAATAAAAGATCACAGGGAAACTTTTGGGGAGAGAGATACAATTACAGAGAAACAGTGGTTATAGAATTTACAAGCTTTATTCTCCCAAACCCAGGCTGTTCCCTCCTCTCTGCCCATCTTCAGTTCTGGCCTTTCTAGCTCTTCCCTCTCTCCTCCTTCCCAGGGCACCGCCTGCTGCACTGGGGGTCTGGTTCCTGCCGCCCCGCCCCCCGGGTCCCAGTCCTGGTTCATCACTACGGAGCCCACAGAATGCAGTCTGTGTAGAGGATCCTTGGGGTTAATTATGATTAAGCACACACGTCATCTTCCTTTTAGCCAGACATCTTGCACGCATGCCTTCTGCTCTGGAAAATGGCAGTGTCTACGCATCCAGAAGCCAGACAATAAAGAGAATTCCACTATTTCCACTGGAAATTCGAATTACTTTGGAAACAGTAATGAAATCAGGCCCCATTTGCTCCTACATACTCAAAACATTTTAATTAAGAATTTTGTTTTCCAAAAATATGAATTTGTTAAGCATAAAACACTGGAGAACTAAGGCTGGGCCAGTTTTCCAGTTTTTAGCTACTTATCACGCACATATGTGTAGACTTCCACCGTGATGTACACACAAAGTGTCTTAGCCTAATGACAGCCACGATCATACTGCAGTGTCCACTGTTGATTAAAGGAACCCCAGACGGCCACTCTGTCTTGTGTTGCCCATCGTGTAAGTCATCTGTCTGGGCTGTGGGTCACAGCAGCACATACACAGAGGAGAGCTCGCTGGAGCGCTGGCCCTTCTGAGCGCCCTTTCTGTGACCGAGAGGGCAGAACTCACAGTAAAAGTCAGCCTGCGGTCCGGGGTACTTTTCTCAAGGGATAGACACTCAGAAAATAGGGAGTCTGTAAAAGGCAAAAGGTCAGTGTGTTTTTCAAAGAGAGTCTGAACACGTAATAACCACTGGTAACCTCAACTGTTGGTCACCACCTCCAGCCACAGACAAAACACTAGATGGGCAGATGGACGTTTCTGAATGTACTTGTGCAGAATACTGAGGGGTTGCCTGAGGAAGGTCTGACCTTCAAAGGGGTGGGGGCCAAACTGGCCTGCATGCCTCAGGCCACCACGAGTGCCCTGAAGGGTCCCACGGGGAAGGTGAAATTGTTGCTTTAAAGGGTCAGGATGGTGGAGGAGTAGCCGCTGAGACATCAGGCAGCAGGAGATCAGCGAGACAGTTACCAGAACATTCCGAACACCTGCAAACCCAGCACGAGACCGAAGAGAAGAAGAGCAGCAATTCTAGAAACAGAAAATCGACCACTTTCTGGAAGGTAGGACGTGCGGAGACGTGGCTCCAAAGCGACGGGAAGACACACGGCGGGAGTAGGTGCCGGCTCCCAGGAAGCGGCGGAGCAACGGAGCACTAAATGGGGACGTTTAAAAGTCTGCTCCACAGAGGGACGTCGCTCCAGAGGCTAAACCGGGGTGAACCCCTCACGGGGACAGCGCGGGCCCAGGTCCCACGGGGTCACCGAAGGATCGGGGGTGTCTGCGCGAGGCAGAGCAGGTATCAGAGCAGGGAAGATCAGCAAGAAATCCAGCCAAGACCAAGTTCACTGACCCAGAGGGCAGCAGATTCCAGAGGAGGAGGAAGCAAGGCACAGAACTCATGGCTTTCTCCCCAGGATTCTTCAGTCTTGCAAAGTTAATTATTTTTTTAAATTCTATTTTTTCTTATGCTAAAATTTTTTTGAACTTTTACTCTTTCCTCTTTTAATGTTTTTTAACTAGCTTATCTTAACAATACCTTTCATTAAAAAAAATTTTTTTGAACCTTCATTATTATAGTCATATATTATCCTTCATTGTATCTAACTTTATTTTTTGTATACATATAGGTTTTTTTTCTTCTAAAAAAATTAGGATACAACTTCTAATAGATCAAAATATACCCTAAATCTAGCACAGGGCTTTGTTCTAGTCTCCAGTCTGAGCAAATTCTACTTTCTTTTTCTTTATTCTCCCAACCAACTTATCTTATCAACTCCTTTTTTAGAAATTAAAAAAAAAAGTTCATCTTCATACTCATATTCCATCCCTTCATCGTGTTTATCCTTATTTTGTGTATATATATGTATGTGTATATATATACATATATCTATATTTTAAATATGTATATATATATAAGTATGTATAAATTCAAAATTTTAGGAATGAAAAAATATATGTATACATATATGTATATATTTAAAATATTCAAAATTTTAAAGAATGAAAAATATATACATATATGTACATGTGTATACATGTAAACACATATGTGTACATATGTGTATATATTTAAAATAGGCAAAATATGTGTGTCTACATACATGTACATATATGCACACACATATTTTTCATTCCTTAAAATTTTCACTATTTTAAATATGTACATGTATTTATACATGTATGTGTGTACATATATGTATATATTTATATATACATATTTTTTTTCAATGTTTAAAATTTTGGGAGGTAGTTTCTTCTAAGAGACCAAAATACTCCCAAAATTAAGAGTGTGACTCTGCTCTATTCACCAGTCTAATATATATTCTTTTTCATTTTTGTATTTTTTCTTTTTAAAAAGTTTTTTCCTGAACTTTTTACCACCTTTCTTCCCCCCACAATTTGGGGTCTCTTCTGATTTGGTTAAAGCACATTTTCCTGGGGTCTTTGCCACCCTTTTAGTATTTTATTTGCTCCTTCACATATTCTTATCTGGATAAAATGACAAGGTGGAAAAACTCACCAAAAAAAAAAAAAAAGGAACAAGAGGCAGTACCAAAGGCTAGGGACCTAATCAATACAGACATTGGTAATATGTCAGATTTAGAATTCAGAATGATGATTTTCAAGGTGATAGCTGGGCTAGAAAAAGGCATGAAATATATTAGAGAAACCCTGTCTGGAGAAATAAAAGCCCTTTCTGGAGAAATAAAAGGACTAAAATCTAACCAAGTTGAAATAAAAAAAAAAAGCTATTAATGAGGTGCAATAAAAAATGGAAGCTCTTACTGCTAGGATAAATGAGGCAGAAGAGAGAATCAGTGATACAGAAGACCAAATGACAGAGAATAAAGAAGCTGAGCAAAAGACAGACAAACAACTACTGAGTAGTTGAATCCTAGAGATAAGTGATACTGTAAGACAAAACAACATTAGAATAATTGGGATTCCAGAAGAAGAAGAAAGAGAGAGGGGAGCAGAAGGTATATTGGAGAGAATTATTGTGGAGAATTTCCCTAATGTGGCAAAGGGAACAAGCATCAAAATCCAGAAAGTGCAGAGAACCCCCCTCAAAATCAGTAAGAATAGGTCCATACCCCATCATCTAATAGTAAAATTTACAAGTCTTAGTGACAAAGAGAAAATCCTGAAAGCAGCCCAGGACAGGAAGTCTATAACATACAATGCAAGAAACATTAGATTGGCAGCAGACATATCCACAGAGACTTAGCAGGCCAGAAAGAACTGGCATGATATATTCGGAGCACTAAATGAGAAAAACATGCAGCCAAGAATACTATATCCAGCTAGGCTATCATTGAAAATAGAAGAAGAGATAAAAAGCTTCCAGGAAAAACAAAAACTAAAAGAAATTGTAAACACCAAACCAGCTATACAGGAAATATTGAAAGGGGTCCTCTAAGCAAAGAGAGAGCCTAAAAGTAAGAGACCAGAAAGGAACAGAGACAATATACAGTAATAGTCACCTTATAGGCAATAAAATGCCACTAAATTCATATCTTTCAATAGTTAACCTGAATGTAAATGGGCTAAATGTCCCAATAAAAAGACACAGGGTATCAGAATGGATAAATAAACCAAACCCATCAATATTCTGTCTGTAAGAAACTCATTTTAGACCCAAAGGCACCTCCAGATTTAAAGTGAAGGGGTGGAATACAATTTACCATGCTAATGGACATCAAAAGAAAGCTGGGGTGGCAATCCTTATATCAGATCAATTAGATTTTAAGCCAAAGACTATACTAAGAGATGAGGAAGGACACTATATCATACTCAAAGGGTCTGCCCAACAAGAAGATCTAACAATTTTAAATATCTATGCCCCTAACATGGGAGAAGCTAACTATATAAACCAATTAATAACAAAATGGAAGAAACACATTGACATATAATAAAACAATAGCACAGGAATTTAGCACTCACCTCACTGAAATGAACAGATCATCCAAGCAAAAGATCAACAAGGAAATAAAGGCCTTAAATTACACACTGGACCAGATTGACATCACAGATATATTCAGAACATTCCATCCCAAAGCAGCAGAAAACACATTCTTCTCTAGTGCACATGGAACATTCTCCAGAATAGACCACATCATGGGTCATAAATCAGGTCTCAACCAGTAGCAAAAGATTGGGACCCAATGCTCTAAAGCTAGAACTCAAACACAAGAGGAAATTTGGAATGAACCCAAATACATGGAGACTAAAGAGCATCCTTCTAAAGAATGAATGGGTCAACCAGGAAACTAAAGAAGAATTGAAAAAATTCATGGAAACAAATGATAATGAAAATGCAGCTGTTCAAAATCTGTGGGACACAGCAAAGGCAGTCCTGAGAGGAAAATATATAGCAATAGAAGCCTTTCTCTAGAAACAAGAAAGGTCTCAAATACACAGCCTAACCCTACACCTAAAGGAGCTGGAGAAAGAACAACAAAGAAAGCCTAAACCCAGCAGGATAAGAGAAATCATAAAGATCAGAGCAGAAATCAATGAGATAGAAACCAAAAAACAAAACAAAGCAAAAACAAACAAACAAACAAAAAAACAAAACCAAAACCAAAACAAAACAAAACAAAAAAAATAGAACAAGTCAATGAAACTAGGAGCTGGTTCTTTGAAGGAATTAATAAGATTGATAAACACCTGGCCAGACTTCCCAAAAAGAGAAAGGACCCAAATAAATAAAATCATGAATAAAAGAGGAGAGATCACAACCAACACCAAAGAAATACAAATATCAGAAATATCAGAAGATATTATGAGCTATTTATATGCCAGCAAATTTGACAATCTGGAAGAAATGGAAGCATTCCTAGAGACATATAAACTACCAAAACTGAACCAGGAAGAAATAGAAAACCTGAACAGACCCATAACCAGTAAGGAGATTGAAGCAGTCATCAACAAGAGCTCCAACAAACAAGAGCCCAGGTCCAGATGGCTTCCCAGGGGAATTCTACCAAACATTCAAAGAAAAATTAGTTCCTATTCTCCTGAAATGGTTCCAAAAAATAGAGATGGAAGGAAAACTTCCAAACTCATTTTATGAGGCTAACATTACCTTGATCCTAAAACTAGACAAGGGTTCCATCAAAAAAGAGAATTACAGGGTATGTGGGTGGCTCAGGGGGTTAAAGCCTCAGTCTTCAGCTCAGGTCATGATCCCAGTGTCCTGGGATTGAGCCCTGCATCAGGCTCTCTGCTTAGCAGGAAGCCTGCTTCTTCCTCTCTCTCTCTGGCTTGCCTCTCTGCTTACCTGTGTTCTCTTTCTGTCAAATAAATAAATAAAATCTTAAAGAGAGAGGGGGGGCAGGGAGAGGATTACAGACCAATATCCTTCTGGAACACAGATGTGAAAATTCTCACCAAAACTCTAGACAATAGGATCCAGCAGTACATTAAAAGGGTTATTCAACTTGACCAAGTGGGATTTATTCCAGGGCTGCAAGGTTGGTTCAACATCCACAAATCAATCAATGTGATACAATACATTAATAAAAGAATGAACAAGAACCATATGATACTCTCAGCAGATGCTGGAAAAGCATTTCACAAAGTACAGCATCCTTTCCTGATCAAAACTCTACAAAGTGTAGGGATAGAGGGCACATACCTCAATATCACCAAAGCAACCTATGAAAAACCCACCATGAATGTCACTCTCAATGGAGAAACAGAGCTTTTCTGCTAAGGTCAGGAACATGGCAGGGATGTCCATTATCACCACTGCTATTCAACATAGTACTAGAAGTCCTAGCCTCAGCAATCAGACAACAGAAAGACATTAAAGGCATCTAGATTGGCAAAGAAGAAGTCAAACTATCACTCTTTGCAGATGATGATACTTTATGTGGAAAACCCAAAATACTTCACTCCAAATCTGCTAGATCTTGTACAGGAATTCAGTAAAGTGTCAGGATATAAAATCAATGCACAGAAATCAGTTGCATTTCTTTACAACAAGACAGAAGAAAGAGAAATTAAGGAGTCAATCCCATTTACAATTGCACCCAAAACCATAAGACACCTAGGAATAAACCCAACCAAAGAAGCAAAGAATCCATACTCATGAAAGAAATTGAGGAAGACACAAAGAAATGGAAAAACGTTCCATGTTCATGGATTGGAAGAACAAATATTGTGAAAATGTCTATGTTACCTAAAGCAATCTATACATTTAATGTAATCCCTATCAAAATACCATCCATTTTTTTCAAAGATATGGAACAAATAATCCTAAAATTTATATGGAACCAGAAAAGACCCCCAATGGCCAGAGGAATGTTGAAAAAGAAAACCAAAGTTGGTGGCATCACAATTCCCGACTTCAAGCTCTATTACAAAACTGTCATCATCAAGACAGCATGGTACTGGCACTAAAACAGACACATAGATCAACAGAACAGAATCGAGAGCCCAGAAATGGACCCTCAACTTTATGGTCAACTAATCTTTGACAAATCAGGAAAGAATCTCCAATGGAAAAAAGACAGTTTCTTCAACAAATGGTGTTGGGAAAATTGGACAGCCACATGCAGAAGAATGAAACTGGACCATTTCCTTACAGCACACATGAAAATAGACTCAAAATGGATGAAGGACCTCAATGTGAGAAAGGAATCCATCAAAATTCTTGAGGAGAACACAGGCAGCAACCTCTTCAACCTCGGCCGCAGTTACCTCTTCCTAGGAACATCGCCAAAGGCAAGGGAAGCAAGGGCAAAAATGAACTATTGGGACTTCATCAAGGTCAAAAGTTTTCCCACAGCAATGGAAACAGTTAACAAAACCAAAAGACAACTGACAGAATGGCAGAAGATATTTGCAAACTACATATCAGATAAAGGGCTAGTATCCAAAATCTATAAAGAACTTATCAAACTCAACACTCAAAGAACAAATAATCCAATCAAGAAATGGGCAAAGGACATGAACAGACATTTCTGCAGAGAGACATCCAAATGGCCAACAGACACATAAAAAAGTGCTCTACATCACTCGGCATCAGGGAAATACAAATCAAAACCGCAGTGAGATAGCACCTCACACCAGTCAGAATGGCTAAAATTAACAAGTCAGGAAATGACAGATGCTGGCAAGGATGCGGAGAAAGGGGAACCCTCCTACACTGTTGGTGGGAATGCAAGCTGGTGCAACCACTCTGGAAAACAGCATGGAGGTTGATCAAAAAGTGGAAAATAGAGCTACCCAAGACCCAGCAATCATAAAACTGGGTATTTACCCTAAAGATATAAATGTAGTGATGTGAAGGGGCACGTGCACCCGAATGTTTATAGCAGCAATGTCCACAATATCCAAACTATGGAAAGAACCTTGATGTCCATCAACAGATGAATAGATAAAGAAGAGGTGATACACACACACACACACACACACACACACACACACACACAATGGAATACTATTCAGCCATCAAAAGAAATGAAATCTTGCCATTTGCGATGATGTGGATGGAACTAGAGGATATTATGCTGAAGGAAATAAGTCAATTGAGAAAGACAATTATCATATGATCTCCCTGATATGAGGAAGTGGAGATGCAATGTGGGGGATTTTGGGGGGTAGGAAAAGAATAAATGAAACAAGATGGGATCAGGAGGGAGACAAATCATAAGAGACTCTTAATCTCACAAAACAAACTGAGGGTTGCTGGGGGAAGTGAGGTAGAGAGAGGGTGGTGGGGTTATGGACATTGGGGAATGTGTGTGCTATGAAGTGTATAAAACTGGCAATTCACCCCTGAGGCTAATAATACATTATATGTTAATTAAAAAATTAAATTTTTTTAATAAAAAAAAAAAATAAAGGTGAAATTGTTGACCCCGGAAACAGATTGAGGGTTCTTGGAAAAGTGATTGGGGGATTTAGATCAAGGCCTCGCAAACTATAGCCACAGGTCAGACCTGGTAATGCTGATATGAACAGCCAAAGCTGTAAAAAGAAGCAAAGGCATAGCATTCCCTGTGTCAGTGATGACAAAGGGGCCAAGGATCTGATGTGGAGGAAGAGCAGACACCTGCTGTGCATGCGTGCGTGGGTGTGTACGCATGGGCATGTGCGTGCATGTAACCCTACCCAGATGCACACGCCTATAAGAACGCACGCCGTCACATGCGTGCCCATGGCTGCCTCCCTAGCATCACTGATGAGCAGTGCTTTCAAACTTCACCTTGCTCTTCCTGGAGAGATTATTAAAACTCTGGTTCCCAGGCTCACCCAGAGTGTCTGAGGCTGTAGGTTTGGGGTGGGGCTCTGAATTGGCTGTTCTAGCATGTTCCCAGGAGATGCTGTTGCTGCTACTGACCCGGGGACCCTGCTGGGAACAGTGCTTAAGAGAATCCTCACTGTCACTGAATTAATAAACCCCTCCCGATACTTCCTGCAGACTGGGAGTCAGTTCAGGTGGAACATGGCCTCTGCGACCTGTGGTTAGGACTTGGAATTGGGTTCCTATTGGAAATGCATGACATCTGCCTTCCCTTGGCCTGTCTCTCCAGGCCCATGGCCATGTGGCCTCTGATCGACTCTCCTGCAGCTTCTCCGAGGCCCACTGTCTCTGTGACAGCACCCACAGTCCCCAAGGTTGATGTGTGTGTAAGAAACTGTCTACATGTCAAGTCAGGCCATTCTAAACCCCCCTTCTGGTTTGGTGACAGACATTCTAGCTCTTCATGTGCTGTGCTATCAACAAACAAAGTGTCTGAGAAACAAGTGAGACCATGTGGCTGGTCTGGCCCTAGGCTAAGGGCTGTTAGGACATTTCTCTTGAAACACACCGTTGGTATTCTTTGTAAAATCTGCCATTTAAGCAACACAAGATTAAGAAAGATGTCAGGAGGACTGTTTAAGAAAAAAATATACAACATGATTCTTTTGGGCACTCCTTATTTCTATAATCTTAATAAAGAGAAGAAAAATGCCAATTACAAGTCCTGGATATTTCTCGAATAAAAATACCGATATCTGGTACACTCCCCCCAGCCTTTGGGTGTGCAGAAGTCCTTGACCATGATGTGCCATGACCATGTGTGGTCAGTGCGTGAGGGTCCGTAAGGACCAACCACCTGAGCAGAAGGGCTTTGATACTAGGAGCAGTCGTTTTGTAAAGAACATCCCTCCTCAAAGTTCTCAGCTCCTCTGCTTGTGAGAGGAATCGGGAGATCCACAGATGGGGCAGCCCAAGGCACACACGTGCCTCTCTCTGGAGCTCAGTTTCTCATCATGGCTAGAAGCGGGAAGGTTGGTCTTAAGGCACTTTGGATCATTTCCAGCCTGCTGTTCTAGGTCCATGAGCACACCAATGGCCTCAGCGGGGTTCATGGGTAATCCTTGGATGCCATAATGGGGAAGGTCCTACATATTATGTCTAGCAGATTCAGACAGACTATACAAAATGTTTCGCATAAGACATTAGGTTTTGTGATGACAGAACTAGGGTTTTTATGCAATATTTAAAAAAAACATACAAACCCATAATCCAAAATTTCTTCCCACCTTCTACTTGTAACATATTAAATTACTGTGAATAATTTTATTTCTTAAGAAAACTAAGTGCTCTGCATTTGCAAACTATGTTCTATAAAGATCAAACGTTTTGAGGCTGGTATAAATGAAAGTGCCACTGAGTCATTTATCAAGGACGAGTAACACCTTTTTGACTCTTTGCTCCTGTTGGGAAGACACCATGTCCTTCACGGTTTGCCTTCTCTACCCCGAGTAATGCCAGAACACTGATCGGATCTGAACTCATATCTGCTGATTGACTCTGGATTTGTATGTCACAGAGGTAGTGAAGAAATGGTAGAGGTAGTGAAGAAAATCAACTGGTTTGAGTCAGTAAAAAATTGCAAATCTTTACAAAAGTCTGAATCAAGAGATCTTCACAATAATTTAAATGATTTAAGATTTTAAGAATCACCTCAACCCCTTCTTTAGACTCAAGGGCCCAGTGAAACGTACCTAAAAGTTCTCGAGAAGCCTTCTCCTTATACGGACAGAGCCCGTCTTCCTACGTGAAAACCAGCTTATCACAAAGGATCTGTGCACGGGGAGTACACCCAACACAAAGGAGTGCCGTCTCCTGTCAAGTGGCCTGTCTCCCTTCAGAGCATTTTGCACACAGTGTTACCTCCTGAGCCCTCAGACTTCTGTGGGCCTCTTGGGTCCAGAAGGTGCAGCAGTCTCCATCCATCTACAGGCAAAGCCATGACAAGACCAGAAAAGAACATTTCAGACAGAGAGGA
This sequence comes from Mustela nigripes, assembly GCF_022355385.1. NCBI lineage: Eukaryota > Metazoa > Chordata > Mammalia > Carnivora > Mustelidae > Mustela > Mustela nigripes. Next base: position 930,071 of record NC_081563.1, read on the forward strand.
GAAGTGAGTCCTGGAGAGCATCAGACCCCAGGAGAGACTTCACCATTAGGTCTAACCATGCTCAGGAGGCCAAACATGGGGGTTGGGGTTTGTGTCGCCTCTGGTCACCTTGCCAGCTGAGCGTGCTAGGTCAAGTTCACTAACATTTCTGAATTCCAGGTTCTTACAAAGAAAAATGCTAAGAACATGGTACAGGGATCTCACGAAGAAAAACAACCTGGACGAAGAGGACACTGTCTGGGAAGAGTCAGGCGCCATCAAGTGACTCTGCTCCACGTCAGGCCCCTCCAACCGCAGCTGCCGCACGCGGGCTGCCAGCGCAGGCTGCACGCCCCACGGCGCATCAGGAGCGTGGCCTCGACCCCTGTCACAGACGGCACCGCACGGCCCCTGTCTGTCTCCAGCTCCACCTCCCGGGCAGCGACATGTCAGGGTCAGAAGAGGACGTGGAGTTAGTGTCTGCAGGTTTCCTACGTCTTAGCTGACATGGAGTCCCAGCGCATCACCGGCCGCCTCTGTGCCTCAGGGACCCCACCAGCAAAACGGGCATCTCACTAATAACAACTCACAAAATTCCTGTGAGGAGGCCACGGGCTAGTTTGTGCGTGAGACGCCGAGATGGGACGGGGACGCGCCGTACGATACAGCGTGCGCGGCAGGGAGCGTGGCCCTGGCTTGAGCACGGCGGGCGGCGCCCCACAGCTCGGCTTCCGGCCAGAAGCTGTGTGCTGGATGCTGACTTCTACCTCACAGCTTCCAGAACCATCCACGCTTCCGACTGTGAGTCCCCGAGAACAGACTCACCGTCTACTCTGGCCCCGACGTCTGCGCCCGCGGGCAGTGTGCCGGATTCCCTCCTTGTCCCCTCCTGGCTTCCTGTTCTCCACAGAAGCTCAATTGACCGCAGGATCCTTTTTGTCTGAATCATTGTTTCTGACATTCAACCAAGCCGTCATGGGTTTGGACTCCCTGACAGGCCCGTCTCCAGGCCTCCGTCCCCGTCGCGGCAGAGCATCTGCGGTGCAGACGCCATTCCAGTGGTGGGGGCGTGAGCACCTGCAGACAGACAGACCGTCTGCCGGAGCCCGTGCTGCTTCTGCTTTGTTGTGTCACTCTGGCCTCCTACAGGGCAACGAGGCTCCTCCGTGTCCCCGGGGACGGTGCGCGCACATCTCCTCACAACCCGCCTTCTGAGCTCCAGACTGTGACTGTGAGACGCCCGTGGGCTCCTGGCGCCCGGCGCTCGTGCGCACATGCCAGCCCGGGGCCCGGAGAGGCGGCCGGCACCGCCCGCTGCCCCTGCCGCCGCCACTGCCCTTCCTCCCAGATGTTTTTTCACCTTTTTTCTTTTTCAGTTTTTCCAAAACATGTCTCCCACCGGGCCTCCAACTGTTGTTTTGTTTCTGTTTTTAGAACATGGCTCTGTGCAATGTCTTCCCATTTCGTTGAGCTTGGAAATGATCAAGCCCAAACAGAAAGCGTATTTCTTGTGTACCTACTTGTATTCCTTTAGATTATCTTATTTTCATTGTAAATCGGACGGTAGCCTTTTAGTGCCATCAGAAATGTCAAGGGATACCATGAGCGGGTGATGTAACTCGGCCTTCTCCTAGCGTCAAGCAGAAACAAAGCCATCTGACTAGAACAAAGACACAACATAACAGAGGCCTGGAGTGACCGCATGGCAGTCCTCTCTGCCAGGGAGCCTGGGACTGGCACTGTCCCCATGGTCAGCCCTCAGGACCGCAGGCGCTGGGGCATGGCCCGCGGGGTCTCCCATGTGGCCACGAGGCAGACAGAGGACAGGCTCCACGTCTGTGCGCGGCAGAAGCAGCTAAAAGTCAGGAAGCAGGAGACGTGGGCAGAGGCCGGCCCGGCTCCTACGGTAAAAATCACAGACTCGCGGGGATCTTTAAGCCCCCGCGTGTCGGAAGGGGCTGGATTCGGGCATGCTCGGGGACCACGGGACTGACAGACGCCGACGGGGGAAATTCATGCCAGACGCTGTCGTGATCTTCCTGGGACCAGTCAGGAAGGAAAGCGCGCCGCGAACAGCCTTCATTCCTCCAAGGAAAAAATAAATGAGAATAAAGGCTCACATGGAAACAGATTGGCGCGACGTAAAATGCAAATACACTGACTGATGTCCCTGCCGAGATCTGTCTCCTGAAAGTGGGGTTTGGAGCAACACGGCTCCAGGGTAAATGAGGGGGCTCAGCGCAGAGCGGGGTGATTCTCTGATCCAGCGGCAGGGCTGGGCCACCCGGTGCCCCCGAGCAGAAGGTCGAGGACACCCTGCTCCCCTGTTCTGTCGTTCTGTGTCACTATCAAATCCGGACACCCGGGTCGGTGTGCGACGCAAAGGTGTGGAATCAGATTTTGTGGAAAAAGGAAGGAGGAAAGAAGGAAAGAAGGGAGGTCGGTCCCTGGGGCGTCGCGGTGCACGGGTGACCCCCGAGGTCCCTGGGGCGTCGCAGTGGACGGATGACCCCGGCTAGTCCCTGGGGCGTCGCGGTGGACAGATGACCCCGGCCGGTCCCTGGGGCGTCGCGGTGGACGGATGACCCCGGTCGGTCCCTGGGGCATCTCAGTGCACAGATGACCCCGGCCGGTCCCTGGGGCGTCTCAGTGGACGGATGACCCCGGTCGGTCCCTGGGGCGTCACAGTGGACAGATGTCCCAGGAGGTCCCACGTATCCCACATCCTCTCGCGTACTGAAAATCTTCATGAGTTTTCTAATCTGGTTCACTATCCTGTCATTGATTTTCCACAATCAATGATGACAACTGCAGCTGCAATCTTTGGTGCGATTGTCTTTGCTACTGATTTGAACTTTTCTAGCAAAGCAAAGGACCAAGCCCTTTCTGCCAGAATCCAACTAAAGACCCTTCCAACAACGCGCATCACGCTTCCTCCGCAGGCCGCGCCGCGCACGGAGCTCTCTTACCCTCACCGAGCCAGGAGGACCCCCACACCGGCGCGGGCAGCCGCTGCCGGGCACATATCAGAGGTTATAATCTAGTTTTTCAACCAAGAAAAAATAGCACAAAGTAAATAAATAAAATTGTTTTTGTCTCTAAAGGCAGGATGAAAAACAGAAGTGAATTTTTGAGATATAAACCACGTTGAAATTAATAATTTTCAATGAGAACCGTCACTGCCTGTGGAGAGGGTAGTTGCCTAAATGCCCAAATGTGACTCCTTTTTTGGGCTAATTAGCTAATTAGGGCTTTCTCTATTTAAGAAAACAATGCACTTTGAAAATGGAAAGAAAGCTGAGTGTGACTGGCCTGAGCGCGCGGACGCCGGTGCAGACCCCCAGGTGGCAGGACAGTGCGCACAGCAGCCCCCCGCCCGGAGGTCCCTGACCACGCTAGGATCCCCCGTGGGTGGAGGAGGAAAATGCCCAGCGCCCGGGGCAGGCGGACGTTGGCGTGTGGCGTGAACCCTCTTTCTAAAAGTACCTGTTTGTGCGCCGACAGGCCTGCTGGGAGTGCAGGACAGGGTCCCCACCGGGGCCGCGGCACCAGCCACACCCCTGGCCTCCTCTGACGCGGCCACAGCGAGCCCAGGGCAGCCCCCAGCACAGAGCCCTGGCAGGGAGCACTGGAGAGACCGTCTACCTTCTGACTCGATCCTGACACTCACTAGCATCCGGCTCACGACCTGCCAGAGGCCCTGGTGCTCCTGAGCTGTCGGAAGCCCCGGGAGGTGCGGTCCTGGCGGCCATACCTGCTGTGTCACGCACATGCTCTGTGTCCCGCGTGCCCCATGGGATCAAATCCTTGCAAGGATTTTATGATGTGAATCTTCTCTCCTTGCTTCTTAGAAAACACGGGTCTCAGGAGGGTAGGTAGTTGGCCGGAACCCCTGCTAGTCAGCAGGTAGGGCTAGAATTTGAACCCAGACCCAACCGGCTCAGGAGCTCACCCTGCTCCCAGGCCGCACCCGGGCTCCATCTGTCGAGTTCCAGCACAGCGCGTGCGCATTCTCGGCCCCGGACCCTGACCCACGCGCACCTGACCGGCATGGACTGTGCTCTTGGTGATCTGGTGTGGAGACCCCGTGTCTGTGCTGCTGACAACCTCCCCGTGGCCTGAAGGCCCGCACATCCCTGTGTCTGATGCTTTTTCTCGTACTCCTATCCACACAGCATCCCACGACATCAGCGGAAACATCAGAGAACACCCCCCCCCACCTTCCTCCCAAACCCACAGTGACCCTCACGTTCACAAGCCATCATTTGTATGTTGCTTTACAGACAGAGAAATGCTGAAAACATCGGGCCACAGCCCAGGGCTCACATAACCCGGTAATATCAATCAGACAAGGAGACAAGAGTGCGTCACCTCCACGGGGACTGACTCCAACGGCCTTCCTCCCAGATTCCCGCCACCCGGACCAGACGCCGCAAGGTGATGGCACTCATTTCCCTGCAGGGCTGTGTCCGGTGTGCACTGGGGACAGCCTCTCCCATAAAGTGCAGGTGCAGGTGGATGGAGTGTGAGGTCAAGCCCGACAGGCCACCGAGGGGTCAGTGCTCAGAGCGGGGCTGCAGGAGCCTTGAGTGTCCAGAGGAACTCGGCTCCCTGGCGAGAACACTGAGAATTACACGCGGCAAAGCCCAGTGGACCCAGATAAACGGCCCCATTGTGTTTTTAGCCCTTTCTGGCGCGCAAGATACCAGACCAAATGCTACAGGAGACAGAGATGAGACAAAGAGAAAATAAAAGCATGAACTGGGGAGGCAGGCAGACTGGGGCTCAAATCCCTGCTCTCTCAACTAATTTTTTTTATTTTAAAATGAGACAATGGCTTCTAACTTTTAAAATTCCCATTAGTGGGAAATGAGATTATGGAGGGGAAGCACTGAGCGCTTTGTCTGGCAGAGAATTCAACGTGCAGGAGCTTTTGTTATGTGGGTGCATTACGAGGTCCTTGGGCTCAAGAAACGCATCCGGTGCTGGTCACTACGGAACAGGTTATCACAGGTGCACAGCAGGGTCTGTGAGGCCTCAGTGGTTTTGCCTCGAGGCGCCCGACTGGGGCCCCACGTGACTCCTGATCCCGTGGATCAGGAGCAGCATCTGAGGGAGCTCGTGCTTCCAGAGTGCCCCGTGTGGCTGAATGACCAAGAGTGGACCCACCGGCCACAGTGCGGCTTCCTTCTCTCCGAGGCACTGACTGTAGGGCCGCGCGTCTCACAGGGCGTGGGAGGCATCGGATGCCGGCGAAGACAGGAGGGGCCGCTCATGGTGCGTAGAGCGCGACGCACTCAGCTCTCGACCGTGGCAGTGGGGCCACGGCAGAGGGGGTGAAGGGTTGAAGGAGCTTTTCTGTCAGTGCCCTGGGATGGTTCACACGCAGGTGTGGGAGGGCTCACATGAGGGTCGGCTCTGGGGGCATTGGATGTGTGGGCACAGCTCCTGGCTCGGGCTCGCTGGGGCTCGCTGGGAGCATCACGCTCTCTGCACCGCCCTCCACAGCCTTGCCGCCCAGGGGCGTCCGCAGGAGCGCTCCAAGAGGGGCCTATAATCACCTCCACAGCTCAAGGAGATGCACTGATGCTGTGCCCATTCCGTGATGAATAAAGGGATTCTCTGTGAAGTCACAGAGCCCACAGAGTTAACACGTGGTAGAGCAAGGCTTGACACTCACATCTACTTGGTTTCACCGTCTGTGCTTTTTCTAAACTATAGCACCTCTGTCCATGGGAATATTCCACAGCCCCGGATACAACAGGAAGCCAAAAGCATCTCCACTGGGAGCTCCAGGTGGTTTCACACGATAAGACCTCAAGCTTCAAGCCAACTGGGCAGAGAGGACCCCACCAGGCTTTGCTGAGCTACGTCTGGAAGCCCCAACGGCGCCACACTCAAGGCACTGGGGAGTGGGGCAGGCAAGAGGTCGGACACTGAACTACGGCCCTGCCTCTGCGGGTTCCTGCGGCGGAGCCCTCCGTGACCGTCAGGGTGGTGCAGACAGAGTGGGATCCCAAGAAGGAGGGACCAGGACCATCGCTGGGGACAGTGCCGTAAGGACAGGAAAGACGTCGTCCGACCCACGGCGAAGCAGAGCGACTCAAGGGGGTGAGGACGCCGTGAACCAAGAAAGGCAGCGAAGGACAGGTGTCAGGACCGGTGACCGCCCAGGGACGGCTGCTGCCCGGGGGCAGTTCGATGAAACGTGAATTTGGGAGCAACACCCACGACGCTCTCCCGGCGGCTGCTCCCTCCCACGGCCGCCCTCACCGAGCGCAGGTGCGCGGCCCTCAGACACTCTGTCATTTCCATCATTCAAGACGGGGAATTGAAACTCAGAGAGGTCAAGTGAACTCCCAAGGCCTCGGAACAGGCAGAGAGCAGACGGGGTTTGAACCCACATGAATGACGCAAAGCGCCTGCCTCACATGCTGTTTGAGGAGGAAAACTGGAAGCCGTGCAAGAGGCAGGTGTAGCAGGACCATCCTGTGAGCAGGAGCTGGCTAGGGAGAGAAGAGCCTCCCCAGAGAAAGGCACCAGTGTTCTGTAAAGGCACCTCCAGGAAGGGCACAGTGAGACCAAGGCAATCCTGTGGTCTGCACAGACCGGCGGGAAGAGGAGACGCAGCCCCACAGGTGTGGGCTACGCTGGGCTCGGGAGTCCAGCCGGCACCCAGGAGCGTCCTGGGAAGGGGTAACTAGGGCGTCTGCTGCTCCAGAAGCTACAGAGAGGGACTGAAATTCAGCTGAAGACGGGGGAGGGGATGGTAGGCAGAGCCCACCTTACAGCAAGAATCCAGGACAAGGGGAGGACGAGGCCCGAGGCTCTGGGAGTCCCTGGACCTCCACATCACACACTCCCCGGGAAGCCCAGGAGTCCAACATGTGCTCTGAATGCAGGACCTGAAAGTTCATTTAAGATTTAGTCCGTGTAGTTAATATTAATAAAGAGTGAGATTTGGGGGGATCATGCTGGGAATTCCAAATCGTTAGAAATAGATTTATAAAATACAGAGTTAAAATGAGGTCATTTTTCAATTTCCCAAAAGCCTTATACATTTGATTCATGTATATGCCTACTTTGGATGGAAGCATTTTATTTTCCGAACTCCAAATAATCAATTTTTCTATCATTTCTAACTAGGCAGGAAAGGTAATGATCAAAGTAGGGAAAAAAGTACACCTCCAAAATACAGACATTTCATTCTCATCCACTTCGGCGCGAAGAGACAGCAAGGCGAGTAGAAGGGTGCTCCGCGGCACCGGCCGGGAATGGGGAGCCGTGAGCCTGTGCGCGGGCCGCAGCAGACAGGGAGAAGGGGCCAGGGGAGCGGGTGGGGACACCTCTGATCTGAGCAGAAAATGCTATCTTAAGGCCCAGCTTTCTACATTTAGAGCCTATGAAAATTGTCCATGAATTTCTTACCTTGAAAAAACAGCCAGATGTATAACAAAAATCAGTGGTTATTCCTAACACTAGACAATTCGAAAAAAAGGTTTAGGAGCCATTATGGTGAATAAGAAATTCTGGACTGGAAACGGATGGCAGGCAAGTTCACCTGGGAAGCCGTGCCGGAGACCCCAGAGAGGAGGTCCCTTGTTCACTGGTTTCCGCTGCGCAACCGTCTTCTCTTACTGACATGCGTCGGCCTCGGAAACAACCCATGGCAACGGGTGATCTCGGGCTGGCTTCCCTTCACAACAGGGTAAGAATCCCTCGGCCACAAAATCAAGCATTATATGTTTAGGGGATTCACACTCACTTAATTATTAGCTTAAGTACAAGATAATTATGAAGATAAATCTGTAGGGAAGAGGAAAAGAAACCAAATAAACCACGCACAAGACAAACGGCAACGCACTTGGATGAGCTCCCGCTTGGTTGGCCCCAGGGCAGGCCGCTGCTCTGTCACCGCGCGTCGTGCAGAAGCTCAGGAGAGGCGGGTGAGCCATCCTCGCGGTGTGGTCTCTCATGGCCGTGGGGACACACGGCTCGGTGACCTGCCCTAGCTCCGCCGTGCCCAGCCGTGTGATCTCCCCCCCAAGGATCGTCATTCAGGGTTTCTAAAACTATCTGTAGTTGAACAAAGAGATTTTCTTTTTTTCTTTAAAGAAAAGCCTCCAAATCAGTTATTTTAGACCTATTATTTTAGAAAATACGATGAGAAAGAACTTCCAGAAACGTGGCCAGCACTTGAATGTTACACGGGCACCAAGTGGCCGTGGATTCTTCTGAAGGGGAATCCCGGCTCTGCACGCTTCGGAAGTGGGGGGCCTGGGTGGTGGACCAGGCTCTGGGGGGCAAGCCTGCAGCGTGTCTCCTTCTCCTCCCTCTCCTACAAAACAGGACACTCTTCCGGTCTCTGAGCAGTCGTGGACACCGCCTGTGCTCATGGGCACGTACGCTTTCTGCCCATGCAGGCGCGGGTCCCTTCTGTTGCTGTCCTGTCCTTCTGTCCTTCTGTCTCTCCCTGTTGTATGATCTCTAGATGCTGCTGCCGCGTGAGCTGAGTGGAGATCCGACAGACTGACCCTGGCAAAGCCAATCACCACCATGTGGCACCTCTCCTCAATAACCTCCGGCCCCCGGCGCTGTTCACAGTGACTCGTCCCCCGGCTTCGCCAGGAGCCCTGCGCTCTCAGCCCACTGACCTGCACACCGTCAGCTCGCTCCTTCCTTTCCACCCCTGCGTCCTGGCGAACAGAACGAGGCTGTGGCTCCCGGCACGTTCCAACCCTCGGCAGCCCCTTGAGCCTCAAGGTCCTTCCTCCAGCCCAGAGGGCGGAACCTCAGCTGGACCATTTGTGTGAATTTGTCCTCAGATTCTCCCAGCTGGAATGATCTCTCACTCCTGCCAGTCTCACAGGCCTTATCAGTCCCTCCAGGGACACTCACAGCTTTCCGTCTAACATCGGGATCCCGTCTCCGCGCACCTTCCGTCTAACATCGGGATCCCGTCTCCGCGCACCTTCCATCTAACATCGGGATCCCGTCGGTGCACGCATTCTGTTGACCTTCAGGAATCACGTCTGTACACGTATCAGTGTAATATCGGGAATCATGTGTAGACACACACGTATCCGTGTTGGAAATCTGCGTGCACAGACAGCAATGACCGAGAGCTGCCCACATCTGCCTCATCAAATTCCGCAGTTACTGACGTGGTACCCGATATTCCCACATACACTGACTCATGCCCGTTGGTGAACATTTCTGAGTCCTCGCTCCATGCTGGGTACAGGCTGGAATGCACAGAAAGGGAAAGCCCCGGCACTTAAAACATACATCCTTCACACACGAGGTTGGCCCAAAAATGGTGACAAACAAGCAGAGGAAGACTACGACCCGTCTCCCTAACTGGCCCTCACGGTGCACAGGTGTTCTTTAGGGATAAAAGAGCAATAAAAGAACATTATGGACAATATACAATGAAGCAAAGCAGTTAATGAAGAAAACAGAGCCTGGTTTCTGGATACCCTGAAGTCTGGCCGAGTTCAATCACAGCACATCACCAGGTACCTGCTGGCCAGCTCAAAGGTGCAGAGACGGCACGCAGGGGTTGTATTAATATGACTGTCCTCTTTTTAAAATTCGCTGAAGCTTGTCCTAATTCATTTTTCTTTCCTCCTGGTCACTGAACTGTTTTTATTATGTCGGAATATATGAACACCGCACCACCGCCTTGCACTCTGTGGTCATCTCTCCCCTTCCCGTGCACGGTGAGAGTGATGCAGACACGGCAGGATAGGGAGGAGCCTGGACAGAAGCCTTCCCGCCCTTGAGATCCCGTGCCTGTGTGTGTGTTTGTATGTCCCTGTGCGTGCACCTGTGCGCATGCCTGTGTGCTTGTATGTACGCTTGAATGTACCCATGTGCACTTGAGTGTGCTTGTGTACATGCCTGTGTGCACCTGTGCTTGTGTACATGCACCTGCATGTGCTTGTGTGTACACCTACACATACCTGTGTGCACCTACGTGTGTGCTTCTGTACATGCCTGTGTGTACCTGTGCATGTGCTCCTGTGAATGCACATGTGCGTGGCCTTGTGTGTCCACCTGTTTATGTGCCTGTGTGTGCACCTGTGTGTGTGTTGGTGTATGCACCTGCATGTGCTTATGTGCACACCTGCGTATGTGCCTGTGTGTGCTTGTGTATGTGCCTGTGTGTGTGTGTGCGCGCTTATATGTGTACCTGTGTGTATGCTTGGGTATATGCTGTGTGTGTGCTTCTGTGTGTGTCCACGTGTGTGTGGGCTTGCACATAGTCACCACCAATGCAATATATGCCGTGTGAAGAGTTCTGACACATAACAAGGGATTAACGGGAACCGTTTTTTGTTTTATTTTGCTTCTGCATTCTGGTCAGGTCACAAGTGAACGCAGTACTTAGAATGTGGATTTTTAAATTAGAACTTTGGTGAACCCCAAACACGTAACAATACAGACCAAGAATACCTACTCGAGGACGGACATGCCCTGGGCACTCTTGACTTACTTATTCTGGTTAATAAGAGAAAGCGTCCTGCATTTGTAAAACAAGTTTTACACACATTCACAATGACGGTAAATGAGAATTTGATTAATCAATGTGCTCCCCAGACCACTTTAAAAAAAAAAAATCAGTGCATGAATGTCACATAATATTATTAGGAATATTTAGGAATTCACGCTTCTCATCACTGTAGATCTTCAGAGGAGGAATTGTCTTAATCTGCTCTGGAGAAGCTAGCAGCGGTCCACAACCACCTCTTTCCTGAGCTGTGGCACTTGTGAAGTTGTCGTATCCGTGGGATCCACTGCCATAGCAAGACACCACGGACTGCGCAGATGCAACAACACAGACTTATTTTCTCACCAGCCCGGAGGCTGGACGTCTGGGAGTGAGGTGCAGCCGCCTCTGGCTTCTGGTGAGACCCGTGCACCTGGCCTGGAGATCACTGCCTTCTGCCTGGGCCTCACTTGGTCTTTCTTCCAAGCGCAGAGAGAGCAACCACGGGGGGGGTCCTCTTCTCGCGAAGACACAGGCCCTAGAGGAGCACGCCACTCTTGATCTCATGAACTTAATGACCTTCTAAAGGCCCTACCTCCAAACACTCACATTTGGGGGTAAAGGTTTCAACCTCCTAATTCTGGGAGGCCATGTGGTCGTATTTGGTAACTGGGTGGGTCCACGGTGGCTGTCCTCACAGGGAGGTACTAAAGTTCGAGACCTTTCCGAGGGCAAACCCAAGGGCCTCTTCACAACTCGTGCTTCCTGCCCTTCCGCCTCTGTGGTGTGCGGGGCCCAGGCTGAACTTGGCGGGTCCTGCCCTCCTCCCGGCTCTCACCATTTAGGCCACCCAGGCAGTGCCTCACGCCCACCTGGCAGACCGCTCCCGCGGGCATGCTCTTCCCTTTCCCCGGCCACATGCTTCGGCGTCTGCACGTTCGACACCCCGCGCTGCTAGCTGCGCCTTCGCCGGGCCGCCATCCCCTCTCTCTGTCCCCATCCCAGAATCTCAAGCCGCTCTTCCTGGGGACACCAGGCCCCGACCTTCCTGCCCGTCCTCACCCCACGGCCTTCTCCAGGAACATGAAGTTAAAAACGTCAGGTTGCTCAGGAAACCTCAGCTCTAAGGGAAAGGAGCAAACTAAGAAGGGGTTTGTGTAAGGATCGAAAGACGCGTGAGGGTGGCGACCGAGAAACAGAAGCCGGGCCAGGGAGGGCGTGTGTGTGCAAAGGGAGAGACCTTCCCAAGCCTGTTATATTCCTACAGGATTTGGGGTGATTTTTTTTTGTAGCTTTTTGAATCTATCTTGTCAGAAAGACTGAATTTTTTTATCTGTAGAGGTTTCCATCTCCCCAGAAAGTAGTCCTTCTAGGAATCGGGCTTTTTCCCGGCACATCGGTCCCAGAGCCGGTCTCTGGTGGGAGACAGGCCGTGGTCGGCCCACAGCACACACACTGTCCCACAGGCCCTCCGAGCTCACGGCAGCCCAAACAGCAGAAGCAGGAGCAGAAGCCACGAGCTCTAGTTTGCTGCAAGTTTGAGGGATCATTGCAGAGGAACTGGGCCATAAGAAGAAAACACGCCAGGAAAGACGTCACTGTTCTTGCCCTGGGAACCTCGGGTGAGGGAGTCACGTATAATAAGCGCTGCTTTCTGCCCACCCACAAGGACATTACTGTGGGCAGAAATTAGTATCCGTCTTCTTTTGGAATTTTAAATCTTTTGTCTTCTCATTAAAAGAAAAAAATGCAATAACACGACCTCTCAGGACACAAACCAAATGATGATGAAATGCATGTAGAGGACTGATAAATGTGTCATACGTGCGTACGGAAAGAAAGGGGAGGCAGGAGAGAAGAGGGAGACTCATGCGTTCAGATTGTTCAAATGTGATTGATTTATAACATCAAGGAAAGTCTCTTCCAAAAAATTTGAGGATAATCAGGGAAAGGGACATTCTTAATTATTCTTTGAATGTGAAAACCCTAAACTTCTATTTTCAGTAATCCCAGATTGTGAGTGTTCATGTGCTGGGAGATTTGGGCTTTTTTCTAAAGTAATTTCTGAGTCTGGAAAGGTCTAGTGGGATTAAGGTGTTTTTTCAAGCAAACGCTTGTAGGAGCGCTGGCTGCGCACCCGCAGTACGGCACGTCCTAGCAGCGTCACTGGCACAGTGAACGGGCTCCTTACACGGATGGTCACCGGAACGCCGGAGGAGCTCTGAGCCTGTGGTTCCGAGACAGAACGGACACGCCTTCCGGTGTGAGAGCCCCGCCCAGGGTGCTCACCAGCAGTCATGCCAGAGCCCTAGACTGGGTCTGGGTTCGTCCCATCAACCCCTGGGGCTGCACGTGGAGCGCCGTGACCCTGCTCTGTGCTGCGAAGGGCCAAACCAGCACAGCTGATGGTCATGCAACAGCAAGGTCAGGGTGCTAGCAGGAGCCGGAGGGGGCACTGCAAGGGAGCCACAGGCAGGGGCTCTGGCATGGGGGCACGCTGTCTGGGGTGCAATGCAGGGCGGGCAAAGCTGTGTGTGTACCTTTGAGCTGTGCCAGAGGGGTGACTGGGGTTCTGCTGGGGACCTATGTTTGCAAAGGGAACCAAAAGTTTTGCGTGTGTGTGTGTGATATGTGCTATGTATCTGTACACGTGTGTGTACATGTGAACACGCACATGTACGTGTGTGTATATGCACAAGAAAACACACGCATGTGATGTATATACATGTGCACACCTAGATCCATAACACACATGTTCACGTGCACACATGAACATGTATTGTGTGTGCACGCACGCATACACCATATGCACACACACAACACACACGTGTTCTTGAGTGTTCATATGATCACGTGGAACACATTCATGTGCACGCTGTATAGCACACTTGTACACACAATGCACACATGTGTGTGTACACGAGCGTGCGCGGACATGTGAAGTTTATGCACATCCACATGCATGTGTGAATTGCACACACACCTGTGTGTGTTTAAGTCACATGTGCGTGCACATGCACACACGCACACGCAGACACATGTAGATGTGCATGGGTGGACTGTGTGTGCTCATGTGTATGTGTAGTGTGCACACGTGCAAGCCTTGTGTGCACACGCCTCTTACAGCAGAGATGTGAAGCTGACTCTGCTTGAGAAAACCAAGCAGACGGAGCCGTATTGTGCAGTAATTTCATCTCGAAGGGTTGATCTGACCTAAAGAGAATACAGTCAATTTCTTTCAATTCTGTTCTGCATTCTGTGGCTTCAACACTGCGAGCTGTCTCTGGTCCTAGGTGCTGATTTTCCACTCGTGTGATGCTCCAAGCATCGCTGGGCACTAGGGACACGTGTCCAGCTCTTTGGATGAGAACAACAAAGCCCGCGGTGGATGGGTCGCTTGCCTCAGGCCGCAGAGCCACCAGGCGTGAGCTCGGACGCTGACCACCGTGCTTCATGCTGTAGCATTCTGGCATCACAGAAACACAAATGCGCTCCGGGAGGCCTCCCCCACCTTGTCGCTGTGATCCACTCTCTCCTCCTCATTTCAAGTGTATCTTGAATATCCTCTACTTGTGCACCGAACGCCCCTCTCTGCTGCGTGCCAGATAAATGCAAAGCGATTTGGGATGTGATGATGCCCTTCCGAGCCACAGGCCCGCCTGCCGCGCCGCATGTCCTCCACACCGCCGCACTCGTTCCCCAGTAGCGAGGAAGTCCCCGCCCCTCCTCTGCCTTGGAACACCCCTACTTGCTCCCAGTCCATTCTTGAATGCACGGATTCCACCCTCCCCTGCTGATCTCCCCTCCACCTGGCCCCTGGTGTCCCAGCTGCGGCTGAGCACAGGGAGTGTTTCACTCATCTGTCTGTTGGAGGAGTCTGGGCACCCGAAGACCTGTGCCTTCCACACAGCAGTGTCTGACTCGACAGAGGTGCTCAGGGTCTAGGGAAGCTAATGAGCATTTCTATTCATCAAGGTTTGTGTGTACGTGAAGTTAGGAAAATTCAACCATTGTGCCAGTAAGCCACAGGGACCATGATCTTAAGCAGGGCACACACTGTGCCATGTCCTCATGGCAGCTTCCTGGGGGACAGAGCCCCGACCCCACGGACACCGGCTAATCACATCCACTGTGACAGACTGAGGACTAACGAAGCCCGTACCACCCTAGTTTAGGTAAAGCATAGGTTGTCGGTGGCTGAGGGTTCTCTGTTCCTCTAACCAGAATTATGTAACTTAAGAGGATACAAATCAGGCAGTTTTGGGGATTTTGCAGCTGTGCCCATTGATGTAAAAAGTCCTTTCCAAATACAGGGAGAGGATCTCACCAACGTAAGACCAGGCAACCGGAGGACACCAAGGAACAAGGACACGGCAGCAGTGGTTTTTGTGTTGCTGGTTTCTGTACCCCGTGGTCATCCTGGCACCGTCCTGCTCCGCATCCCACCATGAGCCAACGAGCCACGGAGAAGCTGGTGAAGGCGCAGTGGGAGTGAGCACACCCAGAATCTCATCCTCCCCGCGGTGTGTGCAAACGACGCTATCTGTGTCTCCCATCCCCCGTGTTTCCCCTCTGCGGGACGGTTTCTTTTCTCCCTATTAAGTCGCAGCTATTTAATCCACGCCTTCCAGAGACGCTCCGCTCCCGGCTTCAGAATGAGCACCGTCCCTCCGGCTCTCGCCGGGCATCCCTGGCACCGCGCGCTCCCTGTCTGCTCCCTGTCCCGTCTCACCTGCTCCCTCCTGACTAACTTCCCAGAAGGTTCCATCTTCGCCCGTGTCCATGTCCCTCCTCACCTGGCACAAACCTGTTGCTCAAACTTGAGGCTGGAGGAAATCACTTTTTGTCCAACTAGTGACACCACTGAAGCGAAGAGACCCCCACGGAGACCCAGCCTGGAGGGGAAGGAAACGGAGCACATTCCGAGGGCAGACAGCTGGGCTGGAGACCACCCCGGAGCTCCCCGACGCGCACGTTCCCGTGTCGGGAACCTTTACTCTGTTCACCAGCAGAAGTGGGCGCCTTCACAGACCGTTGTCCCAACCCCAACACGGTTCCTGTTCGAGGACCGCTAGGAGTTCGGGCTCACGGGACATGGGGAACAGAGCGGTGCAGAAAGAAGAAAAAGAAACATGAAAATGCTCAAGGTATGGTCAGTGTCGTAGCCAAACTGTCCAATTGATTAAACTATCCTTTGAAGGAAAAAAAACATAACCTATTCCTAGCAAGTTGAAAAGCCCATTTTTAGATCATTTCTTTGAACAGCTTTAGAAATGTATGCAAAGGTGCTCCTCACAGAAAAGTCACTCATTAAATCAATGTCTTTGATTTTAAAATCCGAACGTTAACTATGAATTCCGAAGTGTGTTTGTGTGTAAAATCGAGGGTCTTTCCCACAGCCGCTGCCCTAGGGCAGCTTCCCAGCGCAGGACACACGGGTCCCGCCCCGCGCGCACGGGCCACAAGCGCTCGCGGGCGTTCGCGGGGCGCGCGGGGCTCACGGAGGCCGACGGACGACGGCCAGGTGGAAGGACGCGCAGTCGCCCCAGCAGCCCTGCCAGGTGCGGACCCGTCACCCGTGCTGTCCCGGGGAGAGCAGGACATTCAGTCCCCGGGGACGGGGCGGAGCGGGCGCCGCTGCCTGCCGGCCGGACAGCGAGGCCGCGTCGGTCCTCCGGAAGGCCTGCGACCGCCCGCGCCCCGGCTCGGCTCACCGGGGCAACTGGAACCACGTGGGAACCGACGCGCCGGCACCCCCGTGTCCAGCGGCCGGCCGCGCAGCCGCCGTGTCTACACCGTCCTGCGGGAGCCGCCGGCAGCGCGTCTTCTGGTCTCGGAACGCTCCCGGGCGCCGACCTCCCGTCCGTCCGTCGGTGTCCCGTCCGGTGCGTCCGCGGAGGTCGCCGGGAGCCCCCGACGCGACGCTCGACGACTCGCTCGTCCCGCGACCCCGGCGCCCTGCACCGCACGCGCCCCGGGCGTCCCGGACCCGACATCTTTCCAGCGACGCGGTGACGTCACTCCGGCTCCGGGACGCGGTGCGGGTGATGCCGGCGACGGCGCGGGCGGTCGGGGTTGAACCCGGATGTGTGCGGTCCCGACCTCCCGTCGCGTGGACCGCGCTGCCCGCCGTGTGCGCGGTTTCGCGCTTCGTGACAGAGACACGAGGACGACGGAGCACGTTGGAGGGAACCGGGGAGCCGCGGCCGCCGCGGGCCGTCCTGACGCCGGAGCCCGCCCGCTTGCTCGCGCCCGGTCAGCGCACAGCCCCGTCGCTCCCGCACCGCACGACGCCCCCGGTCTGCTCCGACGCCCCACGACGCCCCACGACGCCCCTTTCCCGGCTCCGGGACGCAAGCCCTCCAGGCGACCTCGGCCCCCGCCCCCGCCCCCGCGTCGCTGTGACCTCGCCGTCACCGGAGCCGGCAGCGCCGACCACCGCCGTCCTTCACCCCGACCGCTTGCAGACGACCCCCCGGTACGAGACGGGACCCCCGCAGCGGTCTCGGCCGCACGGGGCTGTCTAGGGTGCGACAGCCGCGTCCGACAGGCTTCCGGCCCAGCGGCACGGGACAGGGTCCACGAGGTCCAGCGGCACAGGACAGGGTCCACGAGGTCCAGCGGCACGGGACGGGGGTCCACGAGGCCCAGCGGCACGGGACAGGGTCCACGAGGCCCAGCGGCACGGGACGGGGTCCACGAGGCCCAGCGGCACGGGACAGGGTCCACGAGGCCCAGCGGCACGGGACAGGGTCCACGAGGCCCAGCGGCACGGGACAGGGTCCACGAGGCCCAGCGGCACAGGACAGTCCCTGTGCCCCAGGCTCGCGGGTGAGGACGGTGGACACTAAGTCCTTGCGCTGGACCTCGGCCTGCAGGACGGACAAAGCGCTGCCTCCTCCCCTGCCCGGCTCGGAGTGCCCTGTCCGCGTCCTGTCGCTCCACACCCAAGAAGCAGGAGGGAGGGGGAGGGGGACGGGGAAGGGAGGGAGGAAGGGAGGCGCCTGTGCAGACCCGCCCTCTCCCGCCCGCCGCTGGCCGCACCTCCCCGCGGCCCGTTCCTCTCCGGCCGGGCGGGCGCCTCTGTTCGGCGTCCCTTCTGCCAACGTATGTACGCGGGTCTGACGTCTGCCCTCACACTGCCAGACACGGGACACCGGACAGCGACATTTTTGTCACCCCTGCTGATGAGACGGCGTGAACGGTGGGGGCGGGCGGCTGGCGCTGTCCCGCGGTCTGGGGCGGAGTGACGTAGATGAAAAAAGCCTCGACGTGGTGACGTCACGTATCCGCCGTGGTGGCGTCACGCATCCGCCGTGATGACGTCATGT
>NC_081563.1:947882-994400 GCF_022355385.1 Mustela nigripes
ATCCGACATGGTAAAGTCACACATCCGACGTGTGGCGTCACGCATCCGACGTGGTGACGTCACGCATCCGCCGTGATGACGTCATGTACCCGACATGGTAAAGTCGCGCATCCGACGTGGTGGCGTCACGCATCCGCCGTGATGACGTCATGGATCCGACATGGTAAAGTCACACATCCGACGTGTGGCGTCACGCATCCGACGTGGTGACGTCACGCATCCGCCGTGATGACGTCATGTACCCGACATGGTAAAGTCGCGCATCCGACGTGTGGCGTCGCGTATCCGTGGGACAAAGGATCCAGGAATTCGTGGAAACGGATCGGGAAGGAGGACGTGGAAGCGGCGGACGCGCCGCCGGACACTGCGGAAAACCACGCGGGACGCTGTCCGCGAGCGTCAGACACGGCCGCGGACTCGGCGGCGCTCGGTCTTGGAACCTGCTCGTCCTCACGTGACGCCCAGGCTCGGTGACGTCGCGTCGGGCCGTTTCCGCGAACCCCCGCGCGGCCCGGGTTCCGCCGTCTGCGCCGCGGGCACCGGCACCGGCCGGCGCGCTCTGTCCGTGCTGACCTTGCGCTCCTCGGCGCGGTGGGGCTCCGGGTCCGTGTGTCCAAGACGCGCAGGGGCGGCCGCGGCCGTCGGGGCCGCTGTGGCCTCGCAGCCCGGCCCTGCGTGTCGGACGGACCCTGCGCGTGACCTGGGCGGCGCCCGCTGTCTCCCCGCAGAAGGGGCGCGATTTCCCGCCTTGAGGCCGGGCTGCGGCTCGGTCAGCTCATGCCGTCCGCGCGGAGCGTCCTCCGGCCTGACCACACCCTGCGGCGGGCCGAGCTCTTCGGACACAGCCGCGCTCGGAGGCGCCCGAGCTGCCCGGACGAGGCCCAGGCCCCTGGCCCGCGCCGCTGACCTGCACGCGTGGGGCCGCAGCCTCTGCAGAGGTTTCCGCATCCCTCGTTTCCGGATGAGCGGGCGACAAGGACTAAGTAGCTTGCGCGAAGGGGCAGCCGTGGGACGGGCCCCGGGGCTGTCCCATTGCCAGGTCAGCCCACCTCTGACACTAGACACCACACCGCAGCAAGACCCTCCTGTCTCTACCGCCAAGATTGGGGGCAAGTGACCTTTATTTCCTTTCTAACGAAATCTTTGGTCATCTGTATTAAGCTGGGGGCCATCTCCGTCTTCATGGTCGGGGGCGACTCTGCCCCGCTAGCCCATGGGGTCAAGAACTGAGGGCGACATTTAGGGCTTTATGGAAACTTAGCAGGTTTACAGGAGTAACAGTCCCATTGCCTTGGAAATGGTGAGTCCTCTAACCTGCATACTTAGGAAAATACAGCAACCGTCAAATACGTGAAATCCTGTCATACGAAGCGGGAACGGCTAGAACAGCTCCCACCACAGCAGACGCTTAGACGGCTACACGGCGTGTGTCCAGCCGCTAGAGCTGAGAACTACAGGTACCTGTTGTCCCTGGTGTCACCTCGGGAACGCTGTGAACCACATTCCAACCGTGCGCGCAGTCCCGCAGCGGGATGGACCACCTCGCGGAGCGGCAGGCTGTCCGTCTCTGCAGTAGTCAGGCCGGCGGTGGAAAAGCTCCCCATCCGGGGTGGCAGGGCGGACGGAGGGTTGGTACAGAACCGTCTGCGGCCCGGCACAACGAACGTGACCCAACCTTCCCCTCATGGCTGCGGATCTTGGAACAAGGGTTACAGCTCATGAATGGTCATGGTCATGGTCATCACTGTGTTAAACGGTTCACACTGAAATTTTATATGTATATATATGTATATACACACACACATAGAAATAATTATGTATTTGAAATTGTGTATATGCTCGAGAGGATACGCATGTGAGCTTACATATATGTACACATATTTCGGGTAATTTACATGTATATTTTAAGCTCCACAGCCAGCACGGAGCCCGATGTGGGGCTTGAACTCACAACCCCAAGATCGAGGCCTGAGCTGGGATTAAGAGTCAGATGCTTAACTGGCCGAGCCACCCAGGCACCCCCAGATTGTTTTCTGAAGCAGTTTGTTACCGTGGTTCTCACACGGTGTCCGGTGCCCGGGGCGAGTGTGCATTCCATCACCCTGCCCAGAAGTAGGGCTCCATCCTGCCATCCACACGCCGGCAGCGCCGGCTTCGGGCCTCACACTCGGTAGGTACTTCATGTGTCCAATTAATTCAGGAACGAAAGAACAAAAGTGTAGGATGTGGAAATGAGCTCTTGGGATTTGGGTTATATATGAAACAAGATCTCGTTTCAGTCGCGTCCTTTTCCCAAGTCAGATTCATACAAGTTGTACGTGGGACAGCCGAGCGCTCCCACACGGGTCTGAGCTGTGTGTGCCGTCGCAGAGGGAGCGCCGTCACCGGACAGGACGGACGGGTGGAGTTCGGTGTTACCAGCTCTCTCCTTCTCAAAAGCCTTAACATGTACATACACTCGGAGCTAGTCGTTACACCACTAACTTACGTCAAGGGGACAGTTAATGTACAAGGTTTACAGGATCAGCCATTAACTTCTTTCATAAGACAGAATTTAAAAAGCCAACAGACAAAATTACAAGAAAGGATCTATATGTACTTAGCATAGCCATAAACGGAATGCTACGTACCATGGAAAATGGTGTTATAAGAATGTGCTTATCGATCCAGAAAGACGTGTGTATGCGTGAAGTTAAAAAGGGTCAAGAACAAAACCCTAGTATAATCCGTCTTAATTGGAAATCATATGTGCAAGGAAAACAGTTGCAAGAAATTTTGAACCAACATATTAATGATGGTTATCACCGAATTCTGGTATTTTCAGTGTTTTGGCTCTTGATGAGGTAGACACGGCTATATCTATATATGGAATACAGATATAGATATTCATTAGAATATCTAATTCTGTACAATGGACAAATACTAATTATGTAGCAAAACCTAAAATTAAAAGTTCTCTCTAGCTCCCCGGCAGTTCGATGCCAGCAGGAACGGCGTTGAGAGCATCAGTTCCTGATAACGTCGCCACCAAAATGTGAGGGAAACTAGAGCGGGGCCTTGAAAATGTGTGATTCTCCATTACGGATTCACTGCGCCGCAAATGGAGAGCGCCAGGTCCGAACGACGGGCTCACTTCCGACGGTCCTGATGGGGACTCATCTGGTCTTATTGGCAAGACTATCACTTCTCCGTCCTACCCGTTCATCACCGGGAGGGAAGCAGAGGCTCGGAAAGGTCGAGTGTGTGGCACTCGACCACCCACCAGTCTGCAGTGGCACAGGACACAGACAGAGCTCTCCAGCATGCCCTAGTCAAGGTTGCACTACTCAAGAAGAGGGTGAAAGTTGATGAGATTGAGTCTCAAGGTACATTTTCTAAGAGTTTCGAATGGTGGTCTGGGTGTGTGACCTTGGAAAAAAGACACCACAGGGTTACCGCATGCGGCAGTCCTAGGTGGGTCATTGGAAACGGGTGTCCTCTGGATCAACCGTCCCCCGCCTCAGCCCTGTTGTCATCACGTCCGCAAGGGGGCGCGGACAGGTCCTTCCCAAAGACACAGGAGGACGAGTCAGAAGCCACACAGGGCGGCCGACACGAAGTGAGCGCGGGGCACGTGCGAGACGCTCTTAGCGACGACACGCCTCTCCGTGTGTCCATCAGCAAGAAAGGGGGTGGCCTCGCAAGAATGACACATTTCCAAACTTTCACCTTTCCCTGCACATTCTGAGTGGGCCACAGGCTGCCTCTGGGAGACCGAGGGAACGCCAGCTCGCGTCGGGCGCGGGCGGGCTTGTTCGCGCGCTCCGTCCACCACCGGTCTGCAGAGAAACCATGAGGCCCGCGGGGAAGGACCCCAGCAGAAGTCACCCAAACTCCTCAGGCACCGCCCGAATATTAAGAATGAAACATGAAGAACTTAAAAGCACTGTTGACATATAAATATGCTTTCTGGCTAATGCTCTCGGCTTAATTTGGCTTGTTTCTGAGACACTTAGATCGCACACAAAGCTCTCATCAGGATAAGGCTGTGCCCCTCTAACTGGTGGTATTTCATCAACTGAACAAGAAGGTGAAACTGAAGCATCTCAATGTCAAAAACAGTAAGAAACACTGGCAGAGAGCAGCCCTTGCCTCGACGGACCGAGTTCAACACAGGGCCCCAGCACATCCCAAATGCCTGTTCTCAGGTAACACTCCTCGCCTTGCCGGCAAGAGCGCCAGGCCCGTGTGCATGAACCTACCACACTCGACGACTCCTCAGACATCGGCGCAGATCGCACAGGTGTCCAGACGGCTGCTGCGTGCACCTTGTCCTCGGCCTCCGTGTGAGCGTCTCTGCACAAAGAGGGGACAGGAGACGTGGTTAGTGGGGCCGAGATGGTCTCGCGATCTGATGGGAACAGACAAGTCCCCGCCCGGAGGCCGCTCTCCTTGAACCAATGAACGCTGTGCACACACGCGTCACACGCACTGCCGCGCAGCTCGGCACCGTCCTGGAGCTACATGACCCCGCTCCGGCCTTCAAAGCCGTGGTGCCTTTGAAATAGAAAGTGCACTCTTTAATAAAAATTAAAGAACAGGGTCAGGTGTGTGACACTTGGGTCAGTCCTCAGGGCTTTGGCCTCTGTACAAAGACCACCAACAAAGGGAGGGGAGTCCAAGACAAGCTCAGGGGCCCGGGACACCGCTGGCTCATCAGGGAATCACACAGTCACGCACAGAAGGTTCTGGACCGCAAGGTGAGCGCGCCAGCTTTCAGTATGGCAGCAGGAGGGGTCACGTAAGAACCTCGGAACCAGGCTGCTTGCCCAAGGCCACCTGAGGACTAATTCTACAGGGGAAGCCCAAGATCTAAACAAACCGAGTAAGAAAGACGCCTGGGGAAGGAAGGAAGGAAGGAAGTTGGACGTTTCCTATTTTCTAGGTTTACTCAGAGAAGTGGGGGCACAGGAGGGAAGCGAGAAGAGTTCCTCTGGAACATTAATTCAACTTTTTCTAACCACCAGCCATACTCGTTCCAATTTTAGCTGTTCTGTGGGAGGAAATATGAAACATGAAAATCTACGCTCTCAACTTTGCTTCTATTCTGTGCCTCTACCTGGGATGCCCTCCCCCGGGGTCTTCGCAGCCCGCCCAGGGTCTCACTTCCCAGGGCTGAAGCGAGACCACAGAGGGTGCTAAGAGCAGTGCGGGCCGTCGCTGCTGTTACTGACGGACCGCGAGAGCCAGGCTCCGCGCTACAGGCTGAGACCCACGGTCTCATCTCACTCCCGAGACACGAGACCTTGTTCCCGTTTTGCACTCGTTCAAGATGTCCTGTGATGCAGACACACACAGCCAGGATGCAAGACCCGCTCCTTCTGACTCCAGAATTCTGTCTACGTCTGCACGCTTTCCTCCAACGTCCCAGACCCACTGAAACACCAGTCCTGAGGTGGTCACTCTCTCGGAAGGAGACATTTAGTCCTTGTGACCCCGCCCTGGCTCACACGCAGAAACGTTTCCCGGTGTCTTCAGAACACCATCCTTGCTATTAAATGCGGAGACCATTTTAGATCATCCCCCAACCTCAAATGAACCATGCACAGTTTTAAAAGGACTTACACAGATATCAAGTTTCTGGCAATTTCTAATAAATGGGAAAAATAAAACAAAGAACCCACTAGAAGCTACTTATGAGGATTTCAGGCCTTGTGATCTTACTTTATAGCCAAAAATGACATTAACTCTAGTTTCTACTGGGGTCAGAGCATGCTTGCCTAGTGTGAGTCAGAAGCAAATGTTCTGGTGGTCCCAAATGGCCCCTGGTGCAGGGCAGGCGAGGCCACCCGTGCTGAACAGGATGCTGACTTAGCCAGCTGAGGGGCTGGAACCAGGGCACAGGTGGGCCTCGGTCTCTCTCCCTCCTCTGGATAGTTCCGTGCAGGGCCGGAGGAGGGCTGCATGATCCCGAGGGCATGGAGGGAAGGGGACTCATGAGAGGACCGGATCGGTGTCAGACACCACATTGCTGAGTTCTCTCTACCTGCCACCCCACTTAGAGAAGGTTGTGGCCAATGAATGGAATTAATGCTCGTGCGGTCACGTAAGCACAGACGGGGATACGTGTGTGGACACAAGCATTCCTCACACCTGGAACTGCCACTGCTTTACTCTGTGCTTAGTCGATCAGCCTTCTTTTTAAAAAGGCTCAGTAGGTCTACAGACATCCGCGCGACTTCGAGTGTATCAAAACAGGGTGCTGGGCTTTGGAATGTCGGGAAGAAATGACTAGACTCGAATACAGTTGATCCCTTATCTTTCCCATTTTTTCCTTAAGGTCCTGAGAACCAGCATCCTGGCTCCAATGGGAAACGCTGGATTTACAGTCCGTGCACATGCTCAAAGCTACCCAGTCTGAAGAAGCAGAAGCAAGCCCCGGCCCGTTCTTGTCTTTCTTGTTCTTTTAGTCTCTCTAAAAATATGAATAATCTAATTCGTGTGGATAGAAAAAGGCAGAATTTCAAAGCTTTGCGAAGAGTTTCTAGTCTGTAAAGTGGGCACAACGCATTAAACCCTTTGACCTCGAGGGTGAAGCTTTTGTCATCTGTAAGTTAGGGAACTGGTCTTCAAATCCATGTGGATATTCCAGTTAATAATTATCTTTTAAACACAAAGTTGTAGTGATTTCTGCATCAATTTACCACTTTTCAGCAGAGCAGAAGCCAGATGCTTTCCCCGGAAATGGCAGGAGTAAAGCAGCAACAGCTTTGACACGCCAGGCTGAGCCGCGTGTGGGCTCTGACCACCAGGCGGAGCGCGCTGGGGCGGAGGGGGAGAGAGCAGGGTGTTGGCTTGGGCCTTTCTGCAGCTTTCCCAAGACAGACATCGATGTAGCTTACATAGCTTCTTTGGTTTCGTTTCCTGAGATCTATACTACGGTTCATTCTCTGAAGGAGGGAAGATACGCTCGCAAAGACAGAAACAGAGACGTGGCACGTGCTCTGTCGTGCCTAGCCCTGGCAGCGAGGCAGGTGGATTTCGTGGATTCTGCAGGTCACAGAAACAAGGCCTGGAGGCTGAAGACCACGGAGTCTGTGGACCGCAC
Source organism: Mustela nigripes (assembly GCF_022355385.1). NCBI lineage: Eukaryota > Metazoa > Chordata > Mammalia > Carnivora > Mustelidae > Mustela > Mustela nigripes. The sequence continues at coordinate 954,970 of NC_081563.1, forward strand.
AGCTGGATTTGGACATGGACAACCTAATTCCTCAGCATGTGCTCCTGGACCCCAGGCTAAACCCTCAATAAAATCAGAGGCCACTTTTTAAAAAATCACCATATACCAAGACAAAGCAAAATGTCGGGGAGACTTTAGTGAGAGGTTACGTGTTCTCTGCGCACCTACGCCTGTGCTGTCCCCAGCCATGGGGGTTCCCGAGCGCTGGAGGCTGACTGGTTTCTGAGACGTGTTACAACTGCAAAATACCAGGGAGTGCTATGAAAACAGATACAAAATAGTGCATTAACAAATGCATATTGATTACCTATTAGTGTGATAATCGAGGTTAGATAAATATGAAATCTAATCTCATCTGCTTATTTTTATTTGGCTTACTCTGTGTCGGGACCGGGAAAACGCAGACACGTGCTATGCCTCGTGCCGCATCCCCACCGGACAGCGCTGGTCCACAGTCTCACTGATCAGGTTCCTTTCACAACGAGCTACACTTTGAGTTTTTATCTGACTGGGGCCAAGTGCAAATAAATGCTCAGAGTGGACACTCCTGCTAGAGGACAGTGTCAGACACCCAGGTCGGCCTCCGGAGCGCTGGGCTCCGGACCTCCTCCAGTTCATGGCTTCTCAAATGAAAGTGAGTTGACAGCACCGTGATGGGGCCCATGCATGGCGGGGATGAGGCAGGTTCTGTTTTCCGCTGGCCGGCAGGCTGCAGCGTTTGGGCACAGGAGTCTGAAAGTTTGCTTCTTTGTGTTTATTGTAAACCTAACTTACTATGTAGACGTCTGTCGGCGTCTTTTCCAGGAGCAAATTACCCCCCACCCCCAGCGCGGCTGCAGCAGAGCAGTCCCCTCTCTTCCTTCTAAGTGATGTGCCGCCTGCTTATTATTCTGCCTTCGGGCCAGGATAGTGAGGTCGAGGCAGCTAGTTTCCACATGCACCTCGTGGAAAGGCTGGGCTGCAGAAAGTAAATGCAAAACAACTTCAAACGTATGAGCACGTGGCGACACCGGTAGCAGCAACAGAAAAGACCCTAACAGCCCGCTCACCGCCGAGTGACCTTGGACGGCATCTCCTTGTGAGCCCGGAGCAGACCTCTTGCGACACTGCCTGGTGGTCTGCAGGGGAAACGTGACCTCACGGGCACAGCCAGTGGAACAGAAGCTGAGCGGAACGGAACAAAACTCTCCAATGGGCTGAGCCCAGGATGGATATTTTAAAGCATTTGATATCTGAGAAATGATGTGCCTTTCTTAGTACTGTCTGAGGGGCGCAAGAATGAGATTCAGATGTCCAATTAATCTCCTACAGATCAGCAATCCCCAAACCCCAGGCTCACCTGCGTCACCGCACAGACAGCGCCTCCCTAACCCCCGCCCACAGGGTCCCCGGAGGTGGAAGGAGGAGGTGTGCTCCCGGGGGAAGACCTCTCCGAGCCAGGGTTGGGATCCCGGCGGGAGGCAAGGTCTTTATGTTCTGGCGCCGGCTTGGCAACCCCCATCCCAACATCCCCCGTGAGCACGTGATGCCGGCCACACAGTCGCAAGCCCCGGCACAGGAGCAGGCAAAGAGGCGGCAGGGCCCGGGCGGACGTGGAGCACCCTGCTCGCTCCGGGGTCCCTGGCAGCCCAACCAGCCCCTCGGGGGACCTGCCTCCCACAGTCTCTGCCTCTGCACGGCCCCAGAGCCCCAGGCCACACCCAGCCACGGGCTGCACAGATGGCCTGGGAGACCAGCTGGGGCCGAAGGGCGCTGGGAAGCCCGGAGCCCAAGCTCGTACCTCATCGCCGTCCTTTTTTTTTTTTTTTTTTTAAAGGGGGTTTTTGTTAGAGTTTAAATGCCGTTGGAGTAGCTGACCTCCAAAGCCGCCTTCTGCCAGAAGACGAGGGTGTATAGGCCTTATCCCCCGGCGCGAACACACGACTAAGGGTACTGATTCCGCCGTGGGATTAAGAAACCACGTTTCCAGGAAAGGCAACGCTGAGGCGGGCGTTGAGATCGCACCGAAGGAAGGGAACCACTCAAGCTTCATTACTCACGATATGTCCACACCGACTGGAAGGCTAGTCAAGGAACCCGGGCTGAAAAATCAAGATTCTCTTAGCTGTCCAGGCACCATCCACACAGCCGGCTCCCTCCGCTCATTCTCCGACGGGGAGGAAGAAAACAGCAGAGCCCTCGGCGCAGGATGCGTGTTAGAATCACCTGGGGAGCGTTTACGACACGCCGACATCCACCTGCAGAGACTGGTTTAATTGGCCTGAGGTGAGCCCAGGCATCAGTATTTTTAAAGCACTCCCAGGTGACCCTCATGGGAAGCCGGGGTTGAGAACAACAGGCTCAAAGGGAAGGTTTCGCATCCACCAAAGAGACCCGGGTCTGAAGCGGTCCTGCACCACTCCCCGCGGCCGGCCCCTCGCCAGCCAGCCGGCTTCCCGGCTGGAGAACGGGGCGACGGGGCGACGACGCGACGACACGCCCGCCCCACTCACCTTGCAGGGCCATCGCGAAAATCAGTCTGGAAAGAGAAGGGAAAGCCGGTAACCAAAAATACAGCTGCGTACAATTTCTATTTTTAAGGAAGACTCAAAGAAGCAAAACTCAAAAGCAGGGACGGGCACAGAAGCAGCGGGAGAAGTGAGAATAACCAAAAATCAGAGATAAAAGGGCCCTATTTCCAGGTTTCCACTGCAGAGCATGGTGTGGCTTATCTATCTCTCGTCTGTGAGACCAGGGATTTGTGACTTGGGTTTCAGTCCCGTTATGAGGTCAGACGACAGTGTCCCGGACGCAGGGCAAGGAAGGATATAAGGCGGTGACTCTACATGTGCCGGCAGAAACCAGAAGCCCCCCAGGGCCATGATTTAGAAGATTTAACCCAGCCGGCACTTCCGCCCGGAGAGAGTTGAAACTGACTCTGGGGCAGGAGAGGCAGGACGCCAAGCCAAGAGGAAGACACCAGCCCCTTGTCCTAAACATCCAGGAGCGCGACAGGAAGGACGCATCACGGAGCAAGAAGGAAGGTGCTCTGATGAGGCAGAGGCGGGCGGAGCTCGGACCCGAGGCCCCGCGAGCAGATGCAGCCCGCATGCTCGGTGAGGCACGGCGGGTTTCTGGAGAACTCCCTGCAAGAGGGCAGGTGAGCAGGTGCACTCTGCTCCGACCCAGGGGTCCCCCTCGGACTGGACTGTGCACACCCAGGTTCGGGGAGGACTGTAACATGATGTCTCGGTGCCTGCAACCACTTCCAGTATTTCTGAAGATGGTCTTCAAGCGTCTACTGAGGCATCTCCTGAGACTTTAAAAAGCCTGTTCTGGAGGTGCCCGAGGAAACTGCACAGAAGGGTGGCCCGTGCGTCAGGGCCGTCCCTGAGCCCCAGGTGTGCAGGGCCACCATGTGAACTTCCAGGGAGCCTCTCTTGGCACCCAGGCTGTGGCTGAGGGTCCTCCGCGGTCCCCCACTGATGTGGAGCAGGGAGGAGGTGGCGCAGGCCACACTGGGCAGAGGACCAGCGCGTCCAGGCCGTTTGAATGGGCCACAGCCTCAGACACAGCGGACAAAGGAGGGGGCAGGCCCTGGGAGTGGCCCCCCGGGTGGCCAGGCAGAGGGAGCGCACCCTAGGCTGTCACCACGCTGGACACAGTCATGTCATCTGGGTGTGTGGCTCTCCTTAGGTGGGGGCCTCCATGACATGGGGTAGCAAAGAAATCCCATTCTCGAATGGCTTATGTGAAAATGAACCCGAAATTAGAGAAAAAGTTAGAAAGTGCACAAAAGCCTGAAGATTGGCGCTCTAAGGATTTTCTGGGAAGTTTCCCACTTAAACTGTCTTTGCCATTTCTGATTTCTCATGTATGTCTGGACCACACAAGGGCCTCTCCACTGAGACTCGGCATCTGGGAGAGAGTACTGGGGACCCAGAGGTGGCTAGGTCTGGGGTGGGCAGGCTACACACCCTGAGGCCTCCGGCACTGGCCAGGCAGCTGGACAGGACCATCCCCAGGGGCCACACTCAGCCCGTGCACAGGTCAGACAAAGCCCCAAGTCTGCATTTTGAAATTGAAAAGGGTTACAACGTGGGTCCATGCGCCCATCTCATAAAAAAGTCTCACCCTGAATCGGAGGTGCTGAGTAATAACTGACCAACTGTTCTCTCCAATTACTTTTTCTCACTTTAACTTCAAATATGTGAGCAAAACTATCAAGAAGAAATTTCGGGGCAGAAGAGCCGGAGAGAGGATGAGTGACAAGATGTGAAAATCAGCGAGAGAGAAGGAACAGGGCAGGGCTCACTGAAACACAGAAGTAGCTTCCTCTACCTGGTGTCAGGCGGCGTCTCAATGTGGTTTTGATTTGAATTGGATACTGGGTATTTACCCCAAAGATACAGATGTCGTGAAAAGAAGGGCCATCTGTACCCCAATGTTCATAGCAGCCATGGCCACGGTCGCCAAACTGTGGAAAGAACCAAGATGCCCTTCAACGGATGAATGGATGAGGAAGATGTGGTCCATATACACTATGGAGTATGATGCCTCCATCAGAAAGGATGAATACCCAACTCTTGTAGCAACATGGACGGGACTGGAAGAGATGATGCTGAGTGAAATCAGTCAAGCAGAGAGAGTCAATTATCATATGGTTTCACTTATGTGTGGAGCATAACAAATAGCATGGAGGGAGGAGAGGTGAACTGAATTGGGGGAAGTCGGAGGGGGAGACGGACCATGAGAGACTGTGGACTCTGAGAAACAAACGGAGGATTTTGGAGGGAAGGGGGTGGGGGGTTGGGGGAGCCTGGTGGTGGGTACTGTGGAGGGCACCGACTGCATGGAGCCCTGGGTGTGCTGCATAAACAATGAATCTTAGAATACTGAGAAAAACAAAAATAAATTGAAAGAAAAAGAATACACTTCCTCGATCTTGAAGGTGCCCCTTCCACTTGCGATCCTTGCTCCCGGGAAGTACATCAAGTCGCTGAGACACCAAATCAAGGAAGTGGAGGTTCAGGTTCGTGGCAGCTGAGGGCCCGGGAGTGGTCGGGCGTGGAGACCCCAGCCCAGCGGCTCTTTCCACAGAGCCCTCGCCGCAGTGATGCGAGGCACGGCACAGTTTAGCCAGGACAGCCAGGCTGGGTCCCCTCCTCCGAAGGCCTGGGGAGAATAAGGACACGAGCCCACCAAGGAGTGGAAGGGGAATGAATGCCTGTGTCTGTGTGCGAGTGCCTGCCAAGTGCTCCGAGGGAAACGGGGGAGACGAAGTGTTCGGAGCACTATCGCCAGAGTCCAGGAGTCACAGAAATGAGGAGAGTGCATTTCCCCCCCAGGGGGCAAGGGTAGCCAGACAGACTGCTCACCAGGACAGACAGAACCAGACATGTGGCCCTGCGGGGTGGCCCTGGCCCGCCCAGGAGCTGGGCCAGCCTGGGGGACAGGAGGCGGACAGCAGCCCTCCTCCTGGCTTATCTGGAGTCAGACAGACAGTTTTATAAATGCAAGAAGGAAAGATGCGGGACACTCTCCGTGGAAGGACCTCAGGCTTCTTCATGTTGGACCGCACAACCTCCACCCGAGGCTCTCCTGGCGGGCTGTGTGAGGGCGTGCTGGCGCAGGAGGGCGTGAGGAGGAGAAGGCGGTCGGCACCGGCACTGTCCCGTCTGCTGTGCATTAGAGGGACTTCCAGAAGCCGTGAGACCCATGCACGTATGACAAAGCACCAGGCTCCTGCCTGCTGTCAGCTCTCTCCACGTCTCCCTGTCTAAAGCTACATGAGTATGAAGCTTCGGGCAGGAAGGTGACAAGACGGAGAGACAAGCTTGGTCACAGAAGATGGTGACAGCTGACAGGCGTTCCTCAGGTCACCTGCCTATGCTGAGAAAGCAGTCTGCCCTCAGGGGGGACCCCTGAAATACCAGGCCCCCAAGACACTCTCGGATCCGGCCAGGTCCAACACAGTAGAGCCCAGTGGTCGCAGCTACTGGTTTGGGATGGTTTTGTTTGAGAAAGAAGGTGAGCCGCGAAGGTGGTCGGGATCACAGGATGTCGAGCCCAGCACACCACCTTGCTCGAGCTGGGTGCACCTCGGGGCCTTGTGCGGTGCCACGACCACAGCAAAGCCAACTGGGAGACTGCATTTCCATTCACTGGGCAAGAGGAGAAGAGACAAGTGGGGCAGGAGCCGTAGAGAGCAAGACGTGTCTCCAGAACACTAACGGGACCCAGTTGCTTTAAATATGTCCCACTCTGTCTCTCCCTTCTGTTAGGGCAGCTGAGGGTGTCCAAACCACATGCAAATATGAGGAGATAGGCGACCCGTTATTGCTCAAGGATCATTGGATGCTCGTTTTACCATTTACTTTGTCGAATAAATCCATTATGAGCTATTTGTTGAAAAGGTAGCTTGGGCAGTGCACCCTGCTGGGCATTATCTCTCTCTATCCCTGGATCGATGTCTGTCCCTGCACAGACAGTCCCAGGCCTCAGGCAGGTAACATTTCAGGTACAGAAGCCATCGGAGAATGACGTCCATTAAGTGCTATTAAAAATGACGTGTTCCTGTTTGGCAGTGGCCTCCCCATCATGGTGGGTCTCAGAGACCCTGAATACACGCCAGGGAGGTTTCAGGGGAACTCCTGAGACATGCGAGTCAATGTGAAATCTGTGGTTCGTCTTTGTGTACCAGAGGCACTGTGACGTTATAAGCACTGAGGTCTTGGAGTAGATCTGTATGAACTCAGGAAAGAGGAATCACAGGTTGGGCAAGAGTCAGGGGCAAAGCTCTGAAGCCCGAGTATGAATCAGGCGAAAAGCTAAGAGGAGGACATTCTAGACGGGGGTTGGAGCCATGGTGCCCGGGAGGTCGGGGGGACAGCAGTCCACCTGCACGCAGTGTCCGGAAAGCCGGAGTGTCTGCCGTGCAGTATCCATTTGGTAAGTGATGGGCAGGCAGCAAGACTGCAGACATCACAGAGTTTCTCCAGCCATCCAGCCATCAGAAGCGGCTGACCCAGAATAGAGACGCTTCGCCCTCTGAGAGAGGGCAAGATAGGGATGATGTCGCCAGAGGTGGGAGACGCAGAGAGACGGATGGCGCTCCTGCCCTCAAAACCACCTCACTTCAAAAGGGGGCAGCCCAAATACAGAGAATCAAGAAAACAGAGAACAGAGCTGCATTTGAAAACCAATCATAGGGGGAAAACAGAGAGACGCAAACCAAGAAACAGAGTCTTGACGACAGACAACACACTGACGGTCACCAGAGGGGAGGTGGGGCAGGGTGGGGAAGCAGGTGACCGGGATGATGGAGGCACGTGTTGGCAGGAGCAGTGGGTCATGTGCAGGGCCGCGAGCTGTTCTACGCCTGAAACTAATGTAACGCCGTATACTAACGAGTTTAAATAGAAACTCAATGCAATTCTCTTTAGACTCCAAGCCCTCCGAGGAGCCCGACGTGGGGCTTGATCTCGGTCTTGTGAGATGAGGACTCAACTGCTGACGCAGCTGAGCCACCCACGGGCCCCAGAGTTAAGTGGGATTTAAAAAAAATAAAAAAGTAAAAACCTCAGTGGGCAAATATAGAAAATACAGAAATGTTATTCTGTATTTCCAGGAGGTGCCGATAACCAAGCCAGAATCAGTCAAAAGGAGCCCTGATAAAAGGTTAAGGAAGTTGGATACAAAAGTTACTGAAGGGACCTGCGTGGCTCCGTCCGTTGGGCGTCCGACCCTTGTTTTCAACTCTGGGCATGATCTCAGGGTCCTGGGCGAGCCCCGCATTGGTCCCTGCGCTCAGCGGGGGGTCTGCGTGAGTCTCTCCCCCGCTCCCCCTGTGCTCCTCCGCCGTTCCCGCTCCCTCTAATAAATAAATAAATAAACAAAATCTTAACCAGAAAAGCCTACCAGAAATGCAGGAAACATGTTGTCACTGCTCCTGAAGCAAAAGCTAATGAGACAAGAGGTATCAGCGCCTTCTAAAACACGGGGGAGAACAGCTCCCCAGAGAACAGGCCGATTCTCCGAGATAGGGTGTTCGTCCTGTTTGATAAGCTGCTCCTGTTCCCACTTAGATGATTTTTTTTTTAATTTTAAGAGAAAGGATGTGATTCATGGAAAATATTTCCATTTGAAGGGTTTTTCCCCTTTATTTAAGAAATTAAAATTTTTAAAAGCTTTGTGATTAATATTGGAATGCTCTTTTGAGTAGGGATGGTGTATAATTTCGTTCTCCATATTGATATTTCGGCAGTGATACAGACATTTCTTTCTTGTACAAATGCTGTCTCACTAATGTCATTAAATCCAGGAGACAGGGAAGGGGCAAGTGGGGCCCATCAGTGTAAAGACCAGGAGACGAGCCAGACGAAGTGCAGAGACAGGTTCCCCATGCCACGGCAGTGCGTGTGCAGTCTGCCCCGTGCCCAAGAGCGCAGACGGGCGCTTCCCCAGTATGGAAGGAAGCCATGGCCTGTCTCAGACTCAAGAAAGCCATGACTCAATGGAATCAGCGCCAATCTTTACCTCTCTGTGGGCAGATCGTTAGGAGACGTGAGCATTGCCGTGTAGGGCTTGCAAACTCCCAGAGGCTCCCCAGACCAGCAACTGGTCCTGATGTGAAGAAAACAGCACCCGAGCTTAGGTCAGGTGGCACCAGCACTGGGGCAGGGGGGCGGGGGGAGCGTTGCTCCCTTCTCATGTTGACCATCATTGATCTAGAGGACATTTTAGGGCCAATGAGAGCTACCTGCGTGTGGATGTTTTTAGGGTGGACCAGTAATCACACAAATATCAGGTCCCTGGCAGTTTTGGCTAGGCACAGGATGCACCGCCCTTATTCAAGAAACATTGATTCTGTGGGTTTTCTCTGCTTCTGAAGACACCGTGGTGAAGTACCAAAAGCCTCAGTGTCCTAGAAATGCCTTCTGAGTCATTTTTCCTGTGGGCTCGAGTCAGAAGCATCTTGAAATTTGTATTTGAACAGTGCTAACAATAGGGCAGCTCACTCAGAGCACCTTGTTCAGGACAGAAGGTAGAGTAGGTGGGACACCTGGACCACAGGTGCAAACCAGGACGGTCCCAGGCACCTGAGTCACGTGGCGCTCAGGGTCATGCGCGGCCCAGGGCAGGATCCACCTGTCCGTCGTCAGTGCAAAAGGCTCTCACCAAGTGCAGTCTTCTCTGCAGATGGGTCAGGGCATTTCTATGAATTCTCCCCAAGAGCCAGGTTTTCAGATTCCTAACACTCAGACACCTTCACATCTCTCCACGCCCCCTCCCAGCACTCCGGCAGCCGTATGCACTGCACAGTGAGCTCAGAAGCATGAAGTCCAGGGAGGTTTCAGGAATTTCTCAAGGAAGAACAAATGTACCCTTTTATACAGAATGAAATCTTGTCCTCCTCCTCCCTGTTACCATCTGAGCTCTTTCCCAGTGAGGGGGAAGGCCAGAAAAATAAAGTAAATGCACTTAGGAGCCATCTAAGGTAAGAAAAATGGGCCCCAAATTTTAGCAAAGCGAGTCTATTCTGAGAAACCATTGCCAAGACCATTGTCATGAAGCCCTTTCCCTATTTTTGCCCCAAGGAGTTTTGGTTTTAGGTCTTCTATTTAAGTCTCTACTCCATTTTGAGCTGACTTTGGGTTCGATGCAACGTTAAGGGTTTCACTGTCTTGCTCGTGGATGTCCCGTGAGACAAACACCATTTTTGGACCAAACTCCCTGTCTGCATTGTGTACGCCTGTCGCCCCTGTTGAAGATCAGTCCACAGTGTATACGTGGGTGTTTCCCGGGCTCCCTATTCTCTCCGCCTGGTCTCCACACCTGCCCACGCCAGCGCTACCCTGAGTTAGCATCTGTACCTTCGTTATAATATAAGGACGAAGTACGACGTCTCCCATGTTGTTGCTCTTGCTCAAGATGGCTTTGGCTATCTGGGGTTCTTGTGGTTCCATGTGAATTCTAGGACTGTTTTTCCCATTTCTGTAAAAAATGCCATTGGGATTTTGATGGAGATTTTATTGAATCTTTAGATCACTTTGTGTAGTATGGACGTCTTAAAAATATTAAGTAATAGAAACAAAATAGACAAGAGGGGTTGCATCAAAATTAAGAATTCTATATCAAATAAAGTAATCGGTGAGAAGACAACATATAGGATGGGAGAGAATGTACACAAACCACACATCTGAGAGGGACTACTATCCAAAACATATAAAAAACTACAACAACTCGGTAGTAAACAGAACAACTCAGTTAGAAATGGGCAAAGAACATGAACAGATATTTCTCCAGAGCAGACACACAGATGCTCAACAGACACACGAGAAGATCCTCCACATCACTCGGCATCAGGGAAATATAAATCAAAACTACAATGAGACACCACCTTACACTTGTCAGAACGGCTAAAATGAACAACACAAACCACAGGTGCTGGTGAGGAGGCAGAGAAAAGAAACTACCGTATGCTGTTGGTGGGAACACAGGCTGATGCAGACACTGTGTTCCTCAAGAAATTAAAAAAAAAAATAGTGTTACTATATGATCCAGCAATGCCACCTCTGGTTATTTTTCCAAAAGAATAAAAGTCAGAATCTCAAAAAGATACCCGCATTCCCACTTTCACTGTAGCTTTATTCACAATTGCCAAAGTACAGAAACAGTATCAAAGTCTATGGACGGACAGATGGATAAGAAGCTGTGATCTATGGGACAGATCTGCAATAGAATATTATTCAGCCTTAAAAAATATATAATCCTGCCTTTTGAGGATAGATCTGGAGGACACTACACTCAGTAAAATAAGCCTGACATGGAAAGACAAATAGTGCACGGTCCCACTCACAGGAGACATTGAAATTATCCCAGCTCCTCGAAACAGAGCACAGTGGTGGCTGCCAGGTGGGGAGGGAGAAATCAGAGTCGCCCTGGACGGGCGCAAAGTCTCAGTCGCATGGATGAGTAGTTCTCCAGCTCTGCCGGAAAACACCAGTTCCTTAGTGAACACTGTGTTGTACACCTAAAAATTTGCCACGAGGCTAATCTCATGGCAAGTGTTCTTACCACACACAGACAGATAAACAAAGAGACCGATTCTAGCCCTCTCTCCCCATCAAAGAAACATGAAGGCTTTCCATGCATTTTCTGCTCACGTCCACTTTGCCTCGGGGTCGGTGTCCACACCCCTGACAAACTGAGCCGAGGGTCTGAGAAGAACGTGCAGGTAGTTCTGATCAACTCTGGAAGGACACGAAAGGCAGAAAATACCTACGAAACAAGGTCCTTAGCATCTTCCATCTCCCAAGTGTCCTAGTGATTAGTAATTCTTGGCCCCGGGACCACACCGGTCTTTGATGAAACCCAGATTTTAATGCTGGTCTGAAACGTAAATGACACTCAACGTCCAGACCAACCAGCACACACACATTTGGTCATTATTTATCATGCCCCCACTGAGGACCAGGCGCAGTGGGACAGGCTGGCCCAATCTCCATCTTTTGCTCAGAGACCTTATCTCTTTCTAAAGAGACAAGATGGACATAGACACACAGAAATTTATATGGTAAGTAAGTAGATGTGAATCATTCAATGTAGCTCAGCTATAAACATCCCTTCCTCGATGGGACTTGCCGGGGAAATAAATCTCCATGAAGAAGATCGATTTTAACTTAAAGAATGCTTTTGCAGTAATAATTTTCTAGCCACAACTAAGAAAATGACATAAATACTATAAAGTTTTATAAACATCCTTTTCTAAAAGATGTATTTATATATTTATTTGTGTGGATGGCTGTCAGAGAGTCTTAAGCAGACTCTGCACTCGGTGCTGAGCCCAACTTGGGCCTCCATCTCATGACCCTGAGATCATGACCTGGCTGAAACCAAGAGTCAGACACTCAACCAACTGAGCCACCCAGGCGCCCCCGTAAACTTTCTTTCAATAAAAGGCTTTTCTTTAAAAAAAAAAAAAAAGCCAAAATTATCCATGTGATAATATTCCTCTGTATTTTAAAAATAAACCTCTGTCACAGACATTGAAACTGTTCGTTCTAGGGGGTCTTCGTGCAGGGAGCCCCAGCCAGAGGTACGCAGCATGGTCCCGTGTGCAACTGCACCTTCCACAGGCATCCCCGTCCCCTCCAACCGGGACCTTGCCATGCCATGTGAGGGAACAGCTTCTCTCTCTGCTGCCCAAACTGCTCACCATGCTTTGTTCAAGACCCGGGAAGCACTGGGCTCCTCTGCGAGGACGGGACACAGTGCATCCCGTGGAGGCCTGGGAGCCACAGGCTCATGGAAATCCTGGCCTCACCTGGTGGCAGATGCATCCAGTCTCCTCACAGAGCATCTCTGCCCATGCAACACCCAGAGGGACACCTGGCCAGAGTCAGAGACCACCTTAATCCATGGGTCGCCAGCCGGGATCCAGGAGGAGCTGGTTGTGTCGAAGGAGGCTGTGTCTGTGACCTGGAGGCCTGTGCCCACAGCTCAAGATCTCAGGAGACAGAGGTGTGGGGAGGGAGGCGGTGCTGGGGGTGGGGGTCTTGCCTCAAAGATGGAGGGCTGCCTCTGGCCGAGACACGCGCCCCTCAGCGCTCGCTAAGCAATCTACAACTGGATTTCTTTCTTTGAAAGGAAAGCATAATTGTCAATCAAATTGGGAACCCCAAACATTCAACTAGTTCATTGTGTGTTTTCTGTAGCTCTGCCTCATGCCCACTCACCTGCCCCTTTGGAGCTGCCAGGGACAGCCCCACATACACGCTTCAGGGGTAGACTCTTAGGATGTACTCAAACCCCCAGCTCCCACCTCAACCTTTGTCTGTACCATCTCAATCCTCCACTTGTCAGATTCCTAAATCACATTTTGGCTCTAGATGATTTTCTACCAGCTTGCTGATGTATTATATCCTTTTAATTAACTTTAAAGCAAAGGAAAAAAAATCAATACTGTTTGTTATGTCAATGACTTTGGAGTGATTCCCAAGCCGCTTAACCTGGCCTGAAGTCAGTTTATTATTGTGAAACACTAGAATGGCCAGTATGGTTTCATGCTGGGGCACAACATAAATTAAACTCAGAAGTGCGCATTTTTTTCATGGAAACGTTTCTTCCGTGTGTGTAACAACTATGTGCGAGTGACTGGGAGTCAAATTAATATGGTATTCTTCAAGTAGTCACATAAATATAAAATACACACAATTATGCATTTATGTGTGATATAGATATTTAATTTCTGGTTGCCTCTGAAATTCCTAGGATTTATTATAGGATATTTGACGCAACCCTGTAAGGCGAAGACCCCTAATTCTGTTTCCTGAGAGGTCGCTGAAGCAGGGCTGTGTTAGTTCCAACAGCCAGTGTCTGTACGTGCACAGCCAGCTGTGGGAAATGCAGGCTGTCCCCGGACCAGTCCCGCAGGGTCCGACACGAGATGCTGCAGGAACCATCAGCAAGGGATTGGCACGTCCCAGAGCGTCAGAGTCTCATTCTCGGGAACCACGAGTAAGGCACATCTTTTCAAATAATCAAGCTTTTTTTTTTTTTTTTTTTTTCCCCTGAGTAAGGGTTTAGCTTAAAACAACTCTGTCAACTGTACTTTCTGAGCTGTCTGAGCTCTGGTGGAGAGGTGGAGGAGTTGGACGTCCTCGCCACGTCCTCGCCACGTCCTGGTATTCTGAGAAGGCTCACAGACAGCTGACTTCTGACAGGCTCCATCTTGCACCCAATGCATCTCTGACCCTGATGGGAGTTGGAGCGAGGGCTTCGCCCAGCAGGCTAGACTCTGCTGCCCACAGGTCTCCCTCCCGGGTCCTCATCACATCAGCACCTGGGACAGCGCCAGGCCACGCTCCTCCTTCTCAGCCATGACCCTGGACGCTGTGCAGACATCCACAGCCTGTGCGTGCTGGACCACAGCCTTCCCCTGTGCATCCCCGCCTCTGAGCTCCCACTTCGTCCCCACCTGTCCTTTACCTCTGTTTCCTCTCTGCCACCCACGCCTCTGTCTCTCTCCCCAGTGTCATCTTCTCTTCACAGAAGGGCACGGTGTTTTAAACAGACTCGCAGAATATCCCTTTTCAACCCAGTATGCCCCATCTCACAGATGTGGAGGGACGCATTTATGATGTCATTGTTCTGCTTAGCAAATATTCAACTTGCATTTTTTAGCCCTACTCTGTGCCGGGCATTCCCTCAGCCCTCTATTCTCTGGTTACAGAGAATAATAGAACAGAAATGAAAGGATTCGTGAATGTAGCCACTTTAATTTTTTTCTTTAACTAAAAAATTTAATATGGGCATAACATGTAGATTTTCCACTATGCCCAAATATTTAGTTCATGTGAATATGAACTATTCACATATAAAATTTTAAATGTAAAACTATGTACTGAGCTACATACTGTTGATACAAAAATAAAGAAAAAATATGGTTTGATATGTTATAAAGGGGGTAAGACTCACAAACAGACCTCTGTCCACTCCAATTTTTATGTCCATAACAGGTTAATACTACTTCTGTCAATTACCTTTAAAGTATATTAACATAAGCACATTTCACAACTACTACAGAAAATGCACACTCAATAATGGGGGAAAATAACAGGACAGACTACATGTTCACAAATGTAAAGCATAGCAGGAACCACCACAGAGTCAGAGTCTGCAAAGAGGTGCACAGCCCAGCTCAAGGTTGGAACGTTAGTGGGACTCTCCATGACTGCCCAATGGCCTAATGAACCTCCCAGTCCACAGGTGTTGGCTGAATTTTCAGAATTTTGTATGAACGGATAAATGTACAGAAATGGTCTTGGTTTGTTCCTTCTGCGTCTGCTCATCTGCACAGGTGAGCTTGGATACGAGGGCACCGTTCCTCTGAAATGTTGCAAAGCGGGCCCCGGGCTCCTATTCCTGCCCCACTTGAAGACAAACTTGACAGAGCCATCAAACGGCGGAGGCCGCACCCACCACGAAACCTGCTCATGAGCTGTTTCCCACGGCTGATGCTGGTCCCATGCACAAGGAGTCCCTCCCGTCCCTAGGAAGACAGACGGCTCTGCCAGCTCAGATGGCCGGGACTGAACACAAAGTAAAAACCTAGTCAAGCATTTGTAACTCTTAAAAAATTCAAATGGGCTCTTCTGTTGCATCTAAAACTTCGATAAAGTCAAAATTGTAAATTAGATTACAAATATGCTAATATGCAATGATTATTTGATGTATGAATAAAGTCCTTCAGAAATGGACCAGTGGAGAGTTTTGAAGGGTGGGATTTTGTCTGAATGCAGAAGCAGTCCTGACTTTGGGGCTACTCAGGAATGCCCTCAGTAGCAGCATGGGTCCCCTATGAGGTGAGGGTGTATCTTTGTTTTTATTATTCAGTAAGTTACTCAACTTACCTCACTCAGCTACTATTTGCCAGAGAGTGAACTACACACGTAATTCTAGATGAAAAGGATCTTTTAAAAGGGAAGAAAAAAGTATTATCACCATTATAGTCGTAGTTTGGGGACCTCTTCCATATCTCAAAATCATTATTTCGTCTTTCCAAGATCTTTGATAAATGTAATGCCTGTGCACCATCGTTGGTTTTGGAGGGAGAGATTTAATATCAGGATGAGAGCATTTGTCAGGGAAGTCCACAATCTGTAGCCAGAATGGCAGTGGTCTGGTTCCCGGGTTCATACTTTTGGGCAAAGTTCTTCCAGCAGGACATGCTTTGTTCAGACGCCCTACAGTGGACACACCTGCTACTGTCCTCGGTGCACACCAGCAGCTCGGGGAATTAACAACTGGCTTGTGTTTACAGAAATTGCGTTAAGAGTAATGTAGACAACATTAAAAAATCAAAGGTTACTGTTTCTTCAGGACTGTCATGACCCTTTAATTAGAGAGGGTTGGGATGAAGCATCCCAACCCCGAGATGTAGGTCTCTATGCCAAGGGATTTATTCCCCTGAAGGAATGCACTTGCACGGTGCACAGACCATCTAGGAATGTTCTCGACAGGCCACACTGGATAGAAAGATGTATCCTACAGGATTCCATGTAGAAAGCAGTTTATTAACCCACAGATATCAAGAGTGGACTTTAAAATCTAAACACAAATAAAGAATTAATTAAATAAATAAATAATGAATAAATAGATGAATAACTACAAATACAAAACAAAACCAGCTTGTCTGAAAATGACCACTTTGCAAGGCTGTGTATGTAATAACGTTTCATTGCCAGTGAAACTAAAATTTGTCACTTGACTTCTCAGGAGAGTAAGGTATGAAACACAACATCCCCCGCAAGGAGAGTAAGGTATGAAACACAACATCCCCCGCAAGGGTCCTCCCTGAGTCCTGTTGCCCACAGAGGACACATCGTGGTGACTGTCCCAAAGCCTCCCAATGCTACAGGGTTGCCTACCTACATGCAGTCATCGAAGTTCCTTTTTCCTGTGTGTGTGTGTGTTTCTCATTTGTTGTGTCTCTTGAAGACTCTTTTGTCCAAGACCAATAATTTGACTTGAAATTATGCAGAAGCAGGAAACAAAGATACCAAAAGGTAGACTAAGATATCTTGGATACACTGGATTTAACATGATATTAACACTATGTGTTCTTTATCCCAAATCAGTCTAAGAATCAAGCAGGCTGCCTCCTGAAACCTCTCATGTGTGAGGCACTAGAAAATCCACATGGTGGGACCTAACCCACTTAACGCATGGGACACATTCTCAAAGAGCTGCCGTCAAGTTTGGGCTAGGAAAGGAATATGTTCATTAACAAGGAGCCTGAGACGTCAGGTAGCCAGAACACAGGTGGGGGTAGAGCAGACGAAGGAGCTGCTGGGGAGGGAGGGAGCAGTGTCCTGAAGGACAGGTCAGCGGGTGCTGCTGGAGAGGGACGGTGCTCCTGAGCTGGGAAGAGCAAGGCCGCCTTCCACAGCCCCACCCGCAGTCTGCTCTGTGCCCGGCACCTATGACCTTCCTCTCTGCTCTGCGCACCGAGGACCTTCCTCATCCCCTTCACTTGTACTGAATACGTGCACTACGTCACTCTTCTTTCCTTTTTAACCTTTTAATCCTTTTGACTCACTCCTAGTGAAGAAGTTTCATGGAACAAATTGCTTCTTTATACCTGTATCACCAGGAACCTACGTGGTTCGGCAGCTTCTTTTATGACGTGTGGAAGTCGCCTTGCTTTGGAGATGAGGTGACATCATGAGGGGTACAGATCTACACCACCAACCCCCGTACGATCTACAAAACTGTCACCATTCGAGCAGAGCCCAGACAGTAGACAGAGAGTATACTGCAAATTCCAGTTAAAAATTATGGGCAGAGTCTATAAAGAATGTGTCTCACTGCACACTTCACCTTGTGGGACCACATGGATTCTATCCATCCCTATGTTCAAAGGCCAAGATGGATCTCTTAAACAAACTTTTGGGTTAAACTATGCAGATATGAAGTATGATATCTAAACATCTATTTTCCCTGAATAAGTTTAATCCAGCTTAGCCATCCTATTTAAACTGCTAACATTTGTCATTTCTGAAATTCTCATAAAACATGGAAGATCCTGCCTTGCCTCGGGAGAAGGCCGTTCACTGAGGCGGCCCACGGCAGAGACAGCTTACTGCCATGGGCAGAGCGGGTGAGGATGTCCAAGGGGTGCCTCTTTCTTGACAAGGCTTCCTTGGGGTCCAGTGCCCATCTGCCCCCTGGAGCTTCAACGTCCCCTTCATTCCACAGTCAGAAGGTGGCTCTTCTGAGCCTGGACAAAAGGAGGTCAGGAGCTCTGTGTCACTTGAGTCTCTCTGGGTGTGCACGCCTCCTGGGACTCTCTGCCCCAAGCTCCTCCTTGGCCCCTTACTCCCGCCATGGTGGGATGGAAAACTGAGGAAAAGGGAGTTTCCCTTCCCGGGGCTTCCGGACAGTTTCCCTTCCCGGGGGTTCCGGACAGTTTCCCTTCCCGGGGGTTCCATCCAGCTTCCCCGTTCAGCACTAACATCGATTGCTGTGAATAAGTACTCGGAATTTGAGTTTTCAAGGGTCCTTCTCAGTAGCTTGAACTCAAGTGGCAGATACACAACTATTTATTTTTAAAGTGGTATCAAATGGTCGGAATGAGACAGAACACACTTCTCTCCCAAGTAGATGATGGAAAATCAAGTGTTCGGAAGGCTAGGTTTTCAAATAGGAGTCTGGACATCTGACTAATGAAATTTCTACACAGGCAGTTTAGAATCATTTTTCTGGGGGCCCCGCCCCCCCGCCTCCAGTGATGCGGGGAAGTGGGGCACACACGCCCGTCCCAGCGCTCCGAGCACCGACGGCACACCGCTTCCCAACTATCAAGGTACGTTACCTAACAACGACAAACATGATCGCCGCTTGGGATAAGTCACTGCACTTTGAATCGGGCCGGCCTGGAAAAATCCAGGACCCGCGGGGCGCCCACAGCCGTGCTGCCTCCATCACTCCAACAGCCAGACAGAGAGTTCGGGGCTCCACGCCCAGCCAGCAACCGCACCCGACGTTTGCATGGGAACACGCGCAAGGAGCCGTACCCACAGCCTCAGAGGGGAGGTTATACCATTACACAAATAACCACGCACGCAAGGTGTTCGTGCCTTGGGCCAAACACACCTCGTAAAGATTCAGGGGAGGATCGCTGGATCTCCTCTGGCACAGAGCAGGAAGGACGTTTCGGAAGAGTGGCATCTGAACCAGCCTTTGGAGGTCGACGGGATGTGTTTGCAGAGCCCAGGGAAGCCCACCGTGGCTGGAAGGGACGGCCCGAGCATCAGTCCCCAGACCTCCTCATTGTAGTCATGGCCGGGAACCGGTTTGGCTAAGGCAGCGATCCAAGGCGCGTGGACGCCCAGGCAGGGAACTGCCTCAACTGGGGGGAGAAGGTGTTTGGGCTGAATTCTGAAATCAGAAGACCCGGTGTCGTCTGAGCATGAGAATGTCAAAGCTGGACTTTGGAACAATTAATCTGAAAGCAGAGCACAGAACGCGGGTGTGCGTGTGTGCGTGGGGGGGTGGCGTTCGAGGTCACTCCCGCAGGCCAGGAGAAGGGTCCCGCCGTCCGCTCTAAGGGAGCGGGGGAAGGGGTGCATGGGACCGAACAGTTGGAGAGTTATTTTAGAGACAGAATTGGCAGGAAGTAGCCGCTGATTGGCTGCCAGATTAATTATCCCAAAGAATAGCTCTGGCCTTGTCACTCAACGACACAAAAACCCTCAGTAATTTCCCATTATCTGGAGAACAAAGTCCTAATCTTGTCTTCTGTAGACTCTCATTCCTGTGACACACACAACCCAGCGTGACCTGCCCCTACCTGTGCCTCAGGGCTCCACTCTACTACACCTCTGCAAATGCCCTGTTCTCTCCTCCAAAGAGGGGGTTCTCCAGACCACCCCCTAAAACCCCGCGTTCATTCTTCCCCAGGAGCGCTCTCACCTCACTTCCTCTGCACATTTCCCCCCTCTCTTCTATAATTATCTGCTAAAACCCCACCTTTTCTTCAAGGATTGTCTCAAATACAACCTTTTTCATGTAATCCGCCCCCCCTGCCCCACCCCAGCTTTGCTGGCAGGCTCTCTCTCCTTTGAGAAAATCACACTTAATTTATAGTTCCTCATCACTTTTATCAGATTCAAAATCATATTATAGACATTTATAAATTTGTCTTTTCTTCCCTATTGGTGTACAAAATTTCTGAGGAAAAAGGGTGGTTCTGATTCATTTTCTTATAACCCACAGCATCTAACAGGATAAAGATTTAAAGGAATGAACGAAAGGTTAACCATATGAGCCACTTCCAGCCGGAAGGAGGAAGCTCCCCTGCCTGCAGCCCCCACACACAAACAGGCAGAACCACAGAAAATAGAAGAAGCTTCCTGCTGCATCTGACCTGTGGGAACCCCCACCCTCTGGGTTAACCCCTCAAATGCTGGGGTCTCATCTTGACGGCACACAGCTCTCCCACACTTTCCACCTCAACCATCAGTGTTGGTCCCTCAGCCGGTGACATGGCCATCGGGAGCGGATTTCGAGATGACACCTGACAAGTGAGGGAAGTAAGATCTTGATAACCAAGATCCTGCAGGAACCAGGGAAGGAGGCTGAGGGTCAATCCTGGCCGACGGAGCGTGAGCACGAAGACATTCAGCACACTGCCGTCTCCCCAGCCCACACGGCACACACGTCCGCATCTAACCTGCATCGCCCTTGCTGATGTATCCAGACAAGGATGCGGCCGAGTAGCCCGCATCAGGTTGCTGCTCTGCCTCCTCTAATAAACATTCCCGGTTCCCCTTACATAACACAGAAGGGATCCCCAGATGAGAGACGTTCCATACAACTGATCTCGAAGGGGTACAGTCCATACACGTCCTCTAGTTGAACGAAGCACCAGACGCTATCCAGAGAAGGAGGGGACAGCCCCAGTCCATTTGTGGCCAGAGTGAACGGATATTCCAGAGGCCTCCAGGGCCCTCACCCTTCCTGCCGGCTCCGGCACCACACAGGGGTGCAGAACGAAATGGGGAAGCCTAACAAGCCTCTCTCCCTTCCCAGAATAAGCTCAGTCCAATCAAATGCATATGGCGGGCGACTTCACTTTGGACACTGGGGTTTCCGTCAAGACGCCATGTCAGGGAGGGGTCAGGAGCAGACGTGCTCTGCAGGAAAGCTTGACTCTGCTCTGGGATCACTCGAGCACATCAGCCCAGCGCAGACGTTCTGAACACCAGTGACATCGCGCACAGCAGCTTCAGTGTCCTGCCGGCACACAGTGTTTTGGGATTCTACCTGCATCTCCTCATGCTAGTTCGGTCCTCGGGTGGGCTCGCGTCTGAGCCTGCAGCGCCCGTGAGTCGTGACGCTCGGTGAGAAGCACCACAGGGTCCGACTGTGTGTGGCACTGCCAGAGCCCAAAGCAAGCTCGGGACGACGGAGGCAGCCTGCAGATTCCAGACCAGTGGTGGAGGCCTGCCGTCTCCATCACGGCTCGGAAAAGGAGTTTACGGAGAGGATGGCCCATGGGGAAGATACCAGTGTGAGACCCGAGCTGGGACCCCGTGTCTGTGAAGCCGCCCAGTAGCCAGAAATGCGTCCGGCCGCCGCGCCCCTCTCTGCCCGGTTTCCCTCTTCCTCACGGCCTCTCTCTTTGGCGTCCGACCAGCTGCTTCCTCTTGGTGACACGTGGGAACTAGAACAGCAATGTACTCTCCACCCCTCCAGTCCCCACCAGGAGCGCCCTGCGGAGGGTCCTGCGGGTTCTCACTACCAGTAGTGAGTCTCCGAGAGTTTCCTCCCGGCTTCTGTTCTTCCCACTTCTAGGGAGCCAGAGGGATGGAGAGAGAGGGAGAGACGAAGCCCGGACTGGGTTACCGAGGACAGGAGGAGACACTTCCCTCGTGTGCGGGGCATTCCGTCCAGGCTGCGGGAGGGCCTGTGAGGGCATGGAGGCCCCGGGGACGGGGTCGAGGGAGGCTGTGGTCAGAAGTAGCCCGAAGGACAGGCCAGGAAGCATTTCAGAGACAGAGAGGACTTTTCTTGGCCCCTGGGCCATTCAGCTGATGCCTGGGGTTGGCTGTGTGGAAAAAGTGGACGCGGCAGAGGCACGTGCCGTGACTGGCCTGGGCGTTGGGGAAACAACGGAACGAATGGGACAGGGAGCACCAGAACATGAACACCAGCTGCTTACATGCTTCCATTCCTTTCCGAACACCCATGAACACACCGCCTCCAGCACATCGAGGGACAGAGGGTGAAGGAGGTAACAAGTTTTTACTGATATTTTTCAGAGTCCTTTGCACAGTGATGGCATTTTTATTAAAAAAAAAAAAAAAAAAGCTGATAAAATTCAGCACATGACTTTCTGAAAATCTCGCTTGATAAAAACGAAACTGGAAATCAAGTGTAATCAGCGGTTCTCGGGCTCTTTCCACACGCGTGTTCCAAGGCTGGGGAGGCGGCCGGAGCGGACTCTATAGTGTGAGCCCACCCCGGGGCCCGAGGCTCACGAGCTACGGTGTGTGCCCCAGTTCAGAAGATCTGGAACCAGACGGCAGACTGGTATCTCCAGTATGGCTTTAAGTAAGTGTGATTTAGGTTTGCAAATTATTTTGAAATAACTGTTTTTCAGAAAAGATGGTAGAAGAAGACAAAGCCTGAAAGAGCAAACACGGGAAAGAGCGCGCTGGACGCCGTCGCGGACCTTCGTGACGCCTTCCGAGTGGGCACCGCTCGTTTGCTACTCTAGAAAATGCCAAAGCCACTTCCTAGAACCAGTGCATGGCACTGCTTTGGTTCTATCCAGAAACAAAGACAGTGAGAAACATTATTCACATTTGTACTTTTAGAGACATGATACGTTCTGCGAGTCATGTTTACATTTGATCTTAACACGGAAGGACTAAATTACTACTAATTTAAAAGCCATCTTGGAGCCTGAATCGAATGGCTTATTTATCTTCACTCATAATTTAAAAACATTTTGGGAGTCCAAACTTTACTCTATCATAGAGCTCCCTGTATATTTGTCTCTATAACACACCTCTTTCTCTGAAAAAAAAAAGAGAGAGAGAGAGAGAGAGAAATTCCTGCTCACACATGGAGATTTCCAGAGCAAATAAGAAAAATAATTATTCCCATTGCTCCCTTGGATGTATTTTTAACTGTTTTATGATCCATCTTACGGAATTGTTAGTAAATGCCACAAGATTAAATGTCATTAATCTCTTTGTTAATCATGCCATAGAATCAAAAAGCCTTTAGACTGTCATGTATTTAGATCATAGAATAAAATGACATGCATTTATAAAAACTTTTTAAAAAGTAACCTATGAATAGTTTTCAAAATAGAACTGCTACCCGCCGATCCGTGTGTCTCCGTCCCAAGATCCACTGGCGGTCACGCACGGGCCGCAGGTACCGTCACAGAGTGCGCCGCCCACACCGGCAAACATCACTCGTAATGACAATTCAGAGTGTCGCTCTGGCTCACTGCTCTTACTGGACGCCTTGTTTCCCACACATCCGAGTTACATTCATTTTCAGGAATTGGCCCAAACATGACCCCTTTATGGCTGCCACCTGTGCCCCAGGACCCTCCCTCTGCATCCGCACCCAGGGGGCCGGCGCGACACCACGGCGGACAAGCGCCGATGAACACGCCAGGTTTCTCCTGGTACCTTGACTGTCTGAAAATTGTTTGTTTCTATTTAACGTCTCCTGCGTTTGTATGTTGTGTCCTCACCCAGGTTCTGCGAGCTCGCGGCCGGGGCTGGGCCGCACACGTGGCTCCGCGCTTGCCCTCACCACGCACTGTCAGAAGGTCGGCGCCGGGTCTACTGGAAGCCGCTGTCATCAGCCGCAGCAAGTACCACACTTACAGACACGGGGGCCATCGAGTCCCTCCCATGGAATAAAAAGCTTTGTGCTTGGGCGTTTGTTTTCGTAAACAGTATGTATCTTTAATAATCTGAACCGTTTAATGAGTACGCCAGTCTGCTTTCTGTGATGACAGAGATAATAACAGTCTTCACTATAGGGCCCATAGGTTCGTGGAAGCTCCACACGACGTAGGGCAGGAGTAAAGCCTTCGGGGCGGCGTACACGTTAGCCAAGCACCAGGGGAGTCACGAACATCATCTTGGTGTTTTCCTGATCGTGTGTCTCCGTCAGTATTTCAATACACCGCATCCACAGCTCGGGCTTGCCTGGAGTGAGGGTCCTTGTCACTGAACACTCCGGAGTTTGGAACTTCTGAAAGGATGACTTTAGCAGTTGGTTCATCTCCACAACGTCCCCCTTCACGTTGGAGTTGGAAGGCGCAGAGCTGAGCGTCGGAGGCGCGTCCTCACGCCTTCACCTCGGTCCGCGCTCCCTGTCCCTCCTGACTCCTCCGTGGCTTCTGGTGTGGGAAACACTTCCCAGCACGGACAAGTTCCACATTTGGCATTTTGAGCTCTCGGAAGAGTGGGTTGTTTTATTAAGTGAAACAGATCTTCGTGTAAATTTTCCCAAAGGAACCTCTTTGGTAAGAGGGACCCGGACGGGCCTCGGGGACTTGGTGAGGAGTCGTTCTAGGTGACGACGGAGCGTGCGGGTCTGACCCCCCTGTGGGCTGGTGGCTCTGCCTTACTTGCTTCCCACGAGGGTTCCGTGTTCTTCTCTACTTCACTGGGGTATCGTGAGGAAAATATTTAGCTCATTCTTTCGGATTGGGGAAGATCATGCGCCGTTGGGTACTGTGGTAAAAACTCAGTGTTTGTCGACTTGTGAGATCTTGTGTGTGATTTGGGGACAAAGGTGAGACATGGACTGCGTGACACAGCTTCACGGCTACGAGCACGGGCCAGTCCAGCCTCCATCCCCCGGCTGTTGCTGCCGTGTACACACGGCTTCCTGAAGGGAAAGGTGAGACCGGAAGCCAGCGGGCCGGGGTCTTCCAGCATCAAGCCTAGCGATCCCAACTACAGACGTCGCACTTCCTCCGCCGGGACCGGGCAGGAGGATGAGGCCCAGTCCGACCGCGTCAGGAGAGGTGAAGCCGGAGCACTGCAGTCCTGGGGGCACATCCATTTTTGCATTCTCTCAGGACCACTCACCCACCATAATCACCGCAGTAGAATACTTGCAAAGTAAAATAAATTTATAGCCACAAAAGACGTAAAATCGAGAGAGACGCTAGCTTAAAACAAAGTTAGTTTTCAGCTACCTATGTGAGTTTCACGCGTGACCCAGTGATTTTTCAGGATGGCCCAGAAGCCTTCGATTGGTTGAATTCTAGGCAATTCAGCAGACCTCGGTAATCCTGGGTCAGACGCACCCGTCAAAAACAACAAACACCTCCTCCGTGTTTTCCCGGCTGCGGGAGTTGGGCCTGCGCCGTGCTCCTCGCTGCAAGAGCTCACCCAAACCAGGAGCAGGAGGTGCGTCCCTCCGGCAGGGGCCTGCCACCAGCATGGAGCCCCAGCACGGAGCAGGGACCCCTTTGCCGAGCAGCCCGGTGTGAGGACGGCAGACCCTGTCCTGTCGTGCCCGAAGCGAGGGGCTGAGGAAGCACAGCTCGGCCCCTCCCTTGAAGCAAGGGGCCTGGGACACAGAGCTAACCCACCTCTCCGGAGCCATCCGTGAACTCGGAGGAAAGCGGACGGACAGGAACGCCCTTCACCCCCAGACTGTTCCACATGGACTCTCTGTCACTGTCTAGGTTGGCCAGGGATGAAAGAGCTCACTGAGACAACAGAAAGGACAATCAATCAATCAATCAATCAATACAATGGATAATAATGGGCGAAAATCCCCTCCAAGGAGCTAATTGGGATGAGACGTTTCCTAGTGTCATTGGTGGCGTCCCGTCCAGCGAGGAAGCCGTCAGAGTGTGTGCAAGGTGTGCGGCATCAGAGCGGCGAGCAGACCGGCATGGGATGGTGTCCCCAGAAGAGCCCCTGAGATCAGCGAAGGAATCCGTAAGCAGTTTTCCTGAAAACGCAGGGTCGGGAGCCAGCAGGGAGTTGTTGCCCCGAAGCTCTCGCCGATGGCCGCCTTGGGCAGACTCCCCTGTCAGAGAATCTAAGTGGGAAGGAGTGCCCGGACAGGGGTCACGCTGGAGGATGAGGGGCTGGAGGTACCGTACTGGATGTTTTTTCATACCTAGAGGTAGACCTAATGCTGATTGTCCAGCATTACATTTCAGGACTAATACTCTGAGCTGAAACAAATGATTCAGTCTGTGTTTGTGGGGTTTAGAAGATGTAGAGCACATATGAACCCTGAGACACGTTCTGCATCAAACCCCCAGATTGTTGGTACCTGTGATAAGGAGTTACTTGTCACAGGCTGAGTATACTTTCCAACTTATGCAAAATTTAATGCCAAATGAAATGTTATGTATTAAAAACAGGGAGTCACCTGTAATCTCACAAATGTGACTGTCTTCCCTGCCATACTGACCCCTTGATCACGTACTGTTTTGATCATTAACTTTAAAAGTAGATGAACAGGTGGTGCAGCCCATTTGTAAACAGGTGTGTTAGCGCGTCCCTGGAGAACAGACACAACATTTCTTGGCTTGCACTACGGGTGTGGGTCTCTTAGGGAAAAGGATTGTTTTTGAGCTAACAAAACCCCAGTAACAGCATATTAGCTAAAAAACAAAAAACAAAAAAAACAAAAAACCATCAAATCCAAAAACCAAAACACAACAGAAAACAAACCAAGCAAACAAAATAATTGGGGCAGTGAAACTACCTTCATTCTTATCCTTGGGACTATGAAAAGATACTGTTAGATTTATAATGCGAATCCTGTGGAAAATTCCAAGTATTAATTCAGGACCAAATGTGCCATGCTAACCAAAGAGCAAGTAATAAGTTAGTCTGAAACGCATCTGAGCAAACTGGTCGGAGCTCCTCTCCGGTTCCTACACGTGTCCAGCGTCAGCGGGCACCGCCCACGTGGTGCCAGCCCAGACGTCCGTTGTTAAGCAAAGACATGCAGCTTTTTGATGACTGAGCCACTTAAATTTTCAGACTCCAAGAGAATATAAAACACTAGTTCTAATCTGACTTTTCTTTCACAGGATTGAATCACAGATTCTTAATTCCGAAGCGATAGGTGTGTTCATTCGGGTCTGACTCAGTGGAAATGTGGCGGAGACTCCCCCGCACGGCCAGAGCTGCGTGACACTTTCCCGTCTGACCCGTCCTCCCCTCCTTCCCACGCGTCTCCGGCCCCTGAGCCCATGGATGACGGGGGAGGGGCTGGTGGTGAGCAGGACCCAGGGCTCTTCCCGCTTGTTTGGCAGCGCGGCCTCAGCCATTAATGCAGGGCTAGCCCACACTGTGCTCAGACGCTCTGTGGCTGATCTCTGGGACCAACAGCTTTGAAAGGTTCCAAAATTGCAAAATAGACACCTGACACTTGCCAACCCTCCTTCCTCAAAATAGCGTTTTGTTTACTGTTTTGCGCATTCTCAGGGAAGCAAAGACTTGCTTCGACTGCGGCTGCAGACCATAATGGGATGGCTGACGTCAAGACGGAGGCTGTGCTGAGTGAGGACAAGCATGCCGAACCCTCACAAAGTTGGGATTTCTAGCTTAAATTTTATAAGAAGGTGATAAACTCAAATCGCATATTTAATTATGTAGAGAAATAGGATTATACCAGGCCATGTAATTGAGAACTAATTTTCAGAATGATCGCCCAGATCCCTGAAGTACTAATCATCTAAGAAAGGGACATCAATGTTTACCCTATTCTTATGATTAAGTCAGAAAAGTGGCTTAATCTATTTCGAAACGTATTTAAGAAAAAGTAGGTCTGGAAGAATTTGAGATTACCCTTCATCCGAAATATACCCTTATATTTAAGATAAGTATGTGTTTGCATATAATCTACAAATATAATCTCTAACATATTATGTACACGACAGGTAACATGACATCTGTGTTGCACACGTAGGATATCACAGTATTCTCTATGTTACATATACATATTTTATAGATTATACATGAACATACATTTACCAAAACTTATGCACACACACACACTGAGTCGTGTGGCTCGGAAGTTCAGCTGTCAGCCCCCTCTCTTTGGGCTCTTTTGATGTAATAGGTGCTCAGTGCACGCAGGTTGCACGAAGCGCTCAGTTATACGCTAAGAGGGAAGGAACAGCTGAACGGAAGGGGCCCTGCCTGCAATCGTCAACACCGACTTTGATGTTTTGGTTTTTTTCCCAGGAGAAGATGGTGAAGGTAGCCCCTGGGCTGCCCTCACTGTTACCGACTCCAGCTGGACTCTCACCTAGACTCTTCTAAAATGCAAAATCTAAACCTAATTATTAACGTGCCAGTAGGGTCCATGAGAAAGAGAACAAAAGAAAGAAGCACTACCCCCACAGCAGAGATCCCCTGGGGACAACATTTCCTCTGATCTTGAACCCTGAGTTAGTGTCTGCCCTAGACATAAGGGGTCTCAGCGTCAGCAGTTCATCTGAGCTCAATGGTGGGTGCCTCATACTTCTTTGGTGTGCACAGGCTTGGGAAAGCGCCACACTAGGCATGCATAGGGTTAAATCCATGCCACGCAACTTATTCACACCACAGTGGCCTCAGGAGCACTACACTTAAGCATAACAATTTACTCTTCTGATAATATACTCCAAGCCCAAAAAAAAGAAAAAAGAAAAAAAAGCTAGTGAAGAAAGGAATTTCCCTCAGAAAAAAGGAAAGAGAAGAAAAAAGGGAAAAAGCAGTAACTCTTGAGGATAAACAGCACATCCGTCCGTCCCTCTCTGGCAACTCCCACCGTCCACAGCAAACTACAGGACACAAGGTCAGCATAAATGTGAATTTAGAAAACGCACGTAGTTATGCCCTGTCACACCATCGGAACCTCTGAGTCCTTCAGTGTAACCATCTAGCTGCTGCGTGTGGGCACGGCCCAAACGGTCACTGTTTCCCGAAGGAAGCCAGCAGGTCTGTCTGCAGAGAAGCCTCGTCTGGGGAAAGCGACAACCGACTGGCATCCGCACATCCATCAGGACGAGCTCATCTCCCCTCCCTCGGGCCGATGATGATCCCCCCCTCTTCCCTGCAACTAGTGATGAGCAGCACTTTCCGTGACCCAGACAACAAGCAGCTGGACGGACGCCAAAGGACCGTACATCCGTGGTCTACCGTGCCCTTTTTAATCAACTTCCTAATTAAAAAACGCCATGCTGGCATGAGGTATGAAGGGAGTAGGCTTGGGATATTTCACAAAATCGTACCCCCTAATCTGGGGCTTGTTGAAAATCTGTGTTCTTACAGATGTTTATGAGTTTTCCTGGTGCAGAGATAGAATCAATTTGCTTGTGCCTGGCCCTCAAGACGTATTAAATTTATCCTGAAGGAAACTGGTTTCTGGAAAGCTCTTGCCCAGATGCATTAGGCAGGTGGGAGTTTCAGGGAGCCAGAGGGTCCACTAGCAGATGCAGCATTGATTTCTGAATGTTCACCATCTACAGACAGCTCAGAGCAGACTCGATTTGATGGCTCTCTATGGGGTGCCCTGCAGACTCGATTATTTCCACAACCAGTCTGGCTAGCATTGTTTCATGGCGACAGTGCTCGTGCTCTCAGCTTCTGTTCGGATGGCACAGGCTGGAGGCATACATGTACCCAGGAAGGAGGAGACTGGGTACTAGGGCCAAATTTAAAGTCAGTCTCTAAGAACTCCCCCTCCCTTTCAGGCTTGAGTGATGCAGTGAGCCCTGGGGCTGAGAGGTAATGCTGACTTTAAAAAAACCATTTTGTTGAGTGCCACTGAAATACATTATGAGCCCAGGTTGAGGGACGGCGTGAAGCTCTCCCCAAAACAGTATCTGCCCCTAGGGATGGGAGAACGGACAAGGCACTAAGAGGAGCCCCCACCCCATAAATTATTAATTCAAGAATTGTTTGATTTAGAGATCTACACTGGACATTCCAAATCTGAAAATATCACAAGTAAATGTTTAATAATCTCCAGGACATTTTCTCTAAAGCAATTTGAGACTAGAGCAGCCAGACCTCAGTACAAAGCAGGCGGCATGTAATATTGAGCCCTAAAGTTCCTTCCAGCTCTCTCCACGAGTACACAAACATATCCAAAGCAGGTTCACACGGTACACGAATTAAGCCAACAGCCGAAGTACTGTCAGATTGCACACAATACTTTCACGCTGGGGTTTGAAAAACACATATCCACCCTCACTCGCAAAACCTTTGAAGAGATTGATCGAGTACTCCTGGGACTGCAAAAACACATCCGAGTACAGAATTTTAAGAAAAATAAGACCAAATAACCTCTTGAAAGAAAACTATTGACACCCATCTTCATTTACCATCCACAGGAGCCCGTGAAGAGACTGGCCTTGGGGCACCCATGGCACAGAGCAGACCCCACAGGGCAGACGTCGGCCCGTCTGCCAGCCCCTCTTCCCCAGTGAGGCAAAGAGGCTCTGGGTTCCAGCTAGTATTTTGGCACCTCATTGACTGCTCAAAAGATTTGTTATGAAAAGCTGCTTTTCTTCCAAAGTTGATCTTCAACCTTAGAGGTAAACCAAATAAATAATTAAACAAATAAAAATGAAGATGAGGAGGAGGAGGAGGAGGAGGAGGAAGGCAGGCGGGCGGGCGGGCGGGCGGCCCCTTAGAAGCCACGCTCCCTCGCAGGTGTACAGCACCGCATTCTAGCTGTGGGACTTCATTCTTTCATTGTCTCTGAAGGCAAGCCCTTCCCAACTCCACAGTGCCTGAGAGCTAATGTGACAGATAGTGGCATACAGTGAGTCTGTCAAGTGGAAACTCATGACATAATTTTGGCCCTTAGAAAGAAGCTGGACGACACCTGTGAGGGCAGCCAGGCACAAAGGAAGACTGGGAGGTGTCGTGCCCGTGCTCCCTTCTGTTTGTAAACGGACACGTTGAGAGTAAAGACTGATGCTCATATTTTGCCCCAAGAAAGTTATAACCCATCACCAAACTAAAAGGAGTTATTTTAATCGGGGAAAGCTTGACTCAGTAATAAAATGAAATACAGTGGGGAGAAATAGTGGAAACACTCATTTTCTCTAGATAAGAGTTCATGAATCTGAGAACAATTTGGTATTTAATACTGTGGAATTGAATAAAAAATGACACTGCTACTAGCAAATTAAAAAATATAATTAAAAAGATTATATATATATGCATTGATATAAAAATAGAGAATTCATCTATTACGCAAGAAAATAAAGAGCTCAGTGTGAGTGTTCAGAAACTTGCAGCACTAGGGGGAATGATCAAAGCCAAGTGACAGGGGCTTCCCACAAAGGGTTAATATGTTTCTGACACCTTGTATTTGAGGGTGAGTTTCTCTGTAAGAGAGTTGTTTTTTTATTATTCCTTTTGGGGAAAGGCATAGTTTTTTTAAAACAGAAGAAATGACCCTCCAGAAAGTTGAATTTTCTGTCAAATGGTTGCTGTCATTGTCTAAGGAAAGAGCTTAAGGAAAGCAACTCTTAAAAAAAGAAAAGAAAAGAAAACCTAAAAATAAAAGCAAAATAAAATCCTGAAGTGATTTGCTATATTTAAGAAACCATCAATAGGCACTTCAAGGGTAGGGATTCCTACTTGAGTTCCACCTTAGAAACATGAAAGAATTAGGTCAGTTAAAATGACAAGCTTGCCTTTTAAGGAGAGTAAAAATTATGAAAACAAGAGAGAACTATTTATCGGAGAATTCCCAGAGAAGGGAGTATTTCTAACTAGACACTAAAACACCCCTCTTGCAGTATTACAGTCAGAGAATTATATAAGAAATGTATGTCAGAACTGGGATTCCAGCAGGCTCATACTTATCTCCCAACTCGGGAGACTGGTTTGTAAAACCAGCTTCCATTATTATTATTATTATTTCTTTCCCCGAAAAGAACCGAAAGTATCAGAGGCAGGGCTAATTTTTCTATTTCCTATCTGTGGATTCTACAGAATCAATACAAACTTGAGATCGATTTTCACAATTTCTCGTAAGTTGCTGGTTAAATTAGCCAAAAATCCTCTTCCAGCTAGGAACAATATATACCAGGCAAAACCAATTATGCCTGAGCTTGAACTGAAACCGCGTCAGCTCATCCTCCTGGTCTGGATACACTGTTCCAGAAAACATTAATTAAACACCTTGAATCATGGCTGCTGTAAAGATCTGAAAGCAGTCATCTCCTTCCGGGGAATTCTCACTTGCAGACACAGGCATGGGAAGACACATCAAGCAAGTACCCCAAAGCCAGCCGCAGAGGACGGTTCTTTTGTTGCTGACCAGGAGGAGTTGAACTTTGCTCCACTTTGGGGAGCGCAGCCACCGCTTGGCAACAACAAGGACAGGACATATTTACCTGCAGGGAGCATCAGAGAGAAACCTGAGCCACCGCAAAACAAAGTGGTCCAGATGCATGGTGTGCCTCTGCGGGGCTGCAGGGCTGCAGGCCCCCGGCTGCTTTGGCTAGGCCGGCTCCTGCCAAGCAGCCGTCCCCACGGCGGCCACCCTGCCTTCCATCTTGGGGACTCACCCAGAAAATCCCGCACCCTGCTCCAGGACTCCAGAACTCTTGCAATGCTCCCGAACGCTCACCGTTTGTTCCGCATTCATCCAATCAACTCTGCACTGCACATCTTCCTCCACCGGCACTCAGACGCCCGGCCGCCGCTCATCTGTATGCTAATTATTTTGCCACATGGACAAAAGTAATAATGCTTTCAGACAGGAAACTAACAGGCCTGAAGTCGAAGATGGAAATTAATAAGTTGACACCACTAAACGCCGGCCAGGCTGTCACGCGTGCCGCGCTGCCTGGTAGAGGGAGCCGAGCCTCGGCGGCCGGGCTGGGCGTCAGGCAGCGGCTCCCGGGGAGGCCGTGGCCGCGGAGCAGCACCAGCCGCCTCCGACTTACCCTGTGGC
This sequence comes from Mustela nigripes, assembly GCF_022355385.1. Taxonomy (NCBI): domain Eukaryota; kingdom Metazoa; phylum Chordata; class Mammalia; order Carnivora; family Mustelidae; genus Mustela; species Mustela nigripes. The sequence goes on from NC_081563.1 coordinate 987,442, forward strand.
AGGCTGCATCCTCTAAGCACTACAAAACATATCCATTTCCCCCAGTCCTAGCACGGGAGGGAACTTCAGCGCTGAGCTAGCTATTTTTCAAGTGATAGCTGTGGATTAAACCGGTGATTTCTAACCTTCCTGTTTATTAAGCCTGCAACACAGTCAGACAAGATTGGGGATGCACGCTGTATGCTTCTTACATTGTACCCACAGGCCCCTAAATCTCTAGAGCTGAATGTGTATCATGTGCGGTGCCGTATTCAATGTAATAGATGAGAACTAGAAATACCAGAGTCAGGCCGGGAGCCGTGGCCGGCTAAGGCAGTAGATCTCAAATTACCTCCCACCATCATGGATGTTATGGCAAATTCATGCTGTGGCTAAAGAAATCTCACCAAGTCAGCTGCACCCACAATACTGTACACGGTACTACTGCTCAGCATCGAAACAAAACCAGAAGAGGTTCCAACCTGCCCTGGCGCTTCCGATGGGAGAACAGTTACTCAAGAGTTAACTGGAACGGACTCCTGAACCTCTCCGGGGCTGCCAACCACACTCCGTGCTGCTTCAGTGGGAGCTCCTTTTATCACTTGCTCTTAAAACAAAAGACATAAAACTATTTCTCCAAGAAAGTTAACACATCATCAGCCTCTCGGTCTTGTTTGAAGGAAAGAAAATACCCCAAAAAGTTCTATCTGAAAAGGCAAGACCAAATAAGATTTCAGAAATACAAAATGGAACATAGATATATGACTTTCATTAGCATTTTTCTGGTTAAAGAAAAAGTGCTGATTTTAGAGATGGCTTCTTGAGTCAGGCAATAAAGGCTTGGGTCCAGCAGCGACTCCACCAGCACACTTCCTGCAAACCTCTCTGTTCTAACACTCACCACTATGAGAGTGCACACGAAATCACAAAGGCTACTTAGCACCTCCCACTCCTGCCCCTGGACACTAGCCTTGCAGACACAGACTTGTGTTTCATGACAACTCCAGCGGCACGCAGGCACCTGGGGCGCCTGCCCACAGAAACCTGATCCTGCAGGACTAGATCTGTTGGAGAAAGAGTCCATTGTTGGCTCCTGTACACACCAAACCATGCGATTTTAGGAAGTTTCAGAATCTGTCATCACATAAGAGCTGCAGATCGTCAGGTAGGCAAGCAGACAACTATTTGTTCAAGTACTTAAGAGACCAGGTGAAATAATTTCCAACAGCTGGAAGTTGCAACCACCACATACATCCCAAGCAACCTTTAAATAGAAAGAAAGGGATACCTTTTTTGCAGAGGAGTTGGTGGCCATGAAGCGAAATCCCGCTCCGCAGTCTATTTCCCCACACATGCAGGGCTATTTCCGCTGTGGAGAGCCCCTGGCACGTGTTGCTCGCTCTCCCCTATGCATCCCTGCTCCACGGGCCCGCGCCCTCCGGCGCCGGGCTGTCAGCTCGCCGTGCTCAGGGAGAGTCTAGGGCAGAGTCGCCAGCACTGATGAGGCACTGCAGACTTTCCACCGCGCAAGGCGCCCACTGTGGCTTCCGTCGGGGACAGCACTCAAGTCTGAAGTTACCAAGAACCCCCCATTCTGGCTTTCCGAGGCGATTCCTCTAAATCCCGAGCCTGTCGCCTGGCGTGTTGAGAGCAGACGTGCTGGTTACTACAGAGCCCACCGTGCCTGTTCCACCCAGCCCTGCTGGAAACCGCCGCAGTCTGAGAGCGAGAAATGCTTTAGGAGAACACCCTGTACTGCTCTCCCCTCACAGCACAACACCCCTTACACTTAGACTAAAGCGTTTCCTCCCCCTCCCAACTTTTCCAATAATCACCACGTGGGGAGTAGGGATTTTTTTTTAAAGAGATACATTTTAGGAAAAATTTTCTAACAGAACAGCCCAATACAGCAATGCTTATCAGTATTGCTTCACATAACAAATAAGCATTTATGCGTTCTTTCTAGTCTTATAACACCTGGCTTACATCTTCTCTGCCATCTCGGATTACCTCCACGGATACCCTGAGGACTCATTACGATGTCAAAGCTTAAAACAGTCTCATTGTGAAAACAGGCATAGAAAAATCATTGTGTATGCTTGAACAATGCAGGTGTGAGAGAGCCAGCAGAAGAGAGGGAGGCAAAAACAGACAAACAGGAACAGAGTTAAAGAGAGAGGGAGGAAAGGGGAGGGGGGGAGGGGAGAGTGAGGGAGAGACGGAGGGAGAGGGAAAGAGAGAGAGAGAGAAGACAGGACACAAAGCATACTCCAAACTGAAACCATGTTGCATTGAAATAGAGCCCACTGATGGAAAACGTATAGCTGCTACCTTAGAATAATCTAATATCAGGAAAATCATACAATAAATTACCCCAAAGGTATTTAGTATTATTTCTTGTACCAGTTATGGCCATCGTGGACATTATTTCTAAAATGTAGTGTATGCCAATTTAAAATATCTTTTTTGAATATCAACCCATGTGGAACTTATATGTGCTTTATCCCTGCCACTTCAAAATAAAATGTAAAAAATAATTTTATACACACCTAATTTTAAGTTTGTGATATCCTTTCTCTTTAGTTTGGAACTGACATAGATCAATGCCAGGTACAGTGTTTTGAAGAATATACTGTGATGAAACTCGGCCGGCTGAACAATGTTAATCATTTGCAAGTTTTGTTCAAGTTTAGCCTCTATTACTGCTTCCTGAGGAATGCTACACGTATTTTTCAAAGAAAACAAAAGGAAGTCATTCGTGTAAAGGGCTTTTTAAACCACTGAACATAAGAAAGAGCATAATACTATTACAATCAAATTATAATAAGAAATAATTGGATTGTAAGAATTTATCAAAACTAAAGATCTTTCTTTCTGAATCTACTATTCATCTGCTGCCTGGACAGACTTCTGGTGAGGCTTTGTATCAAGGCAGGCTTCATGGCTAAGTAGTAGGTGCAACTGGAAAACCTGGTTATTGGTTGGAACTGTAGCCCTGAACTCAAGAGGACAGCCTGATGAGCCATACTTCAGTGTCAGAGCAGGGCGGTCTGCACCAAAAAGTGTTTCATTAGTCCTTCTTATTCCACTGAGTGGGTTTCTTAACATAAATATTTAAGAGTAACTAAAATGTTAAGTTGTTTGAAGTTAAAAATATAGCCATCAAAATATAGAGTAAGTAAACAAAGTATTTTAGGTGATGTATTATGTTTCTGAAAGCAATGCCTCTCCTGCAAATCGGATTATCCTACAGGTAGAGCTGGAAATCTGGTTTACCCATGTGACTTTGAAAATATCATTTAGGCAACAAAGTAAATTTTTCATAGAAAACTGATTTGGATTTTTAAATCACACATGTGAAATATTTCTAAAAAGAAATCAACAAATAGATTGTTAACTCTAAATTTTAAATATAGTTTTAACAAGTAGAAAAACTTTAAAAAGCCCTGAAGTTGCAAAATAACGTCTCTTTTCCCTAATCTATTGAAAATTGGCATAAAAAACAGACATAAAACATCAGACATATTCAGTGGTAAAGCATGAAATATAAATATTTTTCAAGACATAAAAGAATAAATAAATAAACAAGGTGGGTGAAAAACACAACAGGAACAATGAAAGCCCCACACTGAAAAGGATCCTTTTTGAAAAATACCCACATTTTCCTAAAATCATGCTTGTTAAATTTTACAACCCAAAGGGAAATTATGTGCTCAGATTCCTTTAGGAATTTTGGTACACCAGACATACGTGGTCACAAATTATGGGGCCTTCAGCTTTGATCTCAGCTTCTAACACAGATTTATGAAATCAGCCTAAGTTTTGCTATAGGATGCAAGTATAACTCAAGAGAAGTTGAAATTTGTGTTTCATGCATACTTTTTGCCTTCCTGGTTCATCTTGATAATCCTGACTCATCATTTCACAACTAGATTTTATCCATAATTACATAGATTGCCATTACAAAAAAGATTTTCCATTTGAAAAACATGTCTACCTAGGGTTTACAGTTTTTCGATTCACCATATGTACAGATGCAAGTAATTTTAATGAGATCATATGGTTGGTAATTTGGAAAGTAGGATAAAATATTTATGTGCAAAATAAAATACTAAGATTGCATGTCTTTTCTCCCACCATCTCCAAAACACCCCGTTGTGAGCATCAAGGCTCCCTTGCTTCTGCCTCAACCAGCACAATCATGGAGGTGAAGCAAGTGAGCCATTTTTCCTGGCCGTGAACTCGGGGAAGTCCGGGCCGCTGGATGGACTCGGCCGCGGCGGACAGCTCCCGGTGCTGAAAGGGAAGGGGGAGAAGCCTCGCTCACAATGGCTCACTCAACCAGCCTTGAAAAATCACAGCAAAACTGAATGAGGTGGCAAGTGCTCGGGCTGAAGAGCACAGTCTGCAGAACAATGGCAGCCAGCTCCAAATCCCACTATAATCACATTAATGAGATTAATCAGTGAATTAGCAGCAGTCAAATGTCAGGGAGGCAAGGAAGAATCCAACCAAGATTGGTAATTAACTTTTTTTTGGGGGTGGGGAGGGGAAAATCAACTATACTACCTCCTAGTTTTCTCAGCAGTTGACAATTTTCCTTTACAAATCTGAAGACTACGTGTACTGATCAAAAGGCAAGAAAAGCAGAATCCTTCATTTTATAATAGAGATCCAGGTATCACATTGCCATGCTTCAACCATAGTCCTCTGAGAAAAGTGATGTCACTTTAAATAATCTTCACAAACGATCAAGTTTTTATTATTTCGAACTTTCTAAGTATGTAATTAAGAATTAAAATGCAATCATTTCTGTGATACTCAAGCAAAATATAAAAAAATGGCTGATTAAAAAGGATTACATAACAGCTGCTTTGCTTATGAGTAGTCTGTGATACTGTGGCAAGAGTTTTTTAAAAAGTGCCATCAAGTAAAAAACTATTATACAAACATATCAACACTCGTCTATTGTCTTTAGTAAAGAAAATATGTAACTACAGTACAACCTCAAGGATAATTTCAACCAGTAACCTATTGGGCTTGAGATCATAGAATCATACCCTTTCCTTCAGGTCAATTAGAAAAAATAAACTTATTTTTTCCTAGAATGTGTCACTTAGAAGTGTGTATAATATATGATCAACACTTTGTATTCAAAGTTCTGAAGAGATGAAAACTTGCAGGAATGCACTGGAACTTTGCATTTTTTATCCCTTTCAAAAAGGAATATTGTACAGAAACACTTTTTAAAGTAATCACATTTTTATCTGCAGGGAGATGTGCTCTATTTATCATTTAAAACCTGCATAACTTTTATGAAGTTGAACAATTAGAAAGACTCCCTTGTGCCTATAAGAGTGGTGGTAGGGTGCTTTTGTCTATAAAGTTAATTTTGTTCAGTAAAATGCACTTTAACATAAAAGCTCTTATAAAAATATTTTTGCTCAAAGTAAACAGATAACTTAGAAATTTTATTGATTATATGGTATGGTTTTAGTGGCAAAAGAAATTGTCATGGATAATTTAATACTAAATTCAAAAGCAGTGCTCTATATTTTGTTTGTTTGCCTATGACTGTTTGCCTATATACTTATTTCCTTATTAATGTCTATCTTGAAACTAATGTTTGCAGTTCGAACTTCTAGTTTATATACTTGAGTTGCTTTAGAAGACATATTTCTGTTACAACTGAAATAATGTTTCATCACTATCAACTTTGGACATTTAGGTTATAGTTAAAAATCTTTGAGTTTCTCAGTTTAGACAATGTAAGTCAACTTCCTTACCACGAGGCAAAGGGAACATCACACCAAGAATATCTCATGTTTTCCCAGCCTTTGAAACAATGCTCTGCTGTGTTTGTAATGGAAAGGAACCCAGGAAAGTCTCTGGGAAGTTTTTGTTTCAGTCTCAGCAAATCATCCAAGGATTGTCCATGCAGTTTCTTAAATAAACAACATCACAGTTAAGGCATGCATCTCAGTACCCATTTTGCTGTGAAGAGAGACTTCTGTGGATTGCAAACTCTCTCGCGCAGGAGCATCTCAGCTCTGAGCCATGCTGTAAAAACAACTTAGAAAGGAGCAAACAATGGATACTGCAGCCGCAGCCCTCAGCGTCCGGCAAGAGGCTCCCTGTCCGCCAAGCGCACAGAACTCACCTAACGAGGACCACACACCCCACAGCATGGCCACAACCGCTCCCGAGTTAAAGACCAACCAGCTCAATGCTGTTAACTGTGCCGGCTCAACAGACACCAGAAGAAAAGAAAACCCTTTCCACCGCACGTCTGCAAGAGGATGAGGAATACGCCTACCACCGAGATGCAGAAAAGGCTGCTTTTTGTCTTCAGTGACTACTGACACCGCAACCCATAGTCCAGGGAAGAAAACATAAAATAAAATACACCCACCAACAACGCGTAAAAAAATCAGGGGGCTTCCAGAAGGCTGCGAGGAAAGCTCTCTCTCTGCTTAGTGTGCGGTAGCTTAGGGGAAAAATGTCGCCCGGGCAGGACTGACAAATACAGTGCCATCGGCTCGCGGGCCGGAGGGATCTGTTTCACTTCCACATGCGTCCCCTGATGCACACACTCCCACTCATGCTCTCGATATGCTTTTTTTTCTCCACATTTTTTTTTTCACGAGCTCCAAATCCCCGGCATATGACCTTCTGTTAAATAGATAAAAAAAAAAATTGCTTATCAGTCATGCAAATGAGGCTGAATTCATTTTCCACAACAGATGGCCTCATAGATAATGATGATGGAAGAGAGAAAATTGAATGTCTCTCACAAGGTGGCCATGGCAACCGAGAGCAGAATAATATCAATAATAAGCTCACTGCATAATAAGGTTGTCAATCCCACAAATCAAAGTCTCCAGCTAAATCAGGTACACCACCCCAGCTAGTTACCAGGTAAAGATATATATATATATATATATATATATATATATATATATATATATATATAATGAAGA
>NC_081563.1:994500-1000922 GCF_022355385.1 Mustela nigripes
ATATATATATATATATATATATATAATGAAGAAAACTAGAATTTCAAATTTCAAGGCATTCTATGGAAATGCGCATGTGTGTGTATGTATGTGTGTGCACGCGCGTGTGTTCCATCGGAGGCGGGTGGTTTGATAATGAAATGACAATGTGACATATTTTTTCTTTATTTTTGCTTCATTATATTTTCTGTAGTGGACTTGGTTTCGGGAAGGATTTTTAAATAGCCATATTGAAATCTGGAATGTGGAGTGTGGAATCTCCTGCCTCCTCCTCTCCCCCGCACTCCCTGTCTGATGTTCTGTGCTGCCCTGATGCAGTGGCAGCTCGCCTCAGGCTTCCACCTTGGCTCCCAGGGGGACATCCTGCAAAATGAATCAGCAGCCATCCTGAGCAGGCTGATTAAAATGAAAATGGCAAGGCACATGTCTGGGCGGAACTGGAGCTCGGCTTTGCTGCCTGTCTGGCAAGCATGCTCAATATAGCTCTTGCTAATAATGGCTTACTGCCTTTCGCTTTTTAAAAAGGTATCGCCCTTTTTCCCCTTAACCGACTGGTGTTGGAGTGTGTGTGTGCGTGTGGGTGGGTGGGTGTGCGTGTGTGTGCGTGTGGCCGTGGGGGGGGATGGGAGGGGTTGTTCGATTCTGCTCATTTTCTGCTGCTCCCATGCCGACTGCCTGCCTGACAACACCACTATTGTAAAACTGAACTTACCTCTGTCATTCTTTTGGGGAGGGAAGCGGTTGATAAGTCTCGGGGTAAAAGGGCCAGTTATAAACTCAAGCCGCCTGAAAGACCGAGTCACCATTTTACACCTCGATACAATAATTTCTAACTGAATCCGAGGCAGCAGACCTCCAGAGAACGGGAGCTGCTTCACAGGCTCACAGTTGGACGCTGAAATGCAACCTATTTCTGTTTCAAACATTTGCAACCAACCTGCTACTGTATCCCCAGATATTATGCAACACAAAGCCTCCAAAATAGGAAAATGAGAGCTGACTGACTGATGCAATAATCAAACGAATTTAATAAAAATAAACCTCTGACTTTTTTCTCAAAATTCTCAGGCACATTAATATTACCCTCAAATAAGCTATATTTTTCAGTACCTCTGTCAAATTTTTCTGGTTTTTAAGGCATTCTGGAAATTATAAGATTATCATCTCTCATAAAAATGGCTTAGAAATTAGAACCAAGGGTTTTCCTGAATTCATTATACTTTTTTTTTCTTATACATTTTTTTCTAAGCTACTAACAATCTTTCAATTTTGCTGTCTTAATTTCCCTTATTGATTCCTTCTGGTAACAAACACGTGATGTGTGTGTGTGCGCGCGCACTCATTTTTGCCTTCAGTAATTCTTCTCCCCGAGATTTGATCTTTTTTCTCCTGTGCTCCAGCCCTGCTGCTGTGGTGTGAATCAGAAATCAATAGAGCTGCCCTAATGGAGACTCCACTCGGCACGCGGCAGAGCAGCTGCAGGCGCCCCCTCCCCACCTCCTCCCTCCCTGCCTCCCTGTCTCTCTCTCCCTCTCTCTCTCTCACACACACACACACACACACACACACACACAACTAATGACGTCTGTACAGCTTTTTCAGCTGATTGGGCAGCACATCGGATGTTCTGTGGAGCAAAGAATAGGAATCATTTACAGTCGGTGGAAAAAAAACGGGAGCATGTATTCTCCTGTGTCTCAGACACTGATCCTGAGCTCCCCAGACAAGCAGCCACGGATAAGGGACAGTTCTTCAAGTTATATGGTCACTACAGAGGGAAGGAATACTCCAAAATGGTTGTAGAAGGAACTGTAGCACAATGGGTGTGTTTCCGTTTTATAAAAGACAAAGCATTTCTCTAAAAAGAGCAAGCAGAATAAAATGTATATAAAATTTGTATGTTTAGGTCAAATCATGAATTCCTTTGCACTGCTTTTAAGGATTTGAGTATGCAATGTAACATTATTTTATAATACTTCCAAGTGCTCTTTTAAAAATGAGGTACAAATGAATGTATGTGTGCGCACACACACGGACACACAGTTCACTTGTTTCTCTGCCTTAGCTTAGCTCTGTTAGCAGTAAGATCAATTTTCTTAGTTAAAATTTATTCCCACGTTTATCTTATAATAAGAAATAAATAAATCTCTGAAGGATACTATGATATTTTAAACCACCGGCTTACATATGTGGCTATGTTCCTTAGACATAGGTACATGTCTACGAAGATACACAGTCTATTGGGTAGAGGACGCCTGTACATATGGAAGCATGTGCGCATGAACACGTGTGCACACACGCAAGCACAGGCACCATATTGTTCCAACCGCTCTTGGTTACCGGGCGCTGTAGGTCTATGTCACTGGGAGGACGGGGTGATGAGCGTCGGTGAGCGAGGCCCTCGTGCTGGCTGGCCATGAAGGAAAGGTGTTCTGGAGTGTGCGGCGTCGGGAGCGCCCTCCCTACCACAGCGTCAGTGTCTGCTTCTTACCGGTGGCAACCGCCCGGCTCCAGTCCGGCTCCAGAGCAGCCCCTGTGCTCCTTCCATACAGCCCTTGCAGGACTGACACTCACATGGCTTAAGAGGAGGGGACATGTAAAGGGGTCATGAAGCCACAGAGCATGCAGACAAGCATTCTGCAGTTATGTTGTAGGTACACTTAATACATTAAGATTTCTTTAAAAATGCATTCCAGGGCTCTGCAGTAGGATACATCAGGACCAGGGAGTACCCCAATGACTATTTAAAGATCTTACTGTATTTCACAATCAAACCATACAATGCATCATTTTGCTTCCAAACATCTATCATACTCTTCCTTAAATTATTTCTAATATAGTATGTTGCCTTTAGATTCATTGCTTTTCTGTATTAGCAAATGTAGCTTGTAGCTTATCTTATTAATTAATCAATAGTTTATCAATTAACTTCTTTGCAAGAGGAAATACATATGCAGCACCTTTTAATTGTCATGTCCTCCAATTTAATACAAAAGAAAATAAATTCCAGGTGCTGTTGTGTCTTGAACTATAAACACACAGGCAATACACAAGGGTGTGTTGCAGCTACTGGCCGCATGCCCTGGTCTCTCCAACCAACAGCGACTGGATCTCTGGACCTGTGGCCAGAGTCGGTCTCAACATGATAGGTATCTACATGGGACTTGACCTTTCTTCGGACGCCATGTTTCACACCAAGGCAATGGATGGGGACCAGATCTCCCTGTAAAGCGTGAGGATGACCTTTCTGAGTTTGGGTACAGGAAGCTCAAGACACTGTCCCTAAATATCTTCTTTTTAACTTTATTACCTTTCTTCAGAATACGTCTGCATCAGTGACGGAACGGTGTGATAGGAAAGGACGTCTTGGACTAACTGAAGACAGTAGCAAATAGGAGAAATCATCACAACGGGGTAGCAAGCCATTAAAACCTGGAGCTCAGACACCCCCACTCCCCGTCCTCTCCCCCACACTAGGGATGACATAGCCGACCCCCGACTCCCCACCCCCCTATTCCATTAACAGTTGAACTTTCTGAATTAGGCTTGTATGAGATAAGAGCAACTTCAGGAATACACCACAACGATCGAGATGGGAAACTCACCTTCATCGCAGGGAATTAGTTTTAATCAAGCTGTGCACCTGTGGAATGTTACAGCAAACAGTAAGGACCAAGGTCTGGGTGCTTTACCTGAAAAATCAAGGGGTGAGAAAGAAATCTGGGGGTTGTAGCACAAAGAGCGGCACATCAAGTTTGTCGCAGGCAGACAGAAGTTGCTCATGTAATCTCAGTGCACTGGGTAGAGCAGAAAGTACAGGCCATGAGCTTGGTGGGACTCATGGGTATTGCCTTGGAATCTGTCTTGGATTGACTATTCTACTGCATGTTAGTAGATCCTTGGGTTTTCAAAGCATTCCTGTTCAGACCTCTTGGCCTGATTTTATAGAGCTGGTCATTTGTCAAAATATATAGATATAAAGTGTTTCGAATATAACTCTGAGATTTAAGAGAGCAGTGGGAATTTAAGGTTTACAAGATTACAGCCAACAAACTAAGATAATCTATTAAATATACTTATTTCTTCTCCAAGTTCATAATTTTAAGAACATGAGCCACAATTTTATAAAACAAGTACTCTCCTGACCCATAGTCTCTGAATTCTCTACCATCTGGAGTCTTTGTATCACGTGTTCTCACCTGTAATCGTATGTTTAGTGCATCTACAACGACCCAGGATACTTGAGGAAGGAACACGTGCTTCTGCGCTCATGTGCTGTATGAGCAGGTGCTTCTCGCACCGACATAGATTCCCCAGCTCACGTAGATACCTCATCACTAAATTAAGAAATCAAGAGATGTGTTTTAGATCTTTTGCCTTATTTGGAATGCAATTATTCTTCATTGTACATACCTGGAACAGGTTTTGTATCAAAATCTGTAGGAAAAGAGAATCTAGAAAACCCACAGGTGCAGAGAAGATACTAGGGAAAAACAAGAGATAACATATTCCCTCATCCTCACTGCAGTAAACTTACTCATTCTCCTTGAGTTTCCAGGATTTGAGCTTCTTCCCAATATCCAGAACCTCAACATTTGAGTATCCTTAGTAAATAAGAACTGCCTCTTACTACAGATACTACAATTACTAGGTATTTTTTCCCCAACTTCTCTTACAGCTAAGCTGTGGACACATGACTTACTACTTGCCATCATGATGTGCCCATCCCAAATTTGAACTCCAAGTTGGCAGCACAATGAAGTGTGGCCTTCAAAACCCCTTTCATGATAGTGGCGGCAGTCCAGCGCAGTTGACTTATGGAGAAGAAGGTCAGTGTCTCGTGCTCTGGTGATGGTGTCAGTATCCTGCCTGGACCTACCCTCCTGCATGTTTTTAGGCTGCCGAGGAGCAAGCCTCCGAGTCTGATGTTTCAGCGGTCCTAGCAGTTCTGCACCATATTCTCTTGTAACAAGTAATCCTAGTGATACATATATTGGTACTTAGAGTGTAGCAGGCAAGTCAAAATAGGATAAAGGGGAGTAATCAAGTCTCATTATTTCACTTGCAGAGAACATCCAGCAAGATGGGAACTTGCTACTTGTGATACATAGGATCAAAACAATTAAATTATCTGCTCTGGTCATACGGGAGGATTTGCTGGACTCAGAAGGGTGACAAAGGTCCTGTCTGATTTGCAGACCTGAAGTAACTTGATATCTGAGAAGAGGGGTCTGATGTGGACGCCATCATGAAGATTCCACGTTCTTCACTTGATCCTGGAAACGAGTAGATTCCCAGACCCAGGGCACTGAGAAAAGAGGTATCTTTGAAGAAAGACCTTGCAGTAACATCTCAAAAATAAACGATCCTTTCTCAGACAGAGCTGCAGCCATTTGTCTGAGAAATTACAGGCATCATTGGACACTGGCTTCACCTAGCTCCTGAGAACCCAGAATATCATTTGGCCTACTGGATAAAGTGGGGTCTTATGGGGAGGCGAGCCAGTGACACATTAGGTCAGTGAGGCCTTGAAGTCTCCCTTTGTTTCCCCCAAATTCCTAAGGATAGAGGTAAAAAATATCTATTCAATAATTGACAGAAGCTGTACCTTAGATCCATGAAAAATGGACTATCCACAGAATAAACCCAAAGCATGCTGTTTTGCTGGAGAAATCCCACATTATCATCACCAACAAAATCTAGTCTTACAGGATGCAATGATGGGCTTCTCATCCTGTCCCCTTCGATTCACTGGTGTGGCTAGTAGACCGAACAGGGCTCTTGGAGAATGGTGATGACACAGTAAGCTCAAGCCAGGCCCATAATATTCTACTCAAGCAACTCAACACAGCTCTAAACACAAGGAATTGGATTTTATCCCAATAAAAGAGACAGTTTTTCTTCTTATATTGGGAATAATATATCTTCATCATTTTGTCTCAGGTTAAATTAATTCTTCATTTTTTCAGGAAACAGAATCATCTTCCCACCCCTGCAGGACATGAGGCCAACCACTGTGGCAATGGCAACATGCTAGAAAGACCTAAAGGGGTGAGGAGTACCCATTCTAGATTTCTTGGCAAGGTTGGAGTCTCACCAGAGACCAGCAGACAAATACAGTGAAAGATACAGGAGTCTATGCCTTCCGAAGTTACGGGAGGTTTACTTATCTGGGACTTCCTAGGTTGTGTCCAGCAACAGAAGGAATCAGTGTTTTACTCTGTGCTCTCTGCTTTCTCTCTCTCGCTCGCTCTCTCTCTCTCTCTCTTTTTTTTTTTTTTTTTTTTGGTTCTTCTGTTACTGGAGAAACAAACCAAGTAGGGTGTATGGTATTGGGAGTGGGGATCAATCTTGATCATTAAGGGGTACAGCAAGGAAGTGGGAATGAAATGTGAAAGGAGGAAAGGAATTTCTGGGCACCT
>NC_081563.1:1000932-1002340 GCF_022355385.1 Mustela nigripes
TTCAACCACGCCAGTAAAGAAAGACCAGGGCCACCCCACGCAACAGGTTCAACCACGCCAGTAAAGAAAGACCAGGGCCACCCCACGCAACAGGTTCTCAGGACCTACCTCTCTCAGTAAAGACATCAGGGGCCATTCTGTAAGATGCGTAATTGGCTCTCCTGGGTCTGGCTCACCTGGGCTGCAGGGCAGGAGGGGTATCATGAATATCAGTACGAGCAAAGGGAACGGAACATTGATCTGCACTTCCATTCCTTGCTTTGTCATATACATTTTATAAAATGTAATTAATTGTCTCTTTAGTCTCTCACCTGATTTTATCAAATTGGTGGTGGATAGTCTCTAGAATATTGAAATAGAGTTGGGGCAGATAACAGCAGAAGCGGACACCATGTGGTGATCCCGGGCCAGCCACTGACTTAGAAGTTAGACCCATTCTTTCCTGAGGAGGGCAGAACCCTGCTCGTCTGATAATTCCCCCGGAGCACAGATGCACCTCACAGGCCTGCGTGCTGACATTGAGCAGCAAAAGCTAGAAAAGGTGGGCGTTTGTTCCATTTCGATCTTTCCTGGAGGAACTTCCCTCCCGGAGTCTTGCCCCACGGGTGGGATGGTGATGGCAGTGGGCCCCGCGTCCCGGGCGAGGAGGCAGGTGTGGAGTATGGAGAACGCTGTGGGATGCTCCAGGTGACACTCGGAGCTGTGCCGCGTGGGCACTGGCAGGGCTGCTCAGTCTCCTCTCCTTGCTCTCTGCTCCTGGGCACTCGGAGAACTCCCAGTGTCTTGTCCATAAAGCCCTTTTCTGCTTAAATGAACCAATTGGTTTCCTTTTCTAGAACCAGAGAACTCTGACTGACACAGCCCACAAACACAAAACACAGAGACACACGTGCACACACACACACACACAGCACAGCACTCGTGCAAGGCAGGAGTCACACTCAGGTCCAGAGGCCGGCCAGAGTTCACCACCATCACCCTGATCCTGGCTTATTTGTGCCCCAGGAACTACCCTTTCACTTACTGAGGCAGCCCTTACCACTCTCACGGGGCGGCCCTTCTCCACCCAAAGTCCTATGACACTCTAGCTCTAAAAATTATTCCTCTCCCAGGAATATTCCACGTCCGTCAGACTTCGGACAGGGAACAGAACGGTCCAGAATCTAAACCATATCAGGAATGAACCAAAGAAGTAAGCTGATAAAAACAAGCTCCTCGGGCGCCTGGGTGGCTCAGTGGGTTGAGCGGCTGCCTTCGGCTCAGGTCATGATCTCGGGGTCCTGGGATCGAGTCCCGCATCGGGCTCTCTGCTCAGCAGGGAACCTGTTTCCCTCTCTCTCTCTCTCTGCCTGCCTCTCCATCTACTTGTGATTTCTCTCTGTCAAAATAAATACATAAAATCTTAAAA
>NC_081563.1:1002740-1016382 GCF_022355385.1 Mustela nigripes
GCTCAGTGGGTTGAGCGGCTGCCTTCGGCTCAGGTCATGATCTCGGGGTCCTGGGATCGAGTCCCGCATCGGGCTCTCTGCTCAGCAGGGAACCTGTTTCCCTCTCTCTCTCTCTCTGCCTGCCTCTCCATCTACTTGTGATTTCTCTCTGTCAAAATAAATACATAAAATCTTAAAAAAAAAAAAAAAAAAAAAAAAAAAAACAAGCTCCTCTTGGCTCTTTCATGGCCCAGCCCTTTCATGATATCCAGCTGGAGGAGACTTTACAAGATGAAACATCTCAACAACCTATCTTGGATGTATGGTCTTCTTAATTTGTAATAATGGACAGTTCCTACTTTATCTGTTAATACTTGACACAGCAGGAGTTCTGTTCCCTAATTACGGAGCAAAACACCTCTGTCTTCCACCTCATTCTACACCTGATGTATACACAGGGGCCATCCAAACAGCATGAGGACAAACCATGCTGCCCCTCCAGGGAGCTTCAGCTTGGCTTTCCGGGTCAGAGTGCGCTCTTTCACACAATGCCCGGCAGATCAGCATCTTCAGTAAGATTGAGGAACAGTGGAGCAGACCAGGGCATTCCAACAGAAATACAGTGTGAGCCCGATGTACAATTAAAAACTTCTAGTAGTTACACACAAAAAGAAAACAGAAACAGATGAAATTAACTTTAGAATAGATTTTATTTAATCCAATATCCAGAATATTATTTCAAAATACAATCAACATAAAATACATTAATATTTTATATATTTTGTGCATAATTCTAAATTTTTTGAGATACAGTTGACACTAACATTATGTCAATTTCAGGTATACATAATGATTTGATATTTGTATGTATTAGGAGATAATCACCACAGTAACTCTGGTTAACGTCCATCACCATAATTACAAAATCTTGACATATTTTTTTACCTGGTGTGTGTTCTGCCACCACAGTGCGTCACCAATGACCACCAATGGAATTCCCAGCTAGAAGCCACCCATTTCCTCCTCCGTCTTCAGCTGAGGAGAGGACTGATGGAAATCACCCAGCTGAAAGTAACCAAGCAATGTGTGAATGAAGGTCTGTGAGATAATGTTCATAACCAAGGACTACATATTCGCACACAGATAAAATATTAGTTACTATTTACTGATTAACGATGACCGGCCCCAGGACAGGCCATCCCCCACCACTGTTCTGGTCCCACAGAATCTCCTGAGTGTCCCCATCTCCTCTGTCAGCTTCCATGTGGGTACAGAGTGGCTGTTATGCAACCCTATGCCTTGTGTTCTATTTGGATGCCTTCAGTTGTAACAGATGGGTGTGGGATATTCGGGCGTTCAGGGATTTCCGAAACTCAGCTACCCTCCCCACGCACTTATTGACTCTCCCTTGCATTTCTGGTTCCCTGAGTGACCTGCTGTCCCGTCATGGCTGTGTGGCTATCCCAGGCTGCCTCACACATTCTGAGTTTCTGTCGGACTATCCCTGCTGCCTCCCCCACCAGCCTTGTGCACGTCCAGTGTGGACAGCAGCAGACCTTCTGTCTTCTTCTGTCTCTTTACCAATGTACATCTCCAGGCCCTCTCCTTACAGCGTTGTTGTGATTGATGAGGAGTTTTACAGGAGGGTGGCTCAGATGTGCTTGCTCAGCACTATTTCTGAACGTGTGCATTCATGAGCAGAGCTGTTTTAACTTGAACCTGCTTTCAGTCTCCCCAGAAAAGAATTTCAAAGACTGGTGCTGAATGCCACCGTGTTTTATGGAGCCATGATAAGTGGGGGATTTACGTGAAATGGTGATCTATTTTAAGCAACAGACGTTAACTTACACTATTGGAATCTCATTTCCTGAATCCAATTACTTTCCAACTAGAAATAAAAGCATAAACAGATATTAGAATTATAGGAAATTAGAACTAAAAAGTCCACATTAGAGATTATCAGTGTTGTAGTTAAAGAGGCTGAAGTCTACAGAGGTGGTGACTGGTTCATAATCAGTGATGAGACAGAGGGAGGGACAGAGGTGGGGAGAGGAGGGAGGGAAGAAGGGGAAGAGGAAGAGGGAGGAAGAAAGAGGGGAAGGGGAGAGAGAGAGATTCACAAGGGAAACTAAGCTTCAGTCACTGCAGATGGGGCATGGGGCTGCATGAATGAACTTGGTCGTCCCTTCGCTAAAGTCATACTATCTTAAAGACATCGGAGAGTATTTGGTTAGCAGGAAATTAAAGATGTATTTATTCATGGGCCAACAGAGCTCAAATTGGGACATGAACTCAAACCTGAATAAATTCATCTCTACCAAGGGTTTCAAGCTGGGTTTGAAAATCTCACAGAGTTTGCAGTGTCCCTTTGACTGGGTCCAGTACAGGAGAGAGAGACAACTGCCCAGAACTTCACAAAATATTTTCTATGCATTATTTCATTGAATTTGAAAGTCAGAAACTATATTTGTGAAGTAGTATGAGTGACTTAATAAATACCCAAACTTAACGCATTCAAAAACCTCTGCTCCCTTTGATCAGAATCAATTACCCCAGATTTTTATACTGCCTAAGACAAGGCTTTAATTTTTTGAGATATATTTGGGATATTTTCAGGTTTTCTGGCATTTCTTACATAATTTCTTCAGTGCAGAAGATCTTCATTCTTAGAAGATGAATTTGTAGGAAGAGCCAAAATTGCTCAAAAAGCTAATAACCCCAAAACACAGTTGTAATGAAAAGAAGGGCCATCTCTACCCCAATGTTCATAGCAGCAATGGCCATGGTCGCCAAACTGTGGAAAGAGTCAAGATGCCCTTCAACGGACGAATGGATAAGGAAGATGTGGTCCATATACACTATGGAGTATGATGCCTCCATCAGAAAGGACGAATACCCAACTTCTGTAGCAACATGGACGGGACTGGAAGAGATTATGCTGAGTGAAATAAGTCAAGCAGAGAGAGTCAATTATCATATGGTTTCACTTATTTGTGGAGCATAAGGAATAACACGGAGGACATGGGGAGATGGAGAGGAGATGGGAGTTGGGGGAAATCGGAGGGGGAGACGGACCATGAGAGACTGTGGACTCTGAGGAAGTAACTGAGGGTTTGAAGGGAGGGGGGTGGGAGGTTGGGTGAGCCTGGTGGTGGGTATTAAGGAGGGCATGAACTGCATGGAGCACTGGGTGTGGTGCATAAACAATGAATCTTGGAACACTGAAAAAATTAAATTAAATTAAATCAATAAATAAAGTAAGTGCTATATTTGTCAACACTTTTAAGGTGAAAACCCAAAGTGATTAGAAGGTAACGAGGTTGTTTTCAAAAGGGGTAACTTCTGCACCAGTTCTGAAAATGTGAACGTCAGAGAGAAGTTGACACCGTTGACCAAGGCCACATGAATGCATGTATGCCATCAAAAACAAAACAAAACAAAACAAAAACGGCCATAGTAAACCCCAGAGGCTCATCAGAACATGCTCACTGAGGTCTCCAGAATTCCTTTTAGCCCTTGGGTGGGAAGAATACCAGCTTGAGCAATTTGGAGAATGCCAAAGGAGTCCAAGATGGGACATTTTGGGCAGAGTCCATGTGCAGACAGAGACATATACATGTTGAGACAAGTGTGCAGACCTCTGGGTCCAGACAGGGTCAGGGGTCAGCTGGCACCCCTCTGGAGCTGAGGCAAGTGGGCAGAGACAAGAAGACAGTAGGACTGCCATCTCTGTCCCACAAGATCTGCTTGTACTCCATAGGGACACCTAGCAGTTCTTCCTGGGGCCTGACCCCTCTACCAGCCCTGCTGTGGAGTACAGTGTGATTGGAAACTTGTGCCCAGTGGGGAAGTGATGCCAGCCAGGGGTGAGAAGGGGCAGCAGACACTCAAGGGTGGCCAGGACCAAGCGCCTACAGACCCAGTGAGCAGAAGGGAACCGGAGGGAAGTATAGGAGAGCCCCTGCCTGGTTTCATAAGAGAGGCAATTCAGAGAAATAAAAATATGCACTTTATACATAAAATGTGGTGTGTATTCCGAAGGCATCTTAGACTGATTTCCTATTTTACTTTTCAAGTTACGTGTTTATTGTCATAACCAGAGAACACAGACAAGCAATAACAGTAAAGAAACCTCGTGTGCGGTTCCGCCAATCGGCTTTCATGCAATGCATGCTTTGCTGTGCAGGCTAGGACGTCTCCTGAGCATTGTGTTCTCTGAATTATCCCCAAACTGGTCATTGAATAATAAAATCCATTCGTCTGGCAACTTTCTTTTTTAAAGAATGTAAGACACTTGTCTTTATATTTGAAGAACCCCTGTGCTGTCCTCTACCTGCAAGGTCACCAAAGTTACCAAAGATGAGGACAGCTGAGCCTCACATAGTCAATCAACAGTCATTGCAGAAGTTGATGACAGAAGATTCACAGGGCTTTCAAGGTAAGAGAATCCTGGAAATAGTCCAGGCTAATTTATCTTCACAGCTGAGGAAACAGAGGGAGTTACCTCTACTAAAACCTTGTCAGTGACAGGGTGACAGACCAGCCATTAGACAAGTTAATTATTGACATGCAGTCTGTAAAAATCACAAGAGAGATAAGAAAATCTTCAAAATGTCTACAGTTTTGACTAAGATTTTATATTTTTACATTCAACTTTGTGCTAGAGACCCTAACTGATGTGTGGGCTGGACAAAAGAAGAAAAGGGGACATTTCAACTATATATATATATGTGTGTGTGTGTGTGTGTGTGTGTGTGAAATTCAATGTAGACAAGAGACTAGTATATACAGAAAACCCTAGGCAATCTACAACTATCTGAACTATAAGAAAGTGAAGCCCAATTTCTGAAGACTGAATTTTCACCCCCTGTTGCCTTTCTCCATTTGGCTCTGGTGGCTCCTGCTGCCTCTGGATGTAGTCTTTGTTTCTCAGCCATGTGGCCTGAGTCTGAGCATTGGCTTCTGAGCGCTGAAACCCCAGACCAGTTACTTACCCATCCCATGCCTCTGTTTTCATCTGCAGAATGAGGGAAATAGTCGCATATGCTTCATAGGATTGCTCTAAGGATTCAGGGAATTTACTCATCCAAAACGTGGAAAACTTTTTGGCACATTTATACTGGTACACAGTACTTGTTCCAACACTACTGGAGGATGTTATTGCTGTCCTTACTATAAATAACAACAGTGGTTTCCTCTAGGGACAAATGCACAGGTGGAAGGAAATGAGAATTTGTAGGAAAGCAAAGAAAACTTACATTCAATATGATGTTTATCTTTAAAAAGATAGGTATTTTTAACAACATGTAATATTAGTTGGCCATGAGAAAGGATGAGTTTTTGTTTGTTTGTTTGTTTGGTTGGTTGGTTTTGTTTTGTTTTGCTTTGCTGATTGTGACAACACGGATAGACCTGAAAGGCATTATGCTAAGAGAAATAGTTCGATGGAGAAAGACAAATACTATATGATTTAATTCACACATAGAATCTAAAAAGCAAAGTAAATGAATAAACAAACAAAAAGCAGAATCAGGGGCACCTGTGTGGCTCAGTGGGTTAAGCCTCTGCCTTCGGCTCAGGTCATGATCTCAGGGTTCTGGGATTGAGCCCCGCATCGGGCTCTCTGCTCGGCAGGGAGCCTGCTTCCTCCTCTCTCTCTGCCTGCCTCTCTGCCTACTTGTGATCTCTGTCTGTCAAATAAATAAATAAAATCTTAAAAAAAAAAAAAAACCCACTCTTAAAAAAAAAATGCAGAATCAGACCTATAAAGACATAGAACAAATTGATGGTTGTCAGAAGGGAGGGGGAAGCAGAATGGACAAAATGGGTGAAAGGTAGTGGGAGGTACAGCCATCCAGTTATGGGATGAATAAGTCACTGGATGCAAGGCACTGTACATAAAATACAGCCAATGCTATTGGCACAGTGCTGTGTGGGCCCAGGTGGGGGCTACACTCATGGTGAGCACAGTGTAAGGTACAGAGAAGTTGAATCACAATGTTGTACACTTGAAAGTAATGTAACACTAGGTGTCCACTATACTCAAATAAAAAATGATGAATGTAAAAAATTTAAAAACTGAAACCCAAATGACACGATGTTAACATTAGTCAATCTTTGTCAATGTGCACATGGAGTCACATGCTATTCTTTTACTTTCCTTCATAACTAAAATTGCTTCCATTTTAACTTTTGCCAGCAAAGCCTAATACCATTTTCTTTCAACCTTTATTCTATACAAACATAACAACATTGGCATGTAGGTGTTTTTGACTGTATTTTAACCTTTTTTAAATTATAAAATAATTACAGAAAACTTCCAAACTCATTTTATGAGACCAGCATTACATTGATCCCAAAACAAGACAAAGACCCCATCAAAAAGGAGAATTAGAGACAAAGATCCTTGATGAAAATGGATGCAAAAATTCTCACCAAAATACTAGCCAATAGTATCCAACAGTATTACAAGGATTATTCACCACGACCAAGTGGGATTTATTCCAGGGCTGCAAGGTTGGTTCAGCATCTGCAAATCAGTCAATGTGATACAGTACATTAATAAAAGAAAGAACATGAACCATAGGATACTCTCAATAGATGCTGAAAAAGCATTTGACAAAGTACAGCATCCTTTCTTGATCAAAACTCTTCAAAGTGTAGGGATAGAGGGTACATACCTCAATATCATCAAAGCCATCTATGAAAAACCCACAGCAAATATCATTCTCAATGGGGAAAAACTGAGAGCTTTTCCCTAAGGTCAGGAACATGGCAGGGCTATCCACTATCAACACTGCTATTCAACATAGTACAAGAAGTCCTAGCATCAGCAATCAGACAACAAAAAGAAATAAAAAGCATCTGAATGGCAAAGAAGAAGCCAAACTATTACTCTTTGCAGATGATATGATACTTTATGTGGAAAACCCAAAATACTCCACTCCAAATCTGCTAGAACTTGTACAGGAATTCAGTAAAGTGTCAGGATATAAAATCAATGCACAGAAATCAGTTGCCTTCCTATACACCAATAGCAAGACAGAAGAAAGAGAAATTAAGGAGTCAATCCCATCTACAATTGCACCCAAAACTATAAGACACCTAGGAATAAACCCAACCAAAGAAACAAAGAATCTGTACTTGGAAAACTATAAAGTACTCATGAAAGAAGTTGAGGAAGACACAAAGAAATGGAAAAATATTCCATGCTCATGTATTGGAAGAACAAATATTGTGAAAATGTCTATGCTACCTAAAGCAATCTATACATTTAATGTAATCCCTATCAAAATACCATCCATTTTTTTCAAAGAAATGGAACAAATGATCCTAAAATTTATATGGAACCAGAAAAGACCCCAAATAGCCAGAGGAATGTTGAAAAAGAAAACCAAAGTTGGTGGCATCACAATTCCAGACTCCAAGCTCTATTACAAAGTTGTCATCATCAAGACAGCATGGTACTGGCACAAAAACAGACACATAGATCAATGGAACAGAATAGAGAGCCCAGAAATGGACCCTCAACTCTATGGTCAATTAATCTTCAACAAAGCAGGAAAGAATGTCCAATGGAAAAAAGACAGTCCCTTCAACAAATGGTGTTGGGAAAATTGGACAGCCACATGCAGAAGAATGAAACCAGATCATTTCCTTACACCACACATGAAAATAGACTCATAATGGTTGAAAGACCTCAATGAAAGATAGGAATCCATCCAAATACTTGAGGAGAACATAGGTAGTAACCTCTTTGACCTCAGCCACAGCAACTTCTTCCTAGAAACATCGCCAAAGGCAAGGGAAGCAAGGGCAAAAATGAACTATTGGGACTTTATCAAGATAAAAGTTTTTTCCACAGCAATGGAAACAGTTAACAAAACCAAAAGACAACTGACAGACTAAAAGAAGATATTCGCAAATGACATATCAGATAAAGGGCTAGTATCCAAAATCTATAAAGAACTTAGCAAACTCAACACCCAAAGAACAAATAATCTAATCAAGAAATGGGCAGAGGACATGAACAGACATTTCTGCAAAGAAGACATCCAGATGGTCAACAGACACATGAAAAAGTGCTCCACATCACTCAGCATCAGGGAAATACAAATCAAAACCACAGTGAGATACCACCTCACACCAGTCAGAATGGCTAAAATTAACAAGTCAGGAAATGACAGATGCTAGCAAGGTTGCAGAGAAAGGAGAACTCTCCTACACTATTGGTGGGAATGCAAGCTGGTGCAGCCACTCTGGGAAACAGCATGGTGGTTCCTCAGAAAGTGGAAAATAGAGCTACCCTATGACCCAGCAATTGCACTACTGGGTATTTACCCTAAAGATACAAAATGTAGTGATCTGAAGGGGCACGTGCACCTGAATGTTTATAGCAGTGATGTCCTCAATAGCCAAACTATGGAAAGAACCTAGATGTCCATCCGCAGATGAATGGATAAAGAAGAGGTGGTATATGTATACAATGGAATACTATGCAGCCATCAAAAGAAATGCAATCTTGTCATTTGCAATGACGTGGATGGAACAATAGGGTATTATGCTGAGCAAAATAAGTCAATTGAGAAAGACGATTATCATATGATCTCCCTGGTATGAGGAATTTGAGAGGCAGAGTTGGGGGCTCAAGGGGGAGGGAAGGAAAAAATAAAACAAGATGGGATCCGGAGGGAGACAAACCATAAGAGACTCTTAATCTCACAAAACAAACTGAGAGTTGCCGGGGGGAGGGGCTTATGGAGAGGGTGGTTGGGTTGTGGACATTGGGGATGGTATGCGCTCTGGTGAGTGCTATGAACTGTGTAAGCCTGACGATTCACAAATAGGTACCCTTGGAACAAATAATACATTATGTTAATAAAAATAATTAAAATATAATTTAAAAAATTTAAAATTAAGAAAAAAATGTAGGACTCTCCTAGTGCTGCCCACCCCCATGCCTTTCCATATGCTCACCCCCAATGCCAATCACTGCCCTCCAACTAACCACTGTTGTGTAGAGCTTCCTACAAGTGTCCTGACCTCATACACATGGTTCATACAGAGTGTTCCTCTGTGCTCTTCACTTCCTGAAAATTGCCTCTGGATTGTGAGGCTTGAACAGAGTTGGGTTCCATGCCTATGGCAAGCCTTTGGTGGGGTTGTGAGTTTCCACCGGGAAGTACATAACTGTGGGCCTTCTTTTTGTGATGTTATTAGTCAGTGTTACTCAATGACTAGATACAGTCAAGGTTGCAAAATGATGATATTCTAATTGTCATTTACTGTTTCCTAGATGAGATGAAATATTTTGTAAGGAGAAGCTTCCCCTCACCTACCATTTTGTCTCCTGATAGACTTCATGCAGGAAAGGCAGTAGAAGTGACTTGACATCATTATTATTATTATTTTTTTTACTGTTGTCAAGATAACTAATTTGTTCCCTATCATCCTTTAAAGGGGACCAATTGGGTTTAAATTTCTTCTTAACACAGATTTAAACATATTCAATAGGTTTTTATGCATTATAATTGCTACCCTTCTTGAAACTCAAACAATAAGCTTAAAGCTTATTACTTATCTTTAGCCAGTGGGAGCTCTTCAAGTTGAACCTTGAGTCTTTTTGATATGAACCTTGGAGTCTTTCATTGTTTCCTTTCTGTCTGGTATGTCAAGATGTTCCAGATTCACTCTGTACCTTTCTTGCTCCATTTTTCTGAAGAACTCTGTTTTTCTTTTACAGAAAATATGTTTAGACCAGCGTCTGGATGCTAGAGATGATCTTTGCTATTGGACTGGTGTTGTTTCTAGACCAGTGTCTGGACGCTAGGGATGACCTTTGCTATAGGACTGGTATTTCTCCCTAGGCTTTTTTGGTGAAGATATAGCAAGGAGAGCAAAGAACTCAAGAGTTCATACTGATACTTACAATTCAAGTTCAGGACTATAGGCTCTTTATTTTGTCCTTTATATATCACATCACATATCTCTAGCTTTCTTCCACATCAAATATGCATTAAGGACATTGAATCAATGACTGAATTAGATATCTCACAATTATTTCCTTTTTGCTTTAACCCCCAAAGCACATTAGCCTCAAAATATTGATACTAAATATTACCACCAGCAACATAATTACTGAAAAGTATAACAATTGTTTATATAGACAGTTGTCTCTTTCCTTCTCAATTTTTTATGGTTGAACTACAATTATACTGTCATAGGATACAGCCATTAACTACTAAAGCCACTCCCTGTTAACACTTATTCAGGGTTATTTCTGCAAGGAGTCATGCATGACATGATTGCTGTAGCCTTTCTGCTCAAATGTGTCTGTTGTTTTGGTTTACCAATGATCTTTTTCTCATAGATGCCACAAGAACAACTCTGGAGAACACCACCTTTAAGTTCTTGAGAGTCTTTTTGCGAGGTACAAAAATTCTTGGTTCACTTTTCTTCAAGTATGTTAAAAATGTTACTCCATTTTTCATGTACAAATTGCTCCAGAGTTAAGCTGACAGGCATTCTCCCGATCCCCAGATTTCCCCCGTATCAATGTCTACCCTCCTACCCACCTTTTCAGATTCATCTGGACAAAATAATCTCCCAAATTCCACGTCTCCCTTGAACTTCCCACTGTTCTTTGCTTTGGCTGAAAGCTGGCTGTGGCTCTATCTCCCTGTGGATAGCCCTCATTCTCCCACACTCTCAAGTGGACATGTCTCTTAGCTCCCAGAGCCAATGGGGTGTCTGCTGAAGTACCCTGAGTGTTTACCCCACGCACAGCAAAGTGTAGGGACTGATGAGCATTTGTTCAGTGAGGAAGTGAGCAGTGAGTACGTTTGGGAAGAAGATTCTGAGCACTTAGGGAAGCTAAAACCATTCAGTAAAACAAAAAGAGGATGGGGAGAAACAATCCCAGAGCAAGAGCCGTCCCTGGCATTGGTAACTGTGACTTGGCTTCTGAGTGACCACATTGTGCCACATCCTAAAGGAAGGTCACCCTTAGAAAGATAGAAATCTAAAAAAAGATTTTTTTGACAGTAGATTTTAGAATCCTAATTTTAATTCCACTTCATCTTAATTAATTCACCTTTTCTTCACCTCTGGGTTTTCAGTCTTCAAAGAAAACAAGGAGGAAAGTGAACTCTCTATAGACACAGTCTCATCCATCCTTGAAGGACCCGGACAAATTTCATGAAGGTCTCCATGACTTTCTCCTGCTCTTGCATCTTTGGGGAACATAACTTTGTTTAACCCTTTCCATAGACCACTCTGTACTGGCGTGATTTCACAGGTGCCTGATTTCCCACAGGGCGGGCATGCTTTCTCCTTGACTCCTTTATATACCCAAGAATAGTACAGTACATAAGATGTACAGAATTAGAGAACATTTTCATCCTAGCAATGGTCCACATTATCATTATTAAAGTGAAATATACTCAAGGAAATATAGTACACACTGATAAGATTTAGAATTCTGACGTCATAAATACATAGTCACACTTTAAAACTGTGCAAAAATATACAGAGACCCCCCTTAGACACTCAGCAACTCAGAAACAAGAAGGAATATTTCCTTAATATTAAAAGATTTGAACAGAGATTTGGGGTGAAACACATTCTTTTGAAAACAGAAATAACACACCAGTCCTTTATCCTCCGCTGGGACACAGTTAAATAATTATCTCCTGAGGATTCACTTGTTTGAAAAGGAGATCTAAACATTCTATAAAAATAAAAACAAGGCAATTTAGAGCACCAAAAGAACATTATAAAGAAAATAAAAAGGGAAAAAATTTATCTTAACCAGTTTATTACCAGTGTTGGATAATATTATTTTGATATTTGTTGATTGTCCATAAATTATTATTTTTATGGGCATCCAATCAATTAGGGGATGATGAATAAGTAAAAACTTACAGTATGTCAAAAATTAATCGAAGACTTAGGAATAAAAGGTTGTGATTCATATATATTCAGTATATTGAAGTACAAAGACATGCCCCCTACAGTCTCTGTGTTGCCATACACAGGCCATATTTCATTTTCCATAATTGTCTTCTGTAGGTTTGATCAATTTTGTTGAAGGAGGATGGGAACAGGGATGGAGTTGACCCTTGACCATACTATATCTTTTTTCAAGTAGATTTACTTTATTCTTAGCAATTTCTGCTGGGATATTTAGGCTTTATATGTTGTAGCTAAGTATAAATTGATTCTATTCCAGGTACTTAGTACTTATATTTCTCTAACTCTTGAATTTTATGATGTAGATCAATAAATATAAACTTGATTTTCCACGTTTTTTTTCATTTTCTCAATAATTTCCACTATATTCGTTAAGTTTTTGTATCATGGTGATGGGGGTTTTTTAAAAGATTTTTTCATTTATTTATTTGAAAGGGGGAGAGAGAGCGCATGTGCACCCATGTGCAGGGAGAGGAGCACAGGGAGAGGGAGAAACAGACTCTTGCTGAGGGCAGAGCCCCCCCTGGGGCTGGACCTCATGATCCTGAGGTCATGACCTGAGCCAAAATCCAGAGTAGGACACTTAACCGAGGGAGCCACCCAGGTGTCGCTTATTGATGGGTTTTCATCCTGTATAACTTATTCTATAAAATCTGGAAATACCCAGTATGAATATTAACATTGTTTTTGTGTTAAAATCACAATTACTGCACCAAAGTCTTAAAAATCATGGAGGCTTTAGCGCACACTGATGTAGCCCCTGCCTAACATCGAGACTCTCCTAAATATTTCATCCTGATTTCACAACCCAATGTCAGTCTCGCCTTCTTTCTCGGGATCCGGGCTGGAGCCTGCCCTACATCGTGGTCGCACAGCCTTTCTGGACAACTCCGCCCTGTGCGTCCTCAGGTGTCTCCCTGCCCTCTGCCTCCTTCCCGAGCAGAGCGACAGGATTCCTTCCTCTTGTCACGGTCCGCTCAGTGTTGACCAGTCACCTTCTGTGCTTTCTAAAGCCCCAGTGTTTCCTCCTGTGGCTTCAGGGCCTCACTGCCCAGCGGGCGTCTGCTTCTCGCCCCTCCCCACCCTCCCGAGGGCTCCGTCCAGGCTCATCTCCAGCCTCTGCGGACAGCTCTTGTCCTCCTTCGGTTCTTTTCCTCCAGAGCGTTCACACCGCTGGCTTTCGTGATGACGCTCGGTGCTTCCCACAGGCTCGCTCCTTCAAAGAAAGCCTAACCCCAAGGCAGCCTGCATTTTCCGTGAAGAATAACAGGAAAAATCACAACAGGCAGGTTTCCTGTCTTACGCACGACCCCATTTGTGCTGACTAACGGACGTCAGCTTCCCATGTCCGTCCCGTCCCACCGTGGCAGGCGGCCTGAACCGGAGAGAACCCCAGTCCTGGGGGCTTAGGACGCGGCGCATCAGGGCCGACTCCGACCAGCAGTGGCGAGCCCCGAGTGCGCTGGTCCGCACCGCCGAGAACCGCGCGGTGCTCCTGCGGCCGCGTCCCTTCCCGCGGGCGGCCGGCCCCGCCGCGATGGCTCGGAGCGAGACGCGCTGGGCACCAGGTCCTGCCTGTACGCACGGAGCGAAGCCAGGAACTGGACCGTCTATTGCGGAACTCCTGCCCCATCTTACGTTCTAGGCTGCTGCCCGGTCGGTGCCCGCGTCTGCTGCCCGGGCGGTGCCCGCG
>NC_081563.1:1016782-1017252 GCF_022355385.1 Mustela nigripes
ACAGCACGCACAGCACGTACAGCACCTACAGCACGCACAGCACCTACAGCACGCACAGCACGAACGGCAGCTACAGCACCTACAGCACGTACAGCACGCACAGCACGCACAGCACGCACAGCACGTACAGCACCTACAGCACGCACAGCACCTACAGCACGCACAGCACGAACGGCAGCTACAGCACCTACAGCACGTACAGCACGCACAGCACGCACAGCACGCACAGCACGTACAGCACCTACAGCACGCACAGCACCTACAGCACGCACAGCACGAACGGCAGCTACAGCACCTACAGCACGTACAGCACGCACAGCACGCACAGCACGTAAAGCACGCACAGCACGTACAGCACGAACAGCATGTACAGCACGCACAGCACCTACAGCACGTACAACAGGTACAGCACGCACAGCACGCACAGCATGTACAGCACGCACAGCACGTACAGCACTTTCAGCACGTAC
>NC_081563.1:1017352-1018496 GCF_022355385.1 Mustela nigripes
CGCACAGCACGCACAGCACGTACAGCACGCACAGCACGTACAGCACGTACAGCACCTGCAGCACGTACAGCACGTACAGCACGTCCAGCACCTACAGCACGTACAGCACGTACAGCACGCATAGCACGTCCAGCACGTCCAGCACCTACAGCACGTACAGCACGTACAGCACCTACAGCACCTACAGCACGTACAGCACGCACAGCACGTCCAGCACGTCCAGCACCTACAGCACGTACAGCACGTACAGCACCTACAGCACCTACAGCACGTACAGCCATCACAGCACGCACAGCACGTACAGCACGTACAGCACGTACAGCATTTGCGGTACTTACAGGGCTCGGGTGCGAAGGTCTCGCTCAGGGCACGTGTGTCCGGACCGACCCGCGCAGCGCTAGTGACTCCGGAAAACCACACGCTGTGGGCAAAGGAATTCTTGAAAGAATTAAAAATAGTTGAACCTTCCCTTCGGTCCGCCACATCATTATCATGGCAAAACGTTTCAGTTCACTTGCTCTGCGCGTGTTTGCACACAGGCGTGTACGCGCATGCGCACTCGTGGGCCTCCGCGTCCTCTAGCCCTGCTGTGCGACGTCACGGCGAGCGGGCAAGAGTCCGGGCGACTGTGTGCACAGGCGCGGTCCCGGGCCCCTGTGTGCGCACGCGCGGTCCCGGGCCCCTGTGTGCGCACGCGCGGTCCCGGGTACGCTCTCGCCCACGGTCTTGATTCCACAAGCGGCCGCGACGCTGGGATCCCTGGACGCGCCTTATTTGGCGGCGGAGACTTGATGGATTTTATCTCCAACGTCAGACTCCGTCACCGGCGGCCCGGAGTTCCCACGGTCACCGCGGATGCCCCAGCCGGCGCGGGACAAGGCCGCGGATGCCCTGATTGAGCCGAGCTCTGCGTCTAACGCG
Organism: Mustela nigripes; assembly: GCF_022355385.1. Taxonomy (NCBI): domain Eukaryota; kingdom Metazoa; phylum Chordata; class Mammalia; order Carnivora; family Mustelidae; genus Mustela; species Mustela nigripes. Next base: position 1,018,274 of record NC_081563.1, read on the forward strand.
CCGGCGGCGGGACCCGGGTCCTGAGCGGGGGCGACGCCTGCCTGCAGCGGGGGGCCGCGCGGGCCGCGAGGTCGGGACCCCCGGAGCGGACCGGCCGCAGAACGGACCCACAGGGACGCTTTCCCCCTCCGCGGGACAGGAAGGGGCGGCAGTCGTCGCCCGAGGCCGACTTCCTTTCCCCCCGAGGAGGAGCCGAGGAAGATGGAGCGCGCGCGTCTGGAGG
>NC_081563.1:1018506-1036563 GCF_022355385.1 Mustela nigripes
AAGGGACGCAGGTGCACGTCGGGGCTGCGGACGCAGGTGCACGTCGGGGCTGGAGCAAGGGACGCAGGTGCACGTCGGGGCTGCGGACGCAGGTGCACGTCGGGGCTGGAGCAAGGGACGCAGGTGCACGTCGGGGCTGGCGCTGGAAGTGTGCGCAGGGAAGGGCCGCAGGGCGAACGGGCAGGACCAGAAGAGGCTGCAGAGCGGGGACAGGGCTGCGCCAACAGTACCTGCCTGGACCCGATGTCATCCGCAGTCGCACAGGTTGTGGACTTCGGGGGAAGCTTGGCAGCGGGTACGGAGAGGCCTGCTGGGCCCGCAAGAGGCCCGCAGCAGGAAGCCGTCAACCACTGCCCAGACCTCGAGGTCAGCTTGTCCCACCGCTCCCTTCTCCTCGGTTTTATCCATGGGCTGACCCTGAGTGGAAGCTCTTCTTTATGTCGTACTTAGAAAATGTGGACCACAGAGAAGAGGGTTTTAACTGGTTATCTGTCAGATTTCACCAGGTGAGCGCCGAGAACTCTGTTCACTGTGCTTGTGGACACTGCCTGGGGAGGCCAGGGGGGCAGCGGCAGCTACGAGGCAGACATGCCCTTAGTTTGTCCTGTGTCTGGGAATTCAGCATAGAAACAGCACCTCCCTGAGAGGAGCGCCTCCCAAACAGCGGATAAAGCAAAGGGGTATGGAGATACCAGAGGTCAGCCAGGACTGCCTCGGGCTCGCTGGGGCTCCCGCCACGGCCCTTCCAGGCTCAGCAAGTTCAGAACCCGAGGTGAGCACTGCAGGAGCTCGCCGCTCTCCTTCTGAGGCATCTGCCTCGTGGGCAGACAGCAAGGCAGAGGGAAGCCGCACCGTCTTCCGGCGCGCTGTGGATGAAAAAGAGAGCTAAGGGACAGAGGAACTGTTCAAGGGAAGTTGGAGGCATCAAAGGGCTTGCTGGCTGCTTCTTCCGGCTCAGTCTCTTTAATGCCTTTTCTCCTGGAACGTGGTTGTGTTTGTCAGCCAGGCTCTGGCCAGGGACGTGGGCGCCCTTCTATCTGTTCTTTGTGCGAGGGGCTCCCCCAGCACAAGCCTGCAGGAGTGTTGGGAGATCTGAGGGCAGGTCAGGCAGCTGACGCAGACAGTGGGGCACTGCCCTCAAGATGACCTGAGATGAGAGTGGTCAGCCTGAAGCCATGCACACAGAGTTCCCAGAGTCCCAAGCAGGGGTGAGGTGGGCTATTCTCCCTGTCCGCACTAGAGAGGAGTGGCTGGCCCAGTCCCTGCGTGGGCGCGCGGCTGGCCCGCAGCACAGGCCTGAACAACAGCCCGCCACGAAGTCACGCTCTCCGCTGGGAACCTGGGATCGGGATATACAAGAACTATCAGTGAGCATGACTACCTCTAATTAAAGAGTTCTAGGGAAAGAGGAATGTCACCTAAAGGAATATTTAGTTATTTCAAATTGTTGGGAAAGGGCGATCTGAGGCAGTTCAGTTTTCTAGTTAGAGGTTATATCCCTTCCCTGAGCAGACACCCCAACGTGGGGGGACAGTGGCTCTGCCACTGCTAACCTTCAACCTCAGATACTGCAGCTTACCTCTGACACCCCTTCTCACCTGCCAGCCCACAGTCTATGAAAAATCTAATGGAAAACCAAACAAAAACCCCAGCCCCATGAGAACCTCCAATACGTGGATACCTGCATACACGTGGCCTCCTGCCCACCCCCATGTCCCAAGTATATGGAGCTCAAGTAGGTGGACTTTGTATCTCCACATTTTAGATGGAACTTTCCACAATGTTACACTTTTCTTCTTTCTGATTCAGTTATTTTATAAGTAATTTCACCTTTTATCAGAGCTTAGACCATCGCGACAGGGATGTCTGGTGCTTTAATGATAGTGAACACTCTCGATTGCTCCTTGTCTGCCGGGAACTAAACTAAGTACCGTATGCTAATAAAATAATGTACTGCTCTGAAGAACCCTATGAAGTAGCAGACACTATTATCATCAAATTTTGCATATAAAGAAACTGAATTTTGTTTGAATGCTAAGTGTTTGCCAGAAAGCGTGCAACCTGTGAGCACTTACCCAGGCATTGAACTTTGATGCACCGATCTCCGGGAATGGGTTTGTACGATCTCAGTCTCCACTGTATTATGTAAAATTAGCTGCATGTACGCTAATTTACTCCAGACAGGACAGAATTTGGAGTTCTGTTGCCTTTTTTTTTTAATAAGCTATTTATTTTTATTTTTAAATGATATTTTCTTTTATTTTGTTGTGTTAGTTACCACACAGTACATCATTAGTTTTTGATATCGTGTTCCATGATTCATTGTGGGTGTATAACACCCAGTTCCCCATGCAATCCATGCTCTCCTTAACACCCATCACCAGGCTCAACCATCCTTCCCCTCCCCTCTCAACCCTGTTTGATTCCCAGAGTCCATAGTCTCTCGTGGTTCATCTCCCCTTCTGATTTCACCCTTCTTCGTTTTTCCCTTCTTTCTAATAATGTCCACCATGCTACTCCTTACGTCTGCATATAAGTGACACCATATAATAATTGTCTTTCTCTGCTTGACTTACTTCACTCAGCATAATCTCCTCCAGTCCCGTCCATGTCAATGCAAATGGGGAAAAGCTGAGAGCCTTTCCCTTATGTTCAGGAACAGGACAACATTCTAGGTACTACTGTTTAACATAGTACTAGAAGTCCTAGCAACAGCAATCAGACAGCAAAAAGAAATAAAAGGTATTCAAATTGGTAAAGAAGAAGTCAAACTCTCTCTCTTCACAGATGACATGACACTTTCTGTGGAAAACCCAAAAGACTGTACCCCCAAAATACTAGAACTCATAACAGCAATTCAATAATGTGGCAAGATGCAAAATCAATGTCCATAAATCAGTTGCTTTCTTATACACTAACAATGTAAATGTAGAAATATAAATTATAGAATTGATTCCATTTATAATAACACCAAAAACCAGATTCCTTGGAATAAACCTAACCAAAGAGGTAAATGATCTATACTCTAAAAACTACAGAACACTTATGAAAGAAATTGAAGAAGACACAAAAAGATTGAAAAGCATTCTATGCTCATGGATGGGAAGAATAAACATTGTTAAAATGTATATGCTGCCCAGAGCAATCTATATTTTCAGTGCCATCCCAATCAAAATAACAATGGCATTTTTCAAAGTGCTGGAACAAACTATCCTAAAATTTGTACATAATCAGAAGACCCAAATTGCCACGGAAACATTGAAAAAGAAAAACAAAGCTGGGGGCATCATGTTGCCTGATTTCAAGCTATATTACAAAGCTGTGATCACCAAGACAGCATGGTACTGACACAAAACAGACACATAGATCAGTGGAACAGAATAGAGAACTCAGATATGGACTCTCAACTCTATGGTCAAGTAATCTTCGACAAAGCAGGAAAAAATATCCAATGGACAAAAGTCTCTTCAATAAATGGTGCTGGGGAAAATTGGATAGCTATATACAGAATGATAATGGACCATTCTCTTACACCATACACAAAGATAAACTCCAAATGGAAGAAAGACTTCAGTGTGATCAGGAATCCATCAAAATTCTAGAGGAGAGCACAGGCAGTATCCTCTTTGACATCAGCCATAGCAACTTCTTTCAAGACATGTCTCCAAAGACAAGCGAAATAAAAGCGAAAATGAACTACTGGGACTTCATTAAGATAAAAAGCTTCTGCACAGCAAAAGAAACAGTCAACAAAACAAAGAGACAACCACAGAATGGGAGAAAATATTTGCAAATGACACCACAAATTAAAGGGCTGGTATCCAAGATCTATAAAGAACTTCTCAAACTCAACACCCCAAAAAACAAGTAAGTCCAAAAATGGGCAGAAGACATGAACAGACACTTCTCCAGAGAAGACATACAAATGGCTAACAGACATAGGAAAAAACACTGAACATCATTAGGCATCAGGAAAATGCAAATCGAAATCACACGAAGATGCCACCCTATACCAGTTAGAATGGCAAAAATCAACAAGGCAAGAAACAACAAATGTTGGAGAGGTTGTGGAGAAAGAGGAATTCTCTTACACTGTTGGTGGGAATGAATGTTGGCACACCCACTTTGGAAAACCATGTTGAGGTTCCTCAAAAAGTTAAAAATAGAGCTATGCTATGACCCAGCAATTGCACTACTGGGTATTTACCCCAAAGATAGAGACGTAGTGAAAAGAAGGGCCGCATGCACCCTGAGGTAATAATTTTTTTTTTTTTTTTTTTTAGTATAGAGAGAGCCTACATACCTTCTCCTAGATACTCCCACTGTTAGTATTTAACTTTCTATGGCAGATTTGTCGCAAATAATGAACCAATATTGACATCTCACTATTGGTTGAAGTGCATACTTTGTTCATATTTCCTTAGTTTTTGCCTAAACTCCTTTTTCTGTCCTGCCATCCCATCCAGGATTCCCTTGCATATTAGTTGTCAGGTCTCCTGAGGCTGCTTCTGCTGAGGTGATTTCTCAGACTTTGTTTTGATGGTCTTGATGGTTTTGAGGAGTCCTGGTCAGAGTGGTTTGTAGAATGTCCCTGCATCTGCACCAGTGTTATGTTTCTGTCCTGGGCAGACTGGGTAACATGTTTCTGGAATGGAGGTCCCAGAGATAAAGTGCCATTGTTGTCACCCAATATCCAGCATCCCTGCTGTTCACTTGATTTATGACTGTCAGCATTGACCTTGGTCAGCAGCTGAGGTCATGTTCACGGAGTTCTCCAAGGAAAGGTACTTGCACTCCTTTCAAGCCTATCCTCTTTGGAGGGAAGTCACCATGCATAGCCTGCAAGTCAGGACTGAAGGCCTCTCCTCCACCTGACTCGAGGGTAGACTGCATAATTTATTGGAAATTCTTCTGCATGGAAGACTTATTTCTTCTCCATTCATTTTTTTAATCTCTTATTTAGATAAGTGTGAACTCATTGATAATAATTTTGCATTTGGGGCTTTAATCTAATACTACATTTTTAATTTTCTTGCTCACATTTTTTCAGCTTTGGCCTTTGTGAATTTTCCAGGTGGTTCCTGTGTCCCTCTGACAAGTCCACATGGCTGTGATATTTGAGAATTCCCTTTCTTTCTGTAACTCTAAGATGTTCCAGGCTTATCTATGTCCTACCTCTTTCTAGAACCAGTCACTTCCCCAAGCAACCCTAGTTCCTGTCACAAGAGGAGGTACCCGAAACCAAGATATGCCTTCTGAGAGAGCTTACTGTGCCAGGGCATCGCTGCTTCTTGGCCGCTCGGCAGACAGAGCTAGGGAGCATCACGTGCCAGAAGCACACCGAGGCAGTGACTTCTCCATCTATTTGTCTTTTTCTACGCTAAGCTAAACCCAAGTGAGTACAGCTCTCTCCAAACCTATTACAGCACCACTCAGCTCATTCCAGCCGTGTGCTCCATCCCATCATAGCGTTCTGTCCTGCATCTTGTTAGTGACCTGGGTCTCCCCTCCTAGAAGACTTCCCATAGCAGTTTACTTTTCTTCCCATCTATGCAGTGTTAGAATAAAATGACAAGTTTTGTTTGAATTGTGGGCAAAATAAAAGAAGCTGACTCCAAGTGAGAGTTTGAAAGGCCCTCCATGCTTAAAATTTCCAGGTAAGAACTTGTACTGTCTCACGGGGCCACTGAGAGGACTTTGATGTCTGAAGTCTGTCCTCAGCTCAGTTCTAAACAAGTGAAGGGGAGTGCATGATTTCATATAGCTAGGCTATCTACACTGCTGTGTGTGAGTTTCCATGTAAATAGCAGTGAGTTTTTATTACCAGAGACACTTTTGTGTTTCCCAGATTTTTTATTTAAATATGAGATTCCTGGAGCACCTGGGTGGCTTAGGGGGTTAAGCCTCTGCCTTCGACTCAGGTCATGATCTCAGGGTCCTGGGATCAAGCCATGCATCAGGCTCTCTGTCCCACGGGGAGTCTGCTTCCTCCTCTCTCTCTGCCTGCTGCTCTGCCTACTTGTGATCTCTGTCAAATAAATAAAATCTTTTTAAAAAAATATGAGATTATTGTTCTGCAGTACTCCTCAAGATCATTTCTTCAGAACTTACAGACGTGAAGGAATATGTGATCAGCCTATTACAACTGGTTTATTATTTATATTATGACACACATAAAGACCATAGAGGCCTCTTGTCTGAGTCTTCACATGGTTTTTATTACTCATAGATGATCTGCTGAACTATCTCAAAAGTATCTGAAGAATTTCCAGATCCTTGTAAGGTGGAGAATACCTCCGGGAAACATACGAAGGGCTCACCTGAAGCCAGCAGAATCTAGGACCACAGGAGCTGGAATACAGTCTGATGGAGGAGGTGAAAGCAACAGGTCCCAGGCTGAGGGTAAGCCAGAGCCCAAGAACTGAAGTATGGAGCCTAGAAGAGGTCTCCTTCTTGAGGACAAAAATACCAGTTGTCAGACTATCATAGCTGATGACATATTCATATTTTAAATATTTGACCCCTTTCTCTGTATACTCATCAGGCAACTATCCTGACTAGGGGACCGCCATAGGCATGCTGCTCTCTAACCTCATACGTGAGCCTCCTAGATTCACATTGGCATTGCTCAACATTTGCTTCTCTGAGTATTGAGTAGGCAGGGGGAGGCAAGGGCAAGGGCAGGGTAAAGTGTGTAAGAAGTGTGTATTCTGCACTCGGTAAGTAACACTGGACTCCCACTGAACACAACAGAGCAATACTTCCTCCCAAAGCCCACACAGGTGACAGAAAAGGGGTTCTGTGGAGGCATGAACCCAATGAGATAGGACCGTGAAACAGAAGGAAAGGTGACGGCAACACCTCAGAAGCAGAAAGCCTGTGGATGAAATGAACTGTTCCTGTACCAGTGCCTGGAGACAGGCAGATCTAGGCCTCAGAGTCCCAGGAATGCTCAGAAATTAGGGGGTCATGTGGAGGTGGTGGAGAGTAGAAGCATTGTTTGAAGGTCTGCTCAAGTAGCAGCCATGTTCCTTGTAGACCCTTTTCCTCACCTTGGAAGTGGCCAACCCTCTCATAGCAGGTCAGAGCCCAGGACCTGTGTCTTTGGATGGACTGAGTCACAGGAGTGGGGAGAACAGGTGCACACCCGAAGTGTGTGGGAGGCATTTGGAGGATGAGGCCACGCGCTGCACATGGATCCCCTAAACTTCCACCATAGACTTGGGGCAAATGGCCTTGAACACCACAGGAAGAATTCTGTAGGATTTTTTCTAAGAATGAGATTTTCTAGACAAAAATGTACTAACCTACATCTGGAGCTTCCCTGGTGAAGTAGCTCAGCCAGACCACCCCCAGCCCCAAGGAAGCTTATGTGTTGACAAGCACATGCATTTACGCTGAGTCTCAAGCCAGCTTTGGAGGGGAAGGATTTCCAGATGTCTAAGAAGAGAAATAGACATGAAACCAAATGAAAGAAAAGAAAATCTCAGAAACCTGTGGGAAACAAAAGCTACAGATGAAAATTTTTTTTTTAAATGACATTTTTGGGACAGTAGGAGAAGGTAATGCATACCTAAAATAAGAATGAGAATTTATATGAAAAGGAGGAAAATCCAGAGACTGAGAAAGACCTCTTACATATTGAAACTCAATTACACAGAAGTGTAATGACTGTAGAAGAGCCATACCTGAACTCCAGTGTCAGAATAAGAGATCCAGAAAACAAGAAAGAAAAAAAGAGAATGAAGAAATCATCAAAGAACTAAATTGAAAATATGCCCACACTGAAGGACACAAGTTTACAGATGAAGGAGCCTCATTGAGGGCCCAAATTATGGTCAAACAGGAGCCCACATCAAGACACATAATCCTGAATTCCAAAGCCCATCAGAAGGGTGGGGAGAGACCACATGAAAAGCCTGAGGAACCAGAAGCCTAAGGAGCCCTGTGTGCAAGTACAAAGGAGGAAGTACTGGCAAGATTCTGAGGAAAAGTGGTTTCCAACCCAGAATTCCATCCAATAAATTAATAATAAAGCATGAGACTTAGAATAAGAAAGTAGGAGCAGAAGAGGTCTGGGAGAGCCCTGACCAAATTCCCCAACCCCTGTTTCCTTAGACCCAAAACCATGGGTTTTGCCCATGATAGGGAAGAGCCCCCAGAACAACCTGAGCATCTAGGGCTACTCACATGACATCAGTCTGCCCAGTAAAGGTGTGCAGAATTCTGTGCCAAAGGCTTTCTTCCCTCCCAAAGAAAAGGACAAAGACGCACAAGGAGAAGGCTTGGTTCCTTCTTTCTGGAACACAGATGTGAGGTCAGAAGCAAAGCTCAGTATGACATAATGAAATCACGGGATGGATGTGACATCTTGATGACACAGCAGATGCCCCATGAAACCGGAGGTCTCCCACACTTCCTGCCATGTGAACAACAAAAAGCAACCCCAAAATCTGCCATAAGGGTTATGTTTTCTGCTACAAGCAGTCAAATGCAACACAGACACATACATGTCAATAATTAGCCTCTTACGAAGACACTAAAGAATGTCAAGCACCTGAATTCAGGTGGTAGACAAAGAGAGCAAAAGGGTGTGCGACTCAACTCAGAAGGAGGATAAGGGATTTTCCAATACAGTGACTGATACGGCTCCCTGGATAGCCCCAGTGCACATGCCCGGGGGAGACATGCCCGAGACACACCAGGAGGACCTAGGGTTCTAGACCAGATGTCCAAAAATGCCATGCCTCTGATGGAGAGGTTCTCCTTCTGATAGAATAAATGCATACATAAGATAAATTAGCAAATAAGATTAGTGGTACCTCCAGGGCAAACAAAAATAAGTGACAAGAAGGGAAGGTAGGTATTCTATCTATGAGCCTCAGTTATGAAGAATATTAATGTGGTCATGATATTGGAGATGCTGGATATTTTCTAAGTTATAACTGCCTTTGGAGGTTGGGTGAGGAACCCTTGGAGTAGAGATGAGAAATCCAAATCCTCATCTTCAAAACTAGAAAGTCAATAGATATTACCTCATTAAAAATAAACAATAGAGCAATAGAGCCATGGAATTCAGAAATACAAAGGCAAACATCAGAATAATGGGCAGATATGAGAATAAATAGCTAAAAATTGAAGATGGCTACTTCTGACCATAGAATGAATGATGGATGACAATGATTTCCCTCAAAACCTGTAGAACCAGACACTTGGGTGGCTCAGTCGGTTAAGCGTCCGACTCTTGACCTCGGCTCAGGTCATGATCTCAGAGTCATGGGATGGAGCCCTGCCTCAGGGTTCAAGCTTGTCAGAGGTGTGCTCCAGCTTCTCTCTCTCCATCTGCCCCTCCCCCCACTTGCCCTCACATGCACTCTTTCTGAAATAAAAAAAAATAAAATCTTTAAAAAATAAAAAAAAAAACCAGACTCCAAGTGAACGTATAATTTTGATACAGGAAAGCACATTAAAGGGATATATTCCAGAGGTGCTAAAGTTAGGCTTATGTTAACACCTTCATTTTTATTCTGAAAATATGGAAAGACCTGTTTTCTTCCTCATCATCTGGCTCATTCTCTAATTCTCTGTCCCTTTCATTTTAGCGTATTTCTAGCCTAGTGATAAATAATCAAAATAAAAGAACAAATAAAAGGTAATATTAGATTTCAAAGTGAAACTTTTCTCCACTAAAATCTCATCTATCTTTAGAGTATAATGAATATGTATAATCTATATCTTTATAAAAAATGGGTTAGTTTGCCTACTTGTAGATACATCCAAACACTAAATCCATGAGTCTTGTTCCTTACACAACATATTGCAAAGGGCCTCCATTCCCAGCCCCAGCCCGATTCTCCTTTTTAAACCCACTGTATTGATTCTGTCTGACCTACCAGAACGAAGTCAAGGTGTGTGAGGGCTGCGTTCATCTCTGGAGGCTCCGGGATCCGTGTGTTTCCAAGCCCATTGTTGGCTGATGCCACCCCCTTGCCCTCCTAACACTGGGTCCTTTGGCCCTTTGCTGCTGGTCAGCTGGGATCAGACTGGATTCCTGGAAGCTGCCCACATTTCTCTACATGCTTTACATACGACTGCCCTCCTAATGTTTTATTTGGGCTTTGCACTCACTGGCACAAATGACTTTGTTGCTTATGTTATTTAAATTATTCTGTCTGTCTCTCTTTTATTAAATAATGGTTATTACACAAGTGCCTACAAGTTAAACATGAGTCTGGTATGAATCCACTATGTGGACGAAAACAATTTAGAAGGATGAGACTCTTTCGTAGCTGCTTAAGGCCATCACTGAAGCAAAGTGGTATGAGGTATTCTTTTTTACACCCCAATTATTGGATATTGTACTTCCAAATAATTATACAAGGAGGAAGGAATTCCTTTGTTATACTCAAATAGTTTAAAGCTGTTATTTCTGCACCGATGAGTCAGAAGCTCTATATTGCATTTATGTGCGTTTTGCCCTTTTCCTGTCTGAAGTCGTTGTCATCACAAGAATTTGCAGTGGCACCAGAGTTTGCAGTGAACCCTGGCATCGTCTTGGACAACAGCTATTCCTATACAGATGGCAAACTGTTAGCATGTGGAAGATGAATGAAAAGGAAGATCAAAAGCGACAGAAATCAAATATTCACCTGGGTCCTCTTCCTCTAATCATGGACCTCAGGAGCCGCCCCGTCGGAAAGATGGATTCTCCAAACCCTGCTCTCACCTTGGGAAAGTGCACACGTCTCCTCTCGTAGGCCCTGCATTTCAGACCCGGGTTACCACGGCCGCCAACCACTTCTTGGCACTTCATCTTTTTTTTTTTTTTTTTTTTTTTTTTGGTAGCATTCCCTGAAAGCAAAGCTATGTAGGCTCCATATACATTTTTTAAAGGCATGTAGGGAAGAAAAAAACAACACAGAACGAGGACATCGACTGTGTTCCCAGAATACAGAGCAGTGATCCAATGAGGAAGTGGGGAGGGTGCGCCTAAAGCCTTTGGGGGCTGTCAGACACGGGTTCCTCCTCACATCACCCAAGCTGATTCTGGCCGTCCCGCCATTATAGACTCATTCCCTGAGGACCTCGTCTTTAAATCTTTAAATCTCTTACCCTGCAGGTGTCCCTGTGCGGAGTCTCAGTCTACTGCAGCATCACTTTCATGAGATCAACCTTAGGAAGAATTCGTCATTCACTGGGAAGTATTACATACTTCGGGCAGGATGACAAGGCTTTGGGGTTTGCTCAGAGCAGCACTGGGAGGGGGTCAGAAGGAAATATTTCTCTCACAACTTGACACAGGGCTAGTCCCACATCTGTCATCCTGAGAAAACAACAAAGTTCAGCATTAGCCATTTGGGTAATTTTTTTTTTCTCTTTCTTTTCCCCATCGGAACATTCATCTGTTTCCAGTCTGATGACTGCCTTTACCTGGGTACTCAAAGGGAACTCAGGTCCCTCTGGTGCCTACCACTGCCTAACTGCAAAGGAGGCAAAACTGTTGGTCAAAGACAAAGCCCTGACTCCTGGGGGACACATTATTTAGCAAATGTTTCATTATTAGAGGGGACTAATATAATATAATAAAAAATTCTAAGTTCCTGAAAGTATTTAACCCTTTCTGAAATGGGGAAAAAGCAAAGTCAGCACTTTTATCTCAGCTCAAGAAACAACTTTGTTCTTAAATTTTTTATAATTCATCCTTTATACTGAGACCAGTGGTGTCATGTTAGATTACAGCCCTAATTCACTTCACTTCCCAACACAGACCTATAAACCCCTACTCAAACCTTGGGATTGGATGGATATCCCATTGAAATTGCTTATTCAGATGTTGAAACAGATGCAGGGTACATGCACCCTGCACGGCAGGACGTCCTGGAGGCCCTTGGGAGCTCCCAGCAGTGCAGCCCACCAGTGCCAGTGTGGCGAGGCCCACATGGAGGGGGTGGAGTTATGGCCCAGGACTCCCATCTGCCCGGGGCAGGTGTGGCTGTCTCACAACTTTGGAGCAAGGCAGGTTTGCCTACAAATGGGCAACTAAACAAACACACAAAAATAGTTTTTCAGTGTGTTTTGGACTTCTGAATTGCAGATGACAGATTGTAGACCCATATTTTTATTGCTGCTATGTATGGGGAAGGCACTTAACAAAAAAAAGAAAGAAAGAAAGAAAGAAGAAGAAGGAGGAGGAGGAGGAGGAGGAGGAAGAAGCCTAACCCAATACAGGAGATTGTCGTCTGACTTCCCACAGCACTTCGGAGGAAGGGAGGGGTGACATCCATGCAATCCTGGGTAAGTGTTTGGAGATACGTCCCTACGTCCCATAAGTACAATCACCCAAAAGGTAATCATTAAAGCAATCCTAAAAAAGGCAAGTGAGTTCATTTATTTTGGAGAGTCATAAAATGTAAATTCAACTAAATACATACTTTAGCTGCACCAATTTACAAGAAGTAAACCTAGGGTAACTTAGCAACTACCGCCTCGGAAGAAGAAAGGGTGTTTAAGAATATTCATGATTATCCACCGAAATTAATAGAACTATAACAAAAGAAAGCAACCTAATGGCCAGTCTGCTACTCAGGATGTTCAAATAAAGCACAGGTGTGTAAACTACTGGATGTCAAGTTTACCTCGGTCTGTTCTAGAACCTTCTGCTAGTAGATCAAAGTAGTAAAGACAAATGGATAACAAACAAACAGGGCTTTGGGGCCAGAAAGTTCTTTGCTGTTTCAAATGTCCTTAATTCTTGGAGAAGAGGCGGGACAGAGAAGGGCGGCAAAACTAACTTTTTACGAATGAAGTTAGAATTTTCTGTATCAAAATGCTTGTTAAGTATCAGCCAATGTGGTGATCAGAAAACCAACTTCCACAAGAGAGAACGCATTTTAAAGCAATTGCAAACAGTAAGTTACGAACAAGACGTGGGCTGAGACTGACCTTTCAAATCCTCAGGAGTGGACAGAGCCACCGTGTTTACACACTGACATGTCTCTGTGTTCACGAACCGGAGAGCTCAGTGTTCAGACTTGTCATTTCACAGAGGCCCGACTTCCCTACACACACACACACACACACACACACACACACACGAGCTCCCGTGAGTTTGGAGGCTTGTATTAAACTTGGCTTTGGCCCGATACCGTGACTTCCACTCAGCTTTTAAACTATTTTTAACTGTTATAAAATATAGTGCACTGAGAAGCAATGTCGCAGGCAAGGGTCCTCTTCAAACACGGCAAGAAGTGCTAGACATGCCATCTGGAAAATCCAAAGGGCAAAATGAGAAGGAAGAATCACGGGAGAATGGGAAGTGTGCGGGAGACCTGTAGGTTACACAGAGAGAGCAGGTGGCCAGGGGAATGTGGTATGGTAAACATCTTACATTACTGAATTTCTCATGAGGAAAGGCATCGGGCTAATCATAAATGCCAAGGAGTCAGACAAAGGAAAATACACACACATACAACACTGTGTGTTCACTGACTTTACATGGGATACTCACTGGCAAAGACATCCGCACTACTGCCAGAAGTCTATTGTCATGTTTCTCAGATGTACATGATCCAGACTGACTGGCAAACTGTTTAAATAATTTTTCTAATTTTAAGGTGCTGTCACATATGGAAAGCAGAAGCAAAATTGCATCCTCCTATTCACCTTAAAGCTCCGTGTCACTTGCCAGGTCTGTCATCATCTTGCCTGTGCCGATGCTGATCAAGTTATCAAGAGCAAACTTCCAAAAAGACATTCTGTTCTATCTTGGTTTCGTTTAGGGAAAGCCCTTGGCAAGTAACAAGGCTGTGTACCTTCACCTGAGGGGTGAAGTAAGCCCTGTGTTCCAGAACAGTCTCCCGATTCCCGGGGAGACAGCACTAAGCCTCTGGAGTTTCGAAATGTGGTGAAATTCAGATGAGAAACCTGGGCTCTTCTAAGCCTTTCCGATGTTTGAATGCACTTTGCTGTAGCAGGACTGGAGACCAGTGAAGGGACTGCACTCACATTTGGAAATCAAGTTCTGAGGGGCGGCTGGGTGGCTCAGTTGGTTAGGGTCTGCCTCCAGCTCAGGTCATGATCCTGGAGTCCCAGGATTGAGCTCCCTGTCTGGTTCCCTGCTCAGTGGGGCGTCCACTTCTTCCTCTCCCTCTGCTGATCCCCCGGCTACTTCTCTCTCACTCTTTCAAATAAATACGTAAAATCTTAAAAAAAAATCAAATGTGATTCACGAGACCCAATATTGTCATCAGTATGTCACATGCCTCACAGATCCAGACAAAATATCGAAAGGCAAAGATAAATATTGGTGTTGATAAGGCATCTATGCCAGAGCCACATTTTATATTACCTCGCATAAGTATGTATATATACACACATTTATATATAATAGTGACGACTGAGGTAAAATGTGGGCTTTTCAGAGGTAAATTTCAGAACCGTGAAAATGGGTGGGGTTGAGGACAGGACGCCCTTCAAACACGGCTGCTGGATAAGGTGTGGGGGACGGAGGGCGTCCATCCCCTGAGGGCGGGTTATAAATGACCCTGGGAAACATGGGAAGACTGTAACAATGTAGTAAACGTTTAGACAATTAAAGTTTGCTGACCACGCTCCTAAAGTGGGCAAAGCCTGGACCAGCTCTTTCCGGGGAATTCATGAGTCAACTGCCCTCCAAGGCTTCTACCTTAGCCGGTGAAAATCACACAGAGGCCCATAGGGGTTAGCAGGTGATACTCTCCCTTGGGGCAGCCGGCAGATAGATGCTTCACAGAGAACTTTGCAGCTGAAACACTTGCACGTAGATACAGCGGGTGTGCCATTTCACAGACTAGAAAACTGGCTTTTATGAAAGTTGTGAAATTATCATGAAGTCACCCTGACAGGAAGTAGAAGAGGCTGCACTTGAGCTCAGGACTTCTGCACTGTAAGCCAGGCACTCTTCACAACACCATGATGCTTCTCCCAAAACGGAAAGAAGTGGTGCAGTGTTCTCCTAATTTTAATGTAAAACGAGGGGAACGAGTTTAATCATGTCACACTGGGCATAATTAGAATTGAATTCAAGCAATTTCTCCTAAAATCTGATCTTCAGCTAAGGTTTGGTGGGCAGACCCACAGTTCAGGGTCACCTGAAGGTTGTTAGGAATTCAGACTCTTGGGACCCACACACAGAATCACTCCGGGTTGGGGTGAGAGAGAGCCTCTGGTTTGGGAAGGCCTCCTGAGGCCTGTGCATCCCCCCAAGCCTCCCCACGTTCTTCCAGTCCGTGGGTGGAATCGCGGCCGCACCGTGTGAAGCAGGAACCCAGGCACATCCTCGGAGTCTCCGGTTCCTCGGCTTCTTCAACTGTTCGGTCATCACAGGTATTTTCCCATAATATTCCTCAAATCTTCCTCGATTCCGCAACTCCACGGCCACGCCCAGGCCAGTTTTCTCCTGGGGCTGCTGCAAAAACCTCCTTACCTCCCCCAAGCCATTTTACACACAGAAAACTGAGTCATATTTAACAAACACACACCCACTCCATCCGCAAAGCCTTTGCTGGCCTCTCCTTGCCCTTAGGATGAAGACCGAACCGTGCAAGGTCAGGAAGGCATCCGAGTCTGGTTGCTTTCCCAGTGCCCACAGAGCACAGCGCGGCTCCGCCGTGCTGCAGTGGTGGACGCGGTAACCAGGGACGCGGTAACCAGGGAGCCACGACCAAAAGCATAAACTTAGTAGTGAGACTGGGTGTCTACTGTTGTGACCACAGACAAATGGAAATCACAAATGCCAAACCTTGATATGGAAAGGTCTCAGGTGACCTGTTATATAGGAAAGCGAACAAGATTCAGGATCTCGGAGAGTCAGCTTTGCCATGTAGTAGCTGTGGGACCTTGGACTTGTCATTTCATGGCTCAAACTTTGGTTTTCCCATTTTATAGAGTCAATAACATTCATCCTAAGTTGCCACACAGAGTTGTTCTAAAGATGAAGCAAGACTTAAGAAAGCACATTAAAAACTGTCAAGTGCTCCATAAACTCTCTGGGCTCCCCTGCCAAAAGCAAAGTGCGTCTCTCTCTTCTGTTGTGAAAAGTAGCTGCACTGGGCCAGACGCCTCATCGTGGTCTCCATCAGGTCTGGCACCCAGGGAAATCACTACTGTTTGCGAGCTGTTGCTTTGTGACGTCATCTTGGCCGGATGGAATCAGAGCTTTGCAAACATCGGAATGAAACCAGCATGAGGTACCATCCTTGCTTCTGCCTTGCCCACATCTGTTTGCATCTGCAGATTCACGGAGGGTGAAGGAGTCCTCTGATGGGTGAGAAGCCAAACCTCACCTACTTTGGTGTCTTTATTACATTAAGTTATATCCTGCTGGGTACACATAGCAAAGTTAAAGAAGCCTTTATTGACCTGTTGGCCAGCTTGTGGTTGAATTTTGATTTGATGACAGGTGCTGAGAGCCAGAGTTTGGTAACTGGTCCAGGGACAATGGCCCAAACACCCAGAAGCCACGTTCTGAATGAATGAAGTAACATCACGGATTGAACAAACTTGGGCTATGAAGTCTCCTTAGAAGAGCCTACAAAGGAGGAAAGAGCCATTGTCCTACTCACGTGGGACCAGGAAGCCAAGTGGCCTCGAGTGCCCTGAACAGTCAAGGCACAGGCCAGACGATTCTCAGCAGGCTCACAACTGACCAACTCCACTCTCACTGAAACCAGCCAAAAAGAGAAATGCTTTTTAAAATGCCTCTTTCACATCATCATGGAAATTAAGACCTCTTCCGAAACAAAAGCCAGGTGAACACAGGAACCTCTAACTCTGAAACACGGCTTTTCCTTATTTGCTGAACCTGGAGACCTTGTGTTCTGCTGTTCTCCGCCTCTAGGGGCTCAGAGAACAGGACACACAGCAGGTGCTGGCCGAGGCTGGCGGGCAAGCGGCGCCTCCTTGGAAAGCTGAGCTTCCAGTGCTCGTGCTGGGGAAGAAGGAAGGCTTCAGACTCCCAAGCGAAGCTTGGATTTTACAGTAAAATCACGGGCAACGTGCAAAGACTGAAGACTGTCCTCGCACAGCTCCAGCATCCAGTCATCTACGGATGAGTTACACCCAACTGGCAAGTAGCAAACAATGTCACATTTAAGCCAAATAGTCTAGAGTATACAAACGAATTTCCTCGAATCGCTTTACGCAGTTAGCAGAGACTTGGTTAAGAAATACGCAAAGACAGTATGAAAATATCACCTTACTAAGAAGAGTAGATACAAAATTGAAATAAAATATTAGCAAAATATCCAGACACACACACATTTATATATCAGAAACCAAAATCAAACTATTTTTCCTAGGAGTGCAATATTGTTTGGACATTTAAAAAATCGAACTAAATGATTAACGAAAATACTTACTTAAATCCGGGAAGTCATACAGCATCTTTAGGTGAGGAAAATCTATTTGGTAACACTTAGGATCCATCATCTTTGATGAAAGCAAAGCCGACAACCAAAGCCTCTTCGCTAAGTGAGAACTAACCAAACCGATGCATTTTGTGTCCTTCCTTCCGTTCTCCGCACCACACGGGGCACTCGCGGGCACCCGCGGACACTCGCGGATACACGGGGACACCCGCGGGCACTCGCGGACACCCGCGGACACTCGCGGACACTCGCGGACCCCCGCGGACTCTAGCGGACACTCGCGGACCCCCGCGGACACTCGCGGACACCCGCGGACTCTAGCGGACACTCGCGGACACCCGACTTGCGGACACTCGCGGACACACGGGGACCCCCACGGACACACGGGGACCCCCGCGGACACTCGCGGACCCCCGCGGACTCTAGCGGACACTTGCGGACACCCGCGGACACTCGCGGACCCCCGCGGACACCCGGGGACACTCGCAGACCCCCGCGGACTCTAGCGGACACCCGACTCGCGGACACCCGCGGACCCCCGCGGACTCTAGCGGACCCCCGCGGACTCTAGCGGACCCCCGCGGACACTCGCGGACCCCCACGGACTCTAGCGGACACTCGCGGACACCCGCGGACACTCGCGGACACACGG
>NC_081563.1:1036573-1202743 GCF_022355385.1 Mustela nigripes
GGACCCCCGCGGACACTCGCGGACCCCCGCGGACTCTAGCGGACACTCGCGGACCCCCGCGGACACTCGCGGACCCCCGCGGACTCTAGCGGACACTCGCGGACACCCGACTTGCGGACACTCGCGGACACACGGGGACCCCCACGGACACACGGGGACCCCCGCGGACACTCGCGGACCCCCGCGGACACTCGCGGACACCCGGGGACACTCGCGGACCCCCGCGGACTCTAGCGGACACCCGACTCGCGGACACCCGTGGACACCCGCGGACACCCGCGGACCCCCGCGGAACGGCAGTGAGAGGAGGAGCAGGCGGAGGCTGGTGACCGTCGGCCCGCGTCTGGGTGCAGGTGGGGCCTGCGGGCCTCACAAGGGCAGCCGAAGGCCCAGTGCACACGCAGGAAGGCCTGGGTCCGGATGGGTCAGCGCCGGAGTACTGCAGGTCACACAACCCGAGTGAAGCCGGGGGGAAGCCCCTTCCTAGAATCCTGCCGGCGCGCGCTCTCGTGGCGGACTGAAAACCACCTGCGAGACGCTACGGGCGCTACCCCGCCGCGCCGCGCGCACGCTCTTCCCCCCCACGCGCACGCTCTCTCCCCCCACGCGCGCGCACGCTCTCTCCCCCCACGCCCGCACGTTCTCGCCCCACGCGCGCGCACGCTCTCCCCCTACACACAGGCATGCACTCGCACAGCCCCCGCACATGCGCACAGGGGCTCACCTCCTGTAACCTGCGGGACGTCCGGCCAACGGCGCGGCCTCTTGCGGGCCCCCAGACACACGCCCGCTGTTCTCTCCGCCGGGGGTGCTCAGTCTCCGACGAGCCTCATGCTACCCGAACGGCCTGCCTCCTCCAGTGTCCGTGCACAGGCCGCCCCTCGGACAGCCCCGCTGCCTGCTTCATGACCTAAAATTGCTTCTAGTTATTGCACCCACTCCTGCTGCCCTCGGCTGTCCCTGAACTCAGACCCGCTGCCGTGTTACGTGACTGAACTCTCAAGAACTTCTGTAACCATTGTTACTCCGTGCACATCCGGCCATCTGTCTCCTCTGACGGCTCTGCAAGCCCCAGGACGGTGTGACTCACTGCTGGACCCCGAGCCGGGAGGAACGCCTGCTGCTCCTGATGGCTCAGTAGACACTTCGGAGCACGTGTCTGTGATGAGCGAACTCTCCAGAACGACCGGCAGACCACCCCTCTCCTCACCAGCGCCCCCCCCCCAATCCCTCCCCAACGCCGCTCCCTCCAACCCGGGCAAAGACTGGAAATCCGAACTGCAAAGAGAGCCCCCGGAGGTGCTCCGTGTATCCAGTCTCCACTCTGCACACAAACGACAACACACTTAGCAGCTTCGAACCACTCACACGGATTCTCGTCCGGCTTCTGTGGATCAGGAGTCCAGGCGCACGCTAGCTCGGGCTCACCAAACTGAAGCCAGCTCCCCGGCGGGCGGACATCCTCACCTGGGGCGTGGAAGCGCAGGTGGCCGTGCTCAGCCTGCAGGCCCCCATCACGGCCTTAGTGAGAGCCGTGGCCTTCAGGGAAGAGCGAAGAGCAGCTCTGAGCGTGTGCAAGGAGGCACCCACCATCAGGGTCTTGCCTTCCCAGCACAGCTCCACTTCCGCAGGAGACGGAGCCGGAGGGCTCGGAGGACGCGGTGTCAGCCCGGTGGGGGGTGACAGCAGCCTGGACAGGAAGTGGCAGAGAAGACTCTGAAGACTGAGTAGATGATGGGGGCAGAGAGGAAAAGCCCCCAGGGCAGTGGTGCCTCACGCTGGGACAGAAAGAATGGCTCAAGAGGCACACAGAGTTCTGTTAGGGACACTGTTTAAAGCCACTCTGAGCCACCTGCATGGACCGCCGACTGGGCGTTGGGTCAGACGGAGAATAGAGAACAGAGCTGAAGGCTCCCACACTTGGACATCTGGTAGACAACACTGAGTTGACTACACGTTGTGCCAACAAGGATGGCTCACGTTGTACCCCGTCTCCAGCGGGTCAAGTCATTCCACAGAAAAACGGCTCCATGGAGAGAGTAAGGGGCCGAGGAGAAGCAACACAGCCCAAAGGAGCCAACGCAGGGATAGCCGGCCTTTAGATAAGCGATCTGGCATAGAGGTTTTCAGCAAGTCACTTACTTTCTCCTAATGTTCTCATCTGTTACACGGAGCTGGTAACGCTGACCTGCCTCCAGGAGATGTGAACATTAATTTACACTTGAAGTCATTGACGCAGCACAAGTGATTACTTCCCATGTTGTTATTGTTAGTGTGGCACCCACCAGCCCATGCCAGGAGGATCTGAGACACCCAGGGAAGAGGCCAGAGAGCAGCTCAGGACCCTGCCTGGTGTCCAAGACTGCGATGGTCTTCAAGGTAGGAGGCAGGCGTATCAGGCCCCCCTCGCTGTCCATGCACCTCAAACTCCCACTCTCCCGGAGCCTCCAGCTCGCATCCATCAAAATCTTGGGTGGTGTGGATATGGGAAGATTTTTGATGACAGAACGCTGGTACCGGTCAGGTCTCTTTTCTCAACTTGCAGTCCTAGGGCACCTCACTGTTAGCAAAGTCACATCCAAGGAAACCACTCATGTGTCCCGGGCAAATCCCACTCAGACCTCCTCCCCCTCCCCCAAACCTGGTGAGTGAATTCCCTTCTCCATCTACCCCCACAGAAGTTCCCCCTTCTAACAGTTCCGGCTGGGGACACTTCTTCCTCCAAATTCTGTCACGACACACCCTTCTCCTTAATCCCTGCCCATTCTTTTCAATCTCTTGTGGGAAAACTGTTGTTTTTCCAAACCCAAAATATTTTTGTGCCTTAAGACCTTCTCTTTTCTTACTCTGAAATACTGCTCTGGACTTCCAGTGGGAAATGCTTTGGTAGCACCAAGATGTGACAATAAATAGCAAAGAACAGTAGAGGTAACTGTTAAGACAAGTTTTCAAAATCTGACGAGCGCGTCATCTTTAGAAGGAGAAGCCCTCGACGCCGGGGAGAACGTGAAGTTGCCCGGCGTCACACAGGTGCAGGAATGCTCACCTGCGCCACCGCATGAAGTCCCGACATCTCCAGAATCCACAGCAGGTATGAAAAGGTTTTGTACTAATTTGTTACATTTACCATCCACATTTTCAAATGGCCAGCGCAGTGTCTCCCGGGGATCTCCAACGGGCATTTTCAGACCAGCACGTCCAGAAGCGTGTGCGTCCCCTTCTACCTCAGATGGGCTGTGTCCATGGCCCTGTGGCCGTCAAGGCCATTTTCTCTACTGCAGAGACTGACCCTATCAGTCATCAGTCGGTAGCCTGCAGCCCATGTCCATAAACAGAGTTTCAGAACACATCCAGAATGCAATCCCTCTTTCACAGTTGCTGCTACTGGTCTAGAAAAGCCACCAGGGGGTCTCACCTGATGATCCCAAGGTTTTGTGAATAGCCAACCACCTACATTTCTTGTGTGTTTTTCTGAAAAGTCTTCTCTCAACCCGAGTACGGAGTGATCCTCTCAGAAACTAACGTCTGCACCTGTTCCAGCTCTGTTCAAAGCCACGCAATGGCTCCTTTCACTGTAAGTAAAGGGCAAAGTTCTCAGGTTGGTTGACAGAGCCCTGCACGACGCGGCTGCACGACGCGGCTCCTCCTGGCTTCTGTGAGGTCACCTTTCTCTCCGTGGCCAGTGTCTGCCGCTCTGCTGCATCCCCCCTCACCACACTTTCTCCTTCTGACACATCCTGTACCTGGGTTTGCTTCTGCCCTCCATGCCGGGAGGTGACCCCGGGGCAGCCTCTCCCATCCCCGCAGCAGGACGGCTTGAGCAGGAGCAAGGAGGGCAGGCCATCTCCCTGCAATCAAAGAAATCGGAACATCTTTTTTAGAATTAAAATAATAAGTTTTCAACTATCTGGAAAACCTATTTTCAGAAGACCTTTGCCAGGCAGGACCGCCCTGCATGAAAGCATCGCGGCTCCCCTGTCCCACATTTCAGACAAAAGGAGATTTTGCTGAGACACTCAGGAACATCTTCGCCGTCTGTGACACCGCGCTCGTCAGGGACGACCTCCCCAGGTTCCCGGCCATCAGCTTCCCCAAGACCGTGCCGTGGGCTCCCCCATGCTGGCCCCACAGCCACGTGTAGGATGGACACACCAGTGGGCGACGAGCCGAGTCCTCAGGCGGCTCTCCCGGCCTCCCTGAGCGCAGCAGGGCGGACGCTGGACTCTCCGCCCGCAGCCCAGCGTGTCCACCCGTAAAGCGGCTCTGGGCCTCGGGGCTTCCCATGCTCCTGGCTGCTCCAAGAACACGTGTCTTCCAAAGGCGAAGAGGCTCGGACAGAACGACACCCTCTCTCCCGCCCCTGGAGCTCCCCGGGTGATGCGTGAGAGGGGAGTCCACGGAGCCCCGGGGCACCCGCCGCGGTGGCCGGCCCGCCCCGGTTCGGCTGTCCATCCGGAGCTCTCAGACGGACAAACCGAGCCAGGGGTCCTGGTATCCTCCGGCCGTGCGGACCGAGCCCCCCGACGACCGGCGACGAGCCTCGGACAAACGGTTCATCAGCGCGTCCGGCCCGTCTGCGGCCGCCGTCTCCGCGCGTCCGCGGGCGTCCGTGTCCGCCGAGCAGAGCCCTGCAGGCCGGCGGGGGTCGGACAGGGACGGAGCGCCGCCCGCCCAGGCCGCTGTCCACCTCCCGCAGGAACGCGGCCCGCAGAGGAGCTCCGAGTGGCGGGGCTTCCTGAGAGCTGGACGCGGCCGCTGTCCCGGCTGCGGGCGGACGTGGCCAGGCCCGCCGCGGGGCCGGTTCCGGGGGCGTCGGCGCTGCTGGTCGGGAACACGGTCCGCGGCCCCGACAGGCCTCTCCGCCAGGCGCTCCCGCAG
The DNA here is from genome assembly GCF_022355385.1 of Mustela nigripes. Lineage (NCBI taxonomy): Eukaryota > Metazoa > Chordata > Mammalia > Carnivora > Mustelidae > Mustela > Mustela nigripes. Next base: position 1,041,452 of record NC_081563.1, read on the forward strand.
GGGGACCGGCCAGCGTCCGTCCCGCGGAGACCACGCGCCTGTCCGGACCGACGCCCGCCCCCGCCTCAGACGCCGCCTTCTCCGGCCCGCGGCGCGGCGGGCGGGGGCGGAGCGACCCACAGGCCGCCGGCGCCACCGCCTCCTCGCGCCCCTCCGTCCCGTGGGGTCGCGCCGCCGTCGGGAGGCTCGGGGTTCCGCTGCCCTGGGGGTTCCGCGGCCCTGGGGGCTCCGCCCGGGCGTCTCCGAGCCGAGCAGCAGCACGTGGTCCCCGCGCTCCCGGCCGCCGCCCCGCTCCACGGCCCCGGCGGGTCGGGGCGTCCGAGAGGCGCGGCGGTGGGGGCGGGGCCGAGGGCCTCCCGGGCCGAGATCGCGGCTGCGCGGACGGAAGGCCCGGCCAGCGGCGAGGCTGTGGGCGGGAACGGGGAGCCCCGAGCGCCGCGGCCCAGCGACCCGCACACACCGCCACGCGGCGCTCCCCGGAGCGGGGGCGGAAACCCGCGAAGACTTGGACGCGCGTGGGAGGGGGGCGTGCTCGGCGGGAAACGCCCTCCCGCGCACAAGGTCGGGAGGACGCGGTGACGTGCGAGGCGGACGTGACGCCGGAACTCCGTCACGCACGTGCTGTCCAGCGGTCCGCGCGGTGACGAAGTCCCCGAGGACAGCGCGCGGCGGTGGCCGTGAGTGGCTGGGGGTGCGCCCCCCGCGGCCAGCTCCCGTCCCGTCCCGTCCCGTCCGCTCGGCAAACCTGGGGACGGAGGTGGGGCCCGTCTGGCCGGCGTCCGCCCCGAGCGCCCGCAGCTGGCCAGGCTCCCGTGGGACGCGGACGGCGACCAGGCTCCCGTCCGCCCCGGGCTGCCTGCGCGGGGGGAGGGCCGCGGTCTGCGGGGACGGCCGTGCGGCTCGCGGCGGGCCCGGCGCTACCGAGTGCGCGGCCGTGGGGGTCCGCGCTCGGCGGGCTCGGCCGGGGCGACTCAGGGGCCAGTTCCTCGACCCGACCGTCTCGGCGGGACGCGTCCGGAACCCCCCGTGGGCCTTGGAACGTTCTGGACGCAGGGGTCGGGTCGGCCTCGGGAAGTTCTCTGCGAACGCCGGTCGCCGCGTGCGCGTCCTTCCCCGTCTGCGGTGTCGCCGCGTGTGGGAGGCCCGCGACGGCTCCTGCGGCCCCGCGCCTCCGCCTCCGCCTGCTCTGGGGGCTCCCGCTGCGCGCTCGCCGCCGCCTGCCCGTGGCCCGCGCTGTGGCCGACACGCGCGAGACGGCGGCCTCTCCGCGCCCTTCGTGGGGCTCTGCGCGCGGCCGTCCTGCTGGCGTGGTCCCGGCGGGTCGCTCGTCGGTCCTGCAGCGTCTGGGCCTCCCGCTGCGGGCGGCTGTGCGGAGAGCGCGGGCTCCTGCGGTCCGGCATGCGGGTCCGGGATGCGGTCCGGGATGCGGGTCCGGTTGTGGTCTGGGATGCGGTCCGGGTTGCGGTCCGAGATGCGGGTCCGGGTTGCGGTCCGGGATGCAGGTCCGGGATGCGGGTCCGGGTTGGAGGCCGGGGTGGCGGGTCCGGGTTGCGGGCCGGTTGCGGTCCGGGAGCGGGTCCGGGTTGCGGGTCCGGGAGCGGGTCTGGTTGCGGTCCGGGATGCGGGTCCGGTTGCGGTCCGGGATGCGGGTCCGGTTGCGGTCCGGTTGCGGTCCGGTGCGTCTCTTCTCTTTCATCCGTGGTCCGTGCGGTTCCGCGGCGGCCGGAGGCGGAAGTGTCTGCTGGGCCGCGGCCCGCAGCACTGCGTGGTGACCCCGCGAACGCGCACAACTGCGCTCGAGGACGAGGTGCGCTTCCCGCCCGCCCGTCACCGCTTCCCGTTGCGAGTCCTGCGGGCAGGCGCGGCGGGCTCAGCGGGCTCAGCCGCGGGATGCTCAGGGAAGGTAGCGGTGCGGGTCGGACAGCGCGGACGCTCCCGAGGCGCTCTCGTCACTGGCCGCGCTTAAACGTCCCCCTTCTGGGGCCCCGCGTGGGCGCCCTGCTTCTCGGGCTCGCTCTCTCGCTGCGTCCTTGTCCGATAAATGAAATCTTTAAAAAATAAATAGTCCCACTGTTAAGTAGCCAAATTGAAATTCCATATCAAAAGTTCATTAAATTAGGGCAGAAATAAACTTAAAGATGAGAATGGTGTCTAAAATAGCAACAAAACAAAAATAATAAATAAATAAAAGTAAAGTAGCCACAAAAACACTGACCATGTTTTTTAGGACAATCTAGTGAGAGATGTACAGTCTGCAGATAAAATTATTAAATTTATTGGTAGGTATTTTTAAAGACCTAATTATACGAGGATAAATGGTATTTATGAATTGAAAGCTCCAATGCAACTAAGGTAATAACTGTACAAATTCATGAGCTATTTAACGTCTCCGTACAAACTGCGTTCAGAAGCTTGATGCGACACTTCTGTGGAGTTTCAGGTCGGGAGGAGACTCCGTTTCTGAGGAGCGAGAGAGCTCTCCACATTAAGGGCTGTTGGAAAAGCTACAATAACCATAAAAGGGTAAAATTGGCGCAGGCATAGATACACAGAACAGAATATAAAGTTCTGAAACCAACGGAGGCAAATATGACAGATTACACTTAAATTCAGTGTAGGAAGAGTAGTCTTTTTTAAAATATTTATAGGACGATTTCAAAAATGTATAAAAATCAACACACACGCGTCCACACACACAAACAGCACATTTCGGGATCAGTGAGGCTGCAAGTGCGCACTGAAGAACGCGCTCCTCACGCCGGGTGAGCAAGGCTGGCTGGAAGAAGGAGCCCCGGCTGCGCAGGAGAACATACACCAATGCAACTGCACTAGAGGAGGAAACTTCAACTTCCCAGAAGACACTCTTCACAGTACAAAAGGATAAGCCATGGAATCAGAGAAGACACTTGAAATACCTATAACTAATGAGGTGATACAGTTCAGGAAACACAAGAGAATTCTGTAAATCAGAAAAAAAAAAAGGAAAAGAAAAAAAAAGTTGAATGGGAACTTAAGAAAAAGGCTATTCAAACCAATGACATACTATACTTTGGCTAATTGAATTTAAAAGAAATAAAGCAACCCTGTGATCCCTAAGAAATAAATGAATAAATGGAATTATTTTTGGCCCAGTTTTATTAAAAATATAATTGACATAGAACACTGTGTATGTTTAAGGTGCACAGCACAATGATTTTACTTTCAGATATTATGGAACAATTAAGAGTAAGTTTAGTTAAATGCCATAATTTCATAAAGATACAAAAGTAAAGTAAATAAAAAAGGGAAAAGAGGATATTTGGTGATTAATAAATACATAAAACAGACATTAATCTTATGAGTGATCATGGACAATTAGAACCAAAATAAGATATCTTTTATATACCAAACATGCTAAAAACAGATTTGTGAATCTAGTAATTCCAAATGCTGTCAAGGAAATAAAGAAGTTGACATTCATATGTATCATTAGTATGAATGTGAGTAGGGATCATTAAAATACACTCTGGAATTCCTTCATTCTCTATAGCTATTCTCTTGATAGATGATGATGAAGAGGAAGAAGAAGATGGATGGATGGACAGACAGACGGATAGATAGAGAGCTATTTTCTATGACACAGCAAACTCAGCCCTGGGTGAAAACTTTAGAGAACCCCGTGCTCTGCACATCAGGTACATTCACAGAATGTTCACAGCAGCATTCTCCAGACACTGGAAACAACCCAAATGTCCAAGAGGAAAATGAAAAATAAATTATACCACTATATAAAACCATGGACCGTTCTTACAAACATAGTATTAAGTGAGAAGAAATAGTAATTGTTAAAACCCCACTGTACTAATGAGCCGATATACAATTTAGAATGCAGAAAGAATGTGGTTGGCTCTTGGGGACCAAAACCGGAACCCTCGATTGGATGTACATCTCTGCTACTTCCTAGGACCTTTGTACAGATGCTTAACTCTCTCTGTTTCTGTATCTGTGAAGTGAGGTGACCGGTGCCATGTGTAGGATGTGCAGTGCGGGGGACCTGGCTGAGGTACGTGAGGAACCTGTTTGTGCCTACCTGGCATCTCTGAGGAGGAGGGTGGTTGTGTTCACGACACAGAAACAGGGGGAACACACACCGAGAATCCGATCACTGCAGAAATCAGAGTTGTGTTTGTCACTAACTGGCAGACGGGGTGAGGTTCTCGGCAGTGACGAGTGCTCTCCTCACGGGCAGTAGCCATTCCCCCTGGTGTGCCCACATAGCCAGTGTCACCCAGATTCAGTGCCAGGTAATGTCGAAAGGACAGGCAGCTTCTTGATGGTGCTGTGGACATCTGGCTGGCCCGCAGCCCCTTTGCGCACACGGGAGGTCCTTTGGCTTCACCTGTCCTTTCAAGGACAGATCCCGTTTCAGGTGAAGCATACGGAGCCTCTGGGGGAGTCGCTCTGTATCAGAGCCACACCAGCCTTGGTTGCAGAGAGCTGACCCCCCTTCTCACGTAGGGCCATCCCCCCTCCTTCTGTATCACATTTCCACTTGGGAGGTCCCTAACTTAAAATTCTGTTTCCTGCTTGGTTTCTTTGCCTGCTGCCCCAAGCACATCTGTACTCAGGCCACCCACCTAAGCCTCACTGTCCCACCAGTATCCAGGCCCCTTCCTCTGGCCTTGCTGAGTGCCAGATGAAGAGCAAGATGTCTTATCACTGGTAACTTCTTGCCCAGATTCCTAAGGCTGAAAATATTAGTCTGCACTAAAGCCCCATAAGGTTCCTTTAAAAACATACAAAAATAATAATCAAATTCAATATATTTTCACATTGCAGAAGAGTCTGGGCAGGAATACACAGGGCAGGGGCTTTTGTTGACTCTGCTTATGCTGGGATCCTGACGCTTAGAATAACTCTCACCAAGTAGAGCGGCAGTAGGTCTGCCATCAAGTGACAAACAGCCCCAGACGCAGTGGCTATTGGGCTTCAGAACAGAATAAGAAATTCAGATTCAGAATCACTTTGAACAGTGCCCATATGTCCCGGATTGACTGGGACAGACCTGATTTCAAATATTCTGTCCCATTTTCAGAGCATGTGTCAGACCATATGTCCACATTTATGTTTAAGAAAATATGGTATTCATTTCTTTAACAAGAAAGTAGACCCAAATCATGGGGAACCACTCCTGAATCTAAATTCTACCTCTGTCTCCCCGCTGAAGATCAGATGCAAATGCTCAGCATCCCTCAGGACGGGCTCTGGGAGCAGCACTTACGGGTCGGGAATCAGAGTCAGACTGAGGCTGAACTCAGGCCCAGGCGCCAGCGTGGGAGTGAAACCACCGCGTACTGGCCGTCCTGGGAAGCAGACCAAAATAATTCTGATGGCTTCTTCATTTCCTGATTTTTATTTCAAATGATCCACGAAAGCAACCCTGAAATTTTGTTCAGTCTATAGCAAAGTAGACAAATTCAACCTCTTTTGAAGCAGGATTATCTGAATATCTCCTCTAAATGGTGCAATGCCCGCACCCTTTCTCGACTTTTGGGTTGGCTTTTACACAACACACATGTACACATCGCTGTAGGTAGCAAAACTAGACGACAAGGAATAATTACTCAGTCCTCAGTGCAGTTTATTACTTATGTCTTATTTTATGCTCTCTGCTGTCAGGAGTTACTTCCTTACAGGAAGGAACCATTCTTTAGAATGGCTATAAATGACATAACACAGGAGTATATGGTACTACTCCATAAATTCTCCTCTGAATTCTGAAGGTCACATTTAATACTGTGAGGCAGTTACGTCACTTAACAAAGGTCCCAAAATACCACTGGGACACATTGACCACCTAGAAAATATGTATTCGTATAAAAACAAAAATACCATGGCATCATTAGATTATTGTTCCATTATTTCAAAACAAGATTTATAACCTAGGTCAAATGATGTGTTATAATGTGATAAATTTATATCTGTATTTATTGAACATTTTCTTATTAAGGGAAAGTTGAAAATCTGATAGAGATAATCTAATTATAATATCTAATTACAGAATGAAATAAATCACTAAAACCAGCTTAATGAGTCTTAAATACTGATTAATATTCAGACAAGAAGCTGGAATTTTGACACTCCAGTCATGTAGTAAAAATACAGGAGCGCCTAAGCATGCAGGATGGTTTGTCATTTTGAATTTGAAATTCCTCACACCTTCTGCATTGTTCAAATGAGTGCTGCATTCTCTGAATCTTTTGTTAATCATGCTCTAAGATCCGTCACTAAAATGCTATTAACGGCACCCACCATGTGGAAATTCTTAAAGAGAACCTTTCGTCAAAATCTACTGGGGTGGGGGGACCTAGAGTGTCGTGTTGCAAAGAAGCAGGAGGGCAAAAAGGTGATGACCTGGGCAAGGTCTGCAGAAGTAATTTAAATACTCTTCCAGCACTCGCCCACTCACGCTCTTTCTGATGCTAAACTTCAGGCAGGCATATAGAGGAAAGAGCCAGACCAGACACCCAGGTGCCCGCAGGGCTCCCTCCACTCGTCATGCGTGTGGCTACAGTCTCCTGTCCTGGCGCTGTTTTTCCCTTGTGTCCGTCAGGGATGACAGCATCAATTCTGGTTTGTCCGAGAATTAGATGAGCTGGTACTTGTAACTCACGTAGAACGGAGCCTGGCACTGGTAGGTTATTGTCAGACTTCGTGTCACTCCGCCCTTCGTGGAGGTCTGGGTCATGCCCTGCTTGCAGGTGCACATCTAAGTGCTTTATCCTCAGCCCCTCCAGGACCGCTTGCATTCCAGGTTCACAGGTTAGCAAGCCAGAGGGATACCCGTGGCAGCGCAGGGAAGCGCAGGGAACAGAAGTGAGAGAAGCAACAGAGAGCCACTCAGACTATGGATGACTCCTCACTTAATGAAAACAGAACACTCAGAGTTGGCGCTGTCTCTTCAGGCAACTGATACCAATGCTGTCAAAGGGATCATTACGGTGACATTGATCCGTAAGGAAAGGGCTGGTGAATATTTTGTGAGCTTGTCAAGAACTTCAGAAAAGTAGCTTTGTTTTAAACTTCTCCCCTACTGGATTTAGGTCATGCCTGGCCTGGCAGCAACCACAAGCCGAGTCCTTCTCCCTCGCTTCCGTGCTCCTCGGCAGTCTGAAACAGCTGATCTCCCAAAGACAGATTGGGTGGAGTGTCTGTGTGTCTTTGCCACCTGCTTCATGTCTAGGTGTCACAGTTACATGACTGATCCAGAAATGTTAGTATCCTACAGAAGATGTCTAGGACCAGGACTGTGCTTCCCCATAATGTACGATTGCTCTAAATGAGACATGGTTTGCTTCTGAAGTACAGTGGAAACAAGTGAATATGCAAGGAATCTCAGGAAGTTGCCTTCTGTTCTCAGAACCCTGAGCAGATGAGCAAACCCAGCTGCAGGTGGGCAGGTGGATGGCGCACAGCGGAGCCTGACCGCGTGGTCTCCGACTTATCACTTCACACCTCTGCAACGTATTCTTTCTTTTAGATGCAGGCAAGATGGTCATAAACCCCCCTGCTGACCCTGCTCTAATTTGCTCTTTCTCTTTATTAAAAACCCTCAACCCACTTACAGCTAAAACAAAACAAGAACACCGATGTACCCATGACATCTTCTCCATCCTTTTGGGGAATGTGTCCTGCCCAAGGTCACAGGTGATGTGAGGGCGACTACTCTCCAGGGGTGAGCACGCACCCTTTCTTCCTGATGCTGCTGTGCTGCCCTCTTTCTTGGTCTCTCGTTTTCGTAAGATGCCTCTTTTTCTCTCTGTACCCACCCCTCACTGATTAATTACTGATGTTCTCAAGATTTCTTCTGAGTTTTTTATATTTTCTGACAGTTTATATACATCTTGGGTAATTATATCAATTACCACCTACAGGCTACAAGTCCCATATATTTACTTATGCGCAAGTTCACTACATTAAAGTTTAGACCCACCCTCTTAGCGCTGCCTACAAGATACTTTTCCCTGATAGATACCGTACACATTAAAATAAGCACATTAGTGTGTTAATTATTATTTTCCTATCCCTAATCTCTCACATGTAAATAGAAGCATCACTAAATGATCAGAAAAACAAAGACCCCAGCTGTATGCACTGGAATTTCCCCTTCTCATTTTTACAGTCTATTTTCTAGTCACTGACCTGTCAGCTGTATCACGTAAACTGTTCAAGAAGTACTTCCCTTGCTTTCAATCCTCACTTCAGTGGCATCTGCCTGCCCTCTTGTCTCTCACCTTGACAGCAGCCATCCCTTAGAAAGTGATCTCTTGTGTCCAGTCTGCCCCCTTTCCAATTCATCCTTCACACAATTCAAAGTGACCTTTGTAAATGCATATTTAATCATGTAGCTTCAAATTTCTCAACCTTCCCCAACTACCCCAAGAGGAGATAGAAACTCCTTTCTCAAGAGGCTTCCAGATTTGGCGTGTGCTTCCTGCCCTGCTCCTCTCCAGCAAAGCTCCGGACTCTCCCTCCAGTGAGGCTCCTGACTTCTAATGACAAGCAGTGTCATTCAAACACTCCCTTGTGCACACACACCAAGCATTTTCTCCCCTTGATCCTTCCCATCTGGATCCCTTAAAATCCTGTGTACTTGAATCTTGGGGCCCTTGTACACCCACTGCAGCTGCTGGTTCTCTTGCTTCTGCCCTACCCAAAGGGATGCTCTCAGGGAGGAAGGAAACACAAATTCATTTCCACAATAAGGCCTAACCCTAGGTGTTCAATAAATGCTTATTGAATGAAAGAATAAAAATAAACAATAAAGTGTATTTATTCAAGAAGACCTGCCAAGTTACCATTATGGACCAGACACTGTTCTAGTGCTCAGGTTTATCACTGATGGAAACAAAGATGCTGGTCATGAAGGTTACAGTCTCCTGTGCAGAGAAATAGGTTTAATAAAATCAAATTATATGTTTGAAAGTGATAACTGCTATGGGAATTAAAAACAAAAAGTCTGTCATGGCAAAGACAATAATGAATATCCAGAGAGAAAAGTGTGTATAAACTGGAATGGTCAGGTGGGTGACGAGTGAGCTGTAGAAACTGACCTGCAGAGGCTGAGGTCTACAGACTGCTGGTCACACAGCAAGGACACTAGAGTGGACACAGACAGATGTCCTGCAAAGCTCCCTGGTGGAGTCTCTGTGTCCCCCACATCAAACACACAGGTCCGTCACTTGAAGAGATTTCAGAGCTTTTGAGAAAAACCGTGTGTTCAGTAAACTGAGAAAACAGCTAACCATCCAGGATTACATGATAAGAGGACAAATCTGTTTTGAACTTCAAGTGACAACTTAAATTTGCATAATACCTAGTGTTGGCAAACTACTTAAAGAAATGATGTATGGTGTATCTATAAGATAAAATACTCTTAATCAGTTACAAATCATGTTGGTAAAGAATAATTAATGTGATGAGAAAGTGTTTAGTATCTAATGTTAAGTGACTAGAGATTACTCAGTAACAGATGCAACAAGCTCTGAGTTCATGTCTCCATTGCATGTGTCAGAAGCTCTGAGTTCCTGTCTCCATTGCATGTGTGCAGTGGAGCCCTGGGAGAAACAAATACAGTGGGGTGGGGAGAGGGCCGTTTTCACATTCTTTGTTGCGATTTTCTGTATTTTGCAAGTTTTCTAAAATGAATAACATTTTAATATCAAGAAAGAAAACAATGCTCTTAAAAACAGAAAGCTCTGGGGCACCTGGGTGCCTCAGTTGGTTGAGTGACTGCCTTCGGCTCAGGTCATGATTCTGGAGTCCCGGGATCCAGAGTCCTGCATCAGACTCCCAGCTCCATTGAGAGTCTGCTTCTCCCTCTGACCTTCCCCCCTCTCATGCTCTCTCTCACTCTCTTTCTCAAATAAACAAAGAAAATCTTGGGGGAAAAAAACCCTCTGAAACAATATTTTTAAAGCATTTTTAAATGTTTTATTATAATTTTTTTATTGTTAGTCACTATATAGTATATCATTAGTATTTGATGTAGTGTTCCATGATTCATTGTGTATAACATGCAGTACTCCATGCAATATGTGCCCTCATAAATACCCATCACTGGGCTAACCCATACCCCCACCTCCCCTCCCCTCTAAAATCCTAAGCTTGATGGATTCCTGGAGTCCGGAGTCTCTCATGCTTCATCTCCCCCTCTGATTCCTGCCCCCTTCATTTTTCCTCTCCTTCTTCTAATGTCCTCCATGCTATTCTTTATTTTCCACAAATAAGTGAAACCAGATGATAATTGTCTTTCTCTGACTTATTTCTCTCAGTATAATCTCCTCCAGTTCCATCCATGTTAATGCAAATATTGAGTATTCATCCTTTCTGATGGCTGAGTAATATTCCATTATGTATATGGAGCACATCTTCATGCATTCCTCTGTTGAAGGGCATCTCAGCTCCTTCCACAGTTTGGCTATTGTGGACATTGCTTCTATGAACATTGGGCTGCATATAGCCCTTTTCACTACATATGTATCTTTGAGGTAAATACCCAGTAGTGTAATTGCAGGGTCATATTGTAGCTCTATTTTTAATTTTTTGAGAAACCTCCACATGTTTTCCAAAGTGACTGCACCAGCTTGCATTCCCACCAGTAGTGATGTACCACCTCTCCAACACTTGTTTCTTGTCTTGTCAATTTTTGCTTGTATAACGTGGTATCTCTATGTGGCTTTGATTTGAATCCCTTTGATGACTAATGATAATGAACATTTTTTTCATGTGTCTGTTAGCCATTTGTATGTCTTTGGAGAAATGTCTGTTCATGTTTTCTGCCCATTTTTTACTTGCTTATTTGTTTTTTGGATGTTGAGTTTGAGAAGTTCTTTATAGATCTTGGATATCAGCCCTTTATCTGTGGTGTCATTTGCAAATATCCTCTCCCATTCCATGGGTTGTCTCTTTGTTTTTTTGGCTGTTTCCTTTGCTATGCAGAAGGTTTTTATCTTGCTGAAGTCCTGAAAGTTCATTTTTGCTTTTGTAGATGTGTATTGAAAGAAGTTGCTGTCACCGATGTCAAAAAGGTATTGCTTATGTTCTCTAGGATTTTGATGGATTCCTGTCTCACATGATTTAAGACATACAAAAAATGTTAAGGAAGCCTCACATTTCATTGGGAAAATAAAGCATTATTCAGCAGTTGATAGGGGGTACAAATGGATAGCTATTTGAAATTAAACAAACAAGTGAAGTGTAGGCCCTTCCTTACACCATAATGTAAAAACACACCCTAGCCATATTAAAAATTATGTATTAAAAAAATAAACATGGAAAGCTTTAGTTGAGTCCTCTGGTTAATGATGGCAGATTGGCCACATGTATTTACATACCCTTTTCTTTCTTCCACAAATAACGGTAAGTTAGAAAAAAAAAAGTCTATAAATCTGAAGCAACCAAAAGGATTAATGGAAAGTAGAAAAATTTTATGAAAAAGTTATTTACTTGGCAGAGAGGAGGAAGTTACAAATATATACATGTACAGGATGATATCAAAGAGAAGCAAGTGAATCTGTCAAACAAAACATCTGAGATCTCAGGAACTTTGGTCATCTGTTGCACAGAAGTGAGACAGTGAGGCATGGAAGACCAAACAGGTGTTTTGACTGAGCACCTGTGTATAGCGCCTGCTCTCCCTTCATTACATCCCCCTCCCCTGTGCATTCAGCATGATACTAATTGGCCTCCTCAGTGTTCCACCTACATCTCTAGAAAACAGAATGCTTTATTTTATAAGAAGACAAGGAAGTAGACTGGAACACGGTAGTGTTTTTAATACTATATTAAAGACAACCTACAATAAGCTATTCAGCTACTAGAATCTATACCAACAGACATATATTTATGGCAAGAGAGTAGAGGATTGTTCTCTGGAGAAACCAAATAGTCTCATTTCCATCAACAGACATTTGGGACCCTAAAATGAAATGGCTGTCCAACCACCAGCCTGATCACTTCATGATGACCTCAGCCAGTCTGCAAGTTTTAACTACCCATGCATTCTGAACTTCTAGTTAATTCATTAGTACATTATTCACAGATGAAGATTCACCTACCTCTTAATATCTGCAAGTAGATTTCAATGACAGAAAGAAAAAAATATGCAATTGAACCAAAATGAGTGTAGAGGAAAAAGAGATAATGCAGGAAGGAAAATAAACTTAAACATTCTAAACCTTAGAGTGATAAGAAAAGACATTGCATCTATAAAGTAAGAGCAGCATACTGTGAAAAGCAAATAGAGGATAAGGGGGAGCCATTAAAATTAGTAATATGAAAAGACAAGTTAAATATATACTCCATATATGTCTGTGAGTGGGAAAAATTAGAAAAAAATTCATAAGACTTGCACAGAGAAATGAAAAAGATGCAATTACATATAAGAGATAAAAACTTAAAAAGCAATGGCCTATTAAGAAAGACATTTTATGGGCGCCTGGATGGCTCAGTGGGTTAAGCCGCTGCCTTCAGCTCAGGTCATGATCTCAGAGTCCTGGGATCGAGTCCTGCATCGGGCTCTCTGCTCAGTAGGGAGCCTGCTTCCCTCTCTCTCTCTCTCTGCCTGCCTCTCCATCTACTTATGATTTCTCTCTGTCAAATAAATAAATAAAATATTAAAAAAAAAAAAAAAGAAAGACATTTTATTCAGGACAAGAGCAAAGCCTTCCCTTCACAACTGGAAGGGAAAAAATAGTGCCATGTAGATTTTTATACCTAGTCAAGTTATCAGATAACTATAAGATAGAATCAAAAAAATTTTTTTTTCCTTAAATTCAGGGATTCAGAAAATAGATGATGATGTGTTCTTCCTTTGCAAGACAATGGGGGAATATATTTCAATGAGAGCTGGGAGAAAGTCAAGAAAAAGTAAATCTAGAATGCAGAAAGCACTAACCCTAATACAGGAGGAATATAGGACAGAGATGTAGTAGGTCTAAACAAAAGCAGCATAAACTGGAAGAGAAGACTAGAAGGCTCTAAAAGGACATAACAGGAAAATGAAGGAACCATTATTTGCTGTAGCAGATCACTTTTCATGAAATGATTACAGATATCGCACAACCGGTGGATCACTGGGGAGAACCATCAGGAAAAATTTATAGAAGAAATAGTGCAGGTGTACATTTCTAGTGGAGTTGCTATGAAATATTTATATAATTATGTGTTAGGGTTTGAATTGTGTCCCTCACAAAGATACATTAAGCCCCAACCTGGTACATGTAAATGTGACTTTATTTGAAAATAGAATCTTTGGAAATGTAGGCAGGTTAAGATGAGCTCATTAGAGTGGGCCCTAATCCAATATAACTGGTGTCCTTATAAGAGGACAAGACAGAGAGAGAGGCAGACAGAACATCTTGTGGGCTTGGACTTCCGTAGTTACAACACAAGGAATGCCAAAAACTGCTGGCAAACTACTAGAACCTTGGGAGAGGCAAAGAGGGACTCTTCCCCAGGTTTCAGTGGGAGGATGAGCCTGCCAACACCTTGATTTAGGACTTCTGCCTTCCAGAACTACGAGACAATAAATTCCTATTTTTTAAAGCAACCCAGTTTGTGGTAATTCAATGTGGCAGCCCCAGGAAACTAGGACACATAATGTAACCAACAATGTGATCAATACACATAACATAATCAATATTTGCTAATTTAACAAAAATTATTATGTAACTGTTGGCAGATGAAGGATAGTGATGTAAAGCTGCTAACATCCTTATTAATTATAAAACACATTTTATAGATAATGACTTTGATAACTTAAAAAGCATTATAATTAAGTATACATTAATTGAACACTTGCTATATAATATCTACTGTATTTAAATGGAGTTAGTATCAGAATAGTAATAAGCATAAGTGAAAATTTTACATATAATTTATTATGTACTGGGTAGGGTACTGGGTGTTTATATATATGAATTCATTGGTCACTTTGGTAACTCTTTAAGGTATTTTTAGTATCATCATTAAATTTTTATGTGGAGAAATCAAGAAGCATTAAAAAACTAAGTAAGTGGTAACACTCAGATTCAACCCAAACATGGGGTCAGAGTCAATGCCGGTAAACACAAGAGATTGCATCTAAGACAACTGGTGAGGAATAAAGCAATAAGTGGAAATAAATTGCTTCTAAGACGCTGGATAAAGATACAAGTTAACTCTCATCTGTTGATGGTGGCGCACCTACTGTTGGCATGTCAGTTAGATTTCCTAATGCATTTCTAGTCACATCTATATAAATATGCATACACACATACACGATGGAAATGTCATGCTTGGACACCAAAAGATGTGAGGAGTGGAATGGATAAATATACTGCGGCTTATCACAAAATGAAAAACTATACAGCAAATAAAATAAGTGAACCACAGTCATGGTGGCATACCTTGAAAAACTAGCAGAATCTACCTTGAACTGTGTACATACACACTCAGCAATTCCACTTCCTAACCAGACAGGGACAGATGTTCACCCCCAAAAAAGAAGGATTAAGAATGCTCATAGAACGGTAAGTGTTAGCCCTGATCTGCATTCTCCAAATGTCTTCCCAAAATAGAATAGACACATAAATTGAGGTATATTCAGACAACACAATACTGTGGAGTCCTATCACCACAACATGGATGAATCTCACAAAATACTGAACAGGCAAAATCCAGGCAAAAAGAATAGATGGTAGGTTAATGGTCAGTTTTCTGTAAACTTGTTTTTTAAATTTTTACTTATTTTTAAAATTTCTTTTCAGTGTTCCAGAATTCAGTGTTTTTGCACCACACCCAGTGCTCCATGCAATACGTGCCCTCCTTAATACCCACCACCAGGCTCACCCAACCTCCCATTCCCCACTCCTCCAAAACCCTCAAATTGTTTTTCAGAGTCCACAGTCTCTCATGGTTTGTCTCACCCTCCGGTTTCCCCCAACTGTAAAATTTTTAAAAACCTTTCCATGATTTTAGGAGTCAGACTGCTGCCTACCTCCCAAGAAAAGGGACATCCTAGGAAAAAGAGGGCAGAGATGGGGTCAGACGTGTCAGGAGCGTTCCATGTCTTTACCTCAGTGGTACCCACCTGAGTGTAATCATCTGGGCATTACTCATTGAACTGTGTACATTGTATATGTTTGTTCAACTGAAATTTTAAATTAATAGCAAATACATCTTCCCTGCGACCTTCGGGAGTAGAGTTTTACCCAATGTAAGAATATAAAGTTATAAACAACAAAACCTCTTGAAATGAGTGAGCCTGATAAAGGATAGAGGCAGGGACAGATTTTTACCGTGGCTCAGCTGTGTCTTGTTTCACCCCAGCTACTTGATCACTCTCATCTACAGTGTGTGTGCGGTGGGAGAAGGTGACAACTCATCGGGGTTTTGTAGGTATTGAATGAGATTACAACTGGTGTCTCCCTTCCTCTCCAGGCAATCTCTATTCTAAGACAAGTGGTGACCACCATTTATCTTGCTTCAAAATGATGCCCCTCTTCTTATGCTGTTGCTGTAGACGACATTCATTGTTTTGTGATATTCCATACTTATTTTAAAAATGTTTTTCTTAGGTTTTCATTTGCTTTTTCCAAGTGAATTAGCAGTTAAGCTCCTGGAGGCTAGAAGGTGTACTACTCCTGTGACTGTAAGTTTTCTTTTCCTCCAAAATGAGATTAATGCTAGTAGTTTTAACCATATTTTACCCTTCAGGTATAAGACATACCAAATAGAAAGGACTGTTAGCATGAATGTCTAGTACTTTTATGGCACCTGATGCAGACCTTACTGAGGAGTCCGGTCCAGCCTGTCTTTCCTGAGACTATTCTCCTTACCCTCTCCTTTTCTGTCATTCCTCCTTGTGGTCCCATCCAGTATCTTACAAAGTGACCAGCTGGTGCATATCGCTTATGGTTGGTGCTCAACAAGAGTAAGCAGCGGGCTCTGTTTTGTTTTTCTTTTTCTTTTTTTTTTTTTAAAGATTTTATTTATTTATTTACTTGTCAAAGAGAAAGAGAGAGAGAGGGAGCACACAAGCAGGCAGAGAGGCAGGCAGAGGTGGAGAGAGAAGCAAGCTCCCTGCTGAGCAAGGAGCCCGATGTGGGACTCAATCCCAGGACCCTGGGATCATGACCTGAGCTGAAGGCAGCGGCTTAACCCACTGAGCCACCCAGGTGTCCCTGTTTTGTTTTTTCTTTCTCAGAATCTAGACCTACATCTTTTGGGTTGATTCCATCTTGCTTTCTACTCCCATTTTTCATAGTTTCCCAGACTTTTTTAACCTCTTGTTTTACATCTGATGCTCCTACTCTAGCTCCATGTTTTGAGTGTGCAAACATTCTGGTCCTCTAATATCAATCCCGGGCTTTCTTTTAGTCTTAGTTTCCACCTGACTTTCCATGTGATGGGGAGAACAATGATGCCCCACCCCTGACCTTCTTAGAAGCATGGGTTCTGATAAAAGTGCTGTGCTTTGCCCAGAGGAGTGAGAGATTGGAATGTCAGTGGGGCTACGTTAGGGGAAGGATAGGTCCAGAAACCCAAGAAGTGTGTGAATTACCTACAGTAGTTGTTCTTTTTTTTTTCTTAAGATTTTATTTATTTATTTGACATAGATCACAAGTAGGCAGAGAGGCAGGCAGAGAGTGGGGGTGGGGGAGGCAGGCTCCCCGCTGAGCAGAGAGCCTGATGCGGGGCTCGATCCCAGGACCCTGAGATCATGACCTGAGCCGAAGGCAGCAGCTTTAACCCACTGAACCACCCAGGTGCCCCAACAGCAGTAGTTCTTAACAAGGTCAATTGCGTCCCCACAGGGAAATGTGGCAATGTCTGTACTCCCTTTGGGTGCTCATAGGAGGACAGTGCAACTGGCTTCAGGTCAGTAGAGGTCATGGATGCTGATGGACATTTACAGCACACAGGAAAGCCTCTAACAGTGAAGAATTATCTGGCCTCAAATGTCCACAGTGCTAAGGTTGAGAAACCCTGACAGGAACTTCTAGTTGGGGGAGGGAATAGCAGGGAAATTGTGAGCTTTTAAAAAGAAAGCAGGTGGCTGGACAGGTCTTTAGGTTTTAATTGCCAGAAGAACAGGGTTGGAGTCACTGCCAAGTAGAAAGGAACAGACAGAGGTGTCAAAAGAAAATCTTGAAGAAGCTCCTCATGTTATTCAATGTTATTTTCTCTGCCAATTCTTCACTGGTTAAGACATCTTACTTTCAAGATTTTGGAGTCAAATTTGAGTTTCTTTCGGGTGTGACACCATTTGAGATAAACTTGCAGAGAAGATCAGAAAGGCTTTATTTGTGGGGTCACCCACACGATTTCTACTTCTCGACACTCTGTAGAGCCCTTCTTAGCCCTTGAGGAGCCCACGGGAACCTCGTGATATGATCCATTATGGATGGACTTCCCTGGCCCTTCTGAGGAAGATCTTTCTTTTCATTCTTCTTTGTATCTGACAATGACTCTCTAGTAATTTTGCCTCTTAGTGGCCTCCAGATTTTATGAGGTTTCTGCCCTGTGCACTTGAACTCATTTACTCATTTCGGGAGACTGTTTATGTTGATCCTAATGGTTGCAGCTAAGCTGTTTGCAATCTTGTCAGGAGAAGGAAGGCTCAATTCTGGCAGCTGAAATTTCATGTTTAATGCAGACATAATATGAAAAACAACTGCTGCAATCAGAAAAACCCCCAGGGAGAGACATGTGAAAAGAGGATTTTAGATAGCAATAGTATGTGTTAACTGAGGATCTAGCCCACAGATGAAATCACTCTTATTACAAGGCTCCAGTCTGTTATGATACTTGCATTATTTTTCCCAAAGATTTTCACTACCTTTATTTTTAAGGGTCAGAAAAAGCATAAATCAAGGTTAAACTTCCAGGAAGCAAATACATTTAAAATACTACATCAGTATTTATCTGGGGGGAAAGAGATACATAGCTCTGACTATATAAGAATGCATACATTAAAGTAGAGAACTATTACTAATAGTTAAAGTTGATTGTCTACCCAGCATCCTTCCTCTCTTTTTTCTTGCTGGTAGAGAGAACCCAATTTTGCTTGGTACCCAGCTACCTCCTTCACCTAAGCCAGCTATGGTGTTCTCAGTCTCCTAGCCAGGAAGGGGCTTGGACATGAGCACCTGACACAACTCTGGCCAATCAAATCCTAGAAGAGTCTGATGGGTTTCTTTTTTTTTTATTTTTTTTATTTTTTATTTTATTTATTTATTTTTTTTAAAGATTTTATTTATTTATTTGACAGAGAGAAATCACAAGTAGATGGAGAGGCAGGCAGAGAGAGAGAGAGAGGGAAGCAGGCTCCCTACTGAGCAGAGAGCCCGATGTGGGCCTCGATCCCAGGACCCTGAGATCATGACCTGAGCCGAAGGCAGCGGCTTAACCCACTGAGCCACCCAGGCGCCCCGTCTGATGGGTTTCTAAAAGGAAATCTGGCTTTGCTTTAGCTAAAAGACACAAGGGAGAGTTGGCTCTTAATCCTTTAGTAAACACTTTCCTGTGTGGATATAATGTCTGGAATGATAGCTGTCTTATAACCATGAACATGGTTAAGCGGAGTGATAAACTAGCAGCCTGAGGAACACTGAGAAGTCTTGAGGAAGGAACTGGGTTCACAGTTATACGGTTGCAATATTTTATTAACCAACTGCTAAGCCAGCCTACTTCTGGACCTCTTGCTTATGAGAATAACATTTGAGATGATTTTGAGTTGGGCTTTATATTTACTTTCGAAAAAAAATAGCTAATGAAATAACTTTAAATTTGTCACAAAAGTTGTATCATTCTCTTTCTCAGAAGAAATACTGGGTTTACCAGCTGTGTATTAGTGAGTCAGAAAAATTGCGAGCTATTGTTCTTTGTAGACCAGAGGGAAAATTTCATTCTGGAGAAGGCCACCCGACTCTGGTTTTATCTTCACGCTTCTGACTGGTGTCTTTAAACAACTTGCCTCAGTGTCATCAATTCTCTGAGCCACAGATGCATTGTTCTATATATTTCACATAAGTATTATTATGTGTCCATTTAACAATTCATTCTAGAGCCATCGTGAGTGGGACCGACTATGTCTGTTTACATCCTCAAAACATATACATGAAATAGATCATGGTAAATATCAGTATTCTTTGCTCCTACTATTCTTTATAAACCTGATTTTTTTTTTTTTTTGCATGTAACTCGTATTTCCAGATAAGTAGACATCTAGATGTCCTCTTTAAAATCCGTCATGATACTCAGTAATTGATTAAGGACCCAATTTTATATTCTGTTACATGTACAAACATGACTCAGATTTTAAGAGCTGGCAAAGTCAAAGAGCATTACGAAGAAAGACATCAAATGTAACATATATTTAGTGAATGGCTACTACTATTTTTGTCATTATTGACATCTCATATTCATATAGTATTTTGGAAATTATAAAGTAATTTTATATGTTTTTATTTTAATCATTAACACACCCCCAGAGCTGTACCAGATGATGAGGGAATTTAAGAAAAATACAAACTGGTTTGCCTAACTGAATAAAACCGAACAAAAGTTTTATTGAAAAGTTTTACTTAGGGGCGCCTGCGTGGCTCACTGGGTTAACCCTCTGCCTTCGGCTCAGGTCATGATCCCAGGGTCCTGGGATCGAGCCCCACATCGGGCTCTCTGCTCGGCGGGGAGCCTGCTTCCCTTCCTCTCTCTCTGCCTGCCTCTCTGCCTGATTGTGATCTCTGTCTGTCAAATAAATAAATAAAATCTTTAAAATTTAAAAAAAATTTTAAAAAGAGAAGTTTTACTTAAAACCAAGTATTAGTGAATTTTAAAAGAGGTACTGGATCTGGAATTTTGCAATGAATCCTAGGAACCCAAAAGAAATTATTTCAGTGACATGATGATAGCCACCAGAAATGTAGGTATGGGACAGTAATATGACAAAAAATATTTTCCTTATTGACTCCTTGGCACAATTCTAAGACCAAAAGTGACAGGAAAATTCATTTAAAAAACTATTCACCTATCATCTATCAATCAGTCTGTCTTAACAAAGAATGTTGCCATTCCTATGGAAATTATACATCTTAAAAGGCTAATTTTTCAGAACTGGAACAAACAATCCTAAAATGTATATGGAACCACAAACGACCCCAGGTAGCTAAAGATATCATGAAAAAGGAAAACCTGGAGGTATCATAATTCTAGATTTCAAGTCACTATGAAGTAGTAGTAATTAAGACATATGGTACTAGCATAAAAATAGACACAGATCAACAGAATAGAACAGAAAACCAGAAATAAACCCACAGTTATATGGTCAATTAACCTTTGACAAAGGAGGCAAGAATATGCAATGGGAAAAAGACAGTCTCTTCAACAAATCGTATTGGGGAAACTGGATAGCAATGAACAAAAGAATGAAACTGGACCATTTTCTTTCACCATACACACACAAAAAATAAACAAAATGGGTTAAAGACCTAAATATAAGATCTGAAACCATAAAAATCCTTTAAGGGAGCATCAGTAGTAATCTCTCTGACATTGGCTATAGTGACATTCTAGATAGGTCTCCTGAGGCAAGGGAAATAAAATTGAAAATAAACTATTGGGACTACCTCAAAATAAAAAAAGTTTCTGCACAGCAAAGGAAACAATCAACAGAACTAAAAACCAACCTACTTGAAGGGAGAAGATATTTGCAAATGACATACCGATAAAGGGTTAGTATCCAAAATAATATAAAGAACTGATACAACACAATACCAAAATAATAATAATAATACAATTAAAAATGGGCAGAAGACATGAACAAACATTTCTCCAAAGAAGACATCCAGATAGCTAACAGACACATGAAAAGATCCTCAATATCACTCATCATCAGGGAAATGCAAATCAAAATTACAATGAGAGATTATCTCATTAGAATGACTAAAATCAACAACCCAGGGAACAACAGGTGTTGGTGAGGATGTAGAGAAAGGGAAACCCCCTCTTGCGCAGTTGGTGGGAATGCAAACTGGTATAACCATTCAAAAACAGTATGGAGATCCCTCAAAAAATAAGACTACCCTATTATCCAGAAATTGCATTCCTGGGTATTTATCCCCAAAATACAAGAACACTAATTCAAAGGGATGCATGCATCTTATGTTTATCGGAACGTTATTTACAATAGCCAAACTATGAAAGCAGCCCAAGTGTCTGCTGATAGATGAATGGATAAAGAAGATCTGATATGTGTATGCAATGGAATATTGTTCAGCCATAAGAAAGAATGAAATCTTGCCACCTGAAACAACATGGATGGAGCTGGAGAGTATAAGGCCAAGTGAAATAAGTCAACCAGAGAAAGACAAATACCATACTATTTCACTCATATGTGGAATTTAGGAAACAAACAAATGAAAGAGACAAACCAAGAAACAGACACTGAACTGTAGAGAACAAGCTGATGATTACCAGGTGGGAGGTGGGTGGGGAGATAGGGGAAATAAATGATGGGGATTAAAAAATATGTGTATTAATTTTCCATTTGAAGGAAATCTGGAAAATACCAGGAGAATTAACTATAATGCAACATAGTATATTTTTCTTCATCACAGTATAGAAATTACTATTTATATGTATATCTATATATAATTTGTATTTTTATCCATGGAGAGCTAGTCAGAAAGCTTGATTGATATTTTTAGTATTTTTTTTTAGACAGCATGACATCTTTTTAAAAAAGGAAGTAGTAGAGAAAGTAGTCTTTCTTAAAGGTAAAATAAGTCCCTGTGAGGTCTCATGATGATAGACAATATAGTTGTTCTGATCCAGAATTTTCCATCACAGAAGTCAAGAATGCCACCTAAACTCAAAGTCCTTATTAAAAGTAAAAACAAAACAAAACAAAAAAAAAAAAACACATAAACTTTGAAACGAGGCAGATCTCATGCTTCAATCTTAATCTCTCCAGTGTCCCAGATGTGTGATTGTAGAGTATGTGCTAAAATTCCAGCAGTCTTACTTTTCTCATTTATAAAATTAAAACAAATACTAGCCACTCTCTAGATGTGAAAATCTTCAACAGAATAATAGCAAACTAAATTAGTGACATAAAAAATACTTTACACAATGACCACGTGTGGTCTCGCCCAGGAATGCAAGGTTAGTTTGACATGTGAAAATCCAGTGATACAATGTTGTCTTACTAGAACAGAAAACAGAAAACACAATTACCTCAATAGATTAAACAGTCAAAACCCACCACCCCTTCATAGTAAAAGGACACTAAACTAAAAGTAGAAGGGAGACTGCCCAACTTGATAAAGAAAATCTATGGAACCCCACAGCTGCCATGGAACCTGGTTGTAAAAGACTAAATACTTTCCCACTAACATAAGGAACCAAGCTGTCATGTGTGCTCTGACCAATTCTAGTGGACATTGCACTGGAAGTTCTGGCTGAGGCAATGAGGCAAGACGCAGAAATAAAAGGCATTCTGATTGGAAAGAAAGAAGTAAAATCACCTCAGTTTGCAGACACCATGATCTTGCAAATATATAAAACCCCAGGAAACCCACTGCAAAGTATAAGAACTAATCAATTTTATTTTTATATGCTAGTAATGTAAAATCCAAAAATGAAATTAAGCAGTTTCATTTATAATAGCATCAAAAAAATAATTACAAATAAAATGAATAAAAAAATTCAAAACTTAAACTCTGACAATTATAAACCATTGTTAAAAGAAAATGGAAGTGATCTGAATAAGTGAAAAAACAGCTCATGACCATGGATCAGAAGATTTAATGTTGGTAAAATGGAATAATTCCCAAATTCATCTGCAGACTCAACATAGTACCCATGATAATCCCAGGTGCCATTTTTTCTCAGCACCTGACAAGCTGATCTTACCATAAAATGCACCTGCAGGCTGATCCTAGCATTCACATGGAAATGCAAGAGAACCAGAATACCCAAAACAGTCCCTAACAGAAGAATAAAGATGAGGGCTCAAGTCCTGACTTCTAAACTTACTACAAGCTACGGAAATTAGTAATTGTGATTCTGGCATGAAGCACCAGCACAAGAATAGACGTATAGATTAACAGAAGAGAACTGAAAGTCTAGAAATAAATTCTCACATTATGGTCATTTGATTTTGACATGGATTCCAAAACAATTACATGAGGGAAAGAATAGTTCTTTCAACAAATGATGCCAGAACAACTGGGCAACCACCTGAAACCATATGTAAAATGTTAATGAGGGGCTCCTGGATGGTCAGTCTGTTAAGTGTCCAACTCTTCATTTTGGCTCTCACGTCCTGATCTCAGGGTCCTGATCAAGCCCCACATCAGGTTCTGCTCTGGCATGAAGCCTGCTGAATATTCTCTCTCTCCCTCTGCCTTGACCCCTCCCCACCAAAAATAAAGTTTTAAAAAAATGAGCTAAAAATGTAGTAAAAGACTGAGTTAAAATTATAGAAGTCTTAGAAGAAAACAAATATGTATCTTTGTGACTTTGGATTAGGCATTTGTTTCTTAAATACAACATCAGAAGCATAAACAACAAAAGAGTAGATAAAGTTTATTTCCTCAAAATTAAAAAAATTTGTGCTTCAAAGATATCATTAAGAAAGTGAAAGTCCACAGAATGGAAGGAAATTTAAACAAATCACATATCTTATGAAGGACTAATATATAAAGAACTCTAAGAACTCAATAATACAAATAAAAATAACCTAATTAAAAATGGAGAGTAGATTGGAATAGGCATTTTTTACAAAGAAGATATACAAATAGTCAACAAGGACATGAAAAGATGCTTAACATGGTTAGTCATCTGGGAAATATGAATCAAAATCACAACAAGATAAAACCTCACATCTGTAACCATGATCAAAAAGACAAGAAATGTTAACAAAAATAGGGAGAAATTGGAACCTGTATACACTATTAGTAGAAATAGAAAATGTTACAGTCTCTTAACAAAACTACCTGGCAATTCCTCAAAACATTAAACATGGAGTTACCACATGAACTGGCAATTTCACTTTCAGTACACACCGAAGAGAAATACAAACACACATCCTCATAATAACTATACATGAAGGTCTGTAGCAGGTTAGTTTATCACCAGAACCAGTAAATGGAAACAACCTCAATGCTCATTGATTATTGGATGGATAGGTAAAATGTGGTGCATCCATTTCATTCCAAATGGAATATTACTTGGCAATACAAAGTTGGCCAAATAACAAAATTATTATATGATACATTGTACAACTATTACATTGTACAATTACCATATGATATATTGAAATGTGCCTTGGAGACATTATGCAAAAAGAAAGAACCAATTCACAAAAGTACCTGACCAGGGCTTAGAAGGCTGAGGAGAAATAGGTAAGATACAGGAATCTGGAGGTAATAGAAATGATGAATATCTCAGTAACAAATGCCTTAGGCTTGATGCCTAAACGGGTAAAGTACACAGGCTCTGAGCAACTTGGTAAATGGTAGTGTCAGGAAGAAGCTGGGGAGGGCGCAGATTTCCAGAGCACATCAATGTCAGCATTAATTGTGTGATGGTTGTGCACTTCTGTGTATGTGCTAAAAAATACTGAGCTGTACAATTTAAATGAGTAAACTGCATAGTATGTGAAGTAGATCTCAGTAGTTAAATTTTACATATATGTATACATAAATGTGTATATATGTATGTATACATAACACTTTAAAATAGAGAAATAAATAGTAACAAATGAAAGTGAGAAAAATAGACAAATTCACAAGTGCTAACCGTAAAGAGAAAATGGGTCAGTTGAAATTTACAAAGAGCTTCTGATCATGAAATCCTATGAACGTGTATACATATACATACATACAGCTTATGATTTTTCTTCTGACTGAAAGCTCTTTTGTAACATTAAAAATTCTGAAACAATCAAATTTTAAAAACCAAATAATTCAGTTAGAAAAATGGACAGAAGATGACTCGGTACATTTTGGAAGGTTTTCAATGTAGTTTTTTGTTGGGGAGATGCAAACTAAATCAAAAAGTTTGGGTACCACTGCCATTCTTTCCTCAAATGGGTTAGAGAGATGGAGGCTGACGTTTAAAGCATCTGTGCTGATGGGGAGGAGTTGAGCTCCTCCACTCCGCCAGTGGGAATGATGTATGCAGATGCACCAGTAGCATTCCCCAAAGATAAGCAGTTCTTTCCCAGAAATTCCATAGCAACGCAGAATTCCTCTCCAGGTACATATCCAAGAGCAGTGTGCACCTGTGAGCTCACCAGAAACACGCACAAATATATTCATAACCGAGGTATTCCCCCACAGTCGCACCCTGAAGCTATTCCATTGATCGCCACCACACACCAGACCAGCACAGGGTGGAGGGAACATCCAAAATGGAATCCTGTATGACACTGAGACTCTGTGAACCACACCACGTGGAAATACGTGGATACAGCTCACAGTGTGGAGTGGCACAGATGAGTCACAAGGCATACACACTGCATAATTTCATTTATATAAAACCGAAAAGCAAAGGAAGTGAATTTGTGGTGTTACAGGTCCAGATGGTGGTTAGTCGGGGAGTAGGGGAGGAAGAGAGGCCGGCAGGGACTTCTGAGAGCCACCAGTAGCTTGCTCGTTGATTCGATTGTGTTCTCATTACACAGCTGTTCTCATTTGTTAAAGTTTACTGAGCTTTACACCTCTGATTTCTGATTCTACTGTCCATTCAAGATTCTAACAGTCTTTTCTGATGTGTGTCATGATTCCATCAACTGTCTACAAAATCAGTGAAGATTAAACTACATA
Source organism: Mustela nigripes (assembly GCF_022355385.1). Lineage (NCBI taxonomy): Eukaryota > Metazoa > Chordata > Mammalia > Carnivora > Mustelidae > Mustela > Mustela nigripes. The sequence goes on from NC_081563.1 coordinate 1,067,308, forward strand.
GTTGAGGCATATTACATAGGTCATAAAACTGTTTAAAAGTATAGGAAGGATATGACTGAGGATGGTGCTGATTCTGCAGGGCTAGGGCATGGTAGTCTAGGGCAGGGTTGCCTGGTGTGTCCACACTTACAAGGTCTGGCATTGGGTCAGTGGGTTCATGGCTTGTAGACATTACTGATTACTGATAAAAACTGGAAGTATGAAGAGTGAATAGAAGCCTGATGTAGAAATTTGAAGAAGAGGTGATAGAACATTGAGTTGATGGCAGTGAAAGTTTAAGATGTATTTTTTTTCTCATGGTTTTTATTTTACTTATTTTATTTATTTATTTTTTATTAACCTGTAAGGTATTACTTACTTCAGGGGTATAGGTCTGTGATTCATCAGTCTTACATAATTCACAGTGCTCACTATAGCACAGGATGTGCAAATTGATGCCTAAACAGGTGAAGTACACAGGCTCTGGTCTGAGCAACTTGGTAAATGGTAGTGTCAGGAAGAAGCTGGGGAGGGCGCAGATTTCCAGAGCACATCAAGAAAACCATTTTGAACTTGCTTAAATTGAGACATATGTGGGGAATTAAAGGTGAGATGTCAGGTAAACAGTCGGATATATATAAATCTGAATCTCAAAGGAGACATCTGGGTGGACCATATGAATTTGCAAGTTATCAGCATAAAAATGGTGTCAGAAAGTTCTTGGAATGGATGAAATACCAAGAAGAAGAGTATATGTACAGGTGAAAATTAACCTCAAGTTTGGCCACTGAGTGATTTCAAGATGAGGATTTGGGCAGAGGAAGAGCCATCAATGAAGAAAAAGATTAGCCCATTAGGTAAAAAGACGTCCAAGAGAATTTGGTGTCAAAAAAGAAAAATTTGTTTCAAGACATTTCAGTTCTGTCAGATGAGACTAAAGATCGAGCGATGAAAACAGAGACATGACCATTAAGTCTGGAGATGTGACTGTCACCAGAGACTAAAGAGCGTAGGGGTGGAGTGTTGGGCAGGGAAGACTCTGGACACAGGAAGAAAGAAGGAAAGAGGCTTTTCTTACAAATATTTCTCTGTGAACAGATGAATATCGCAGTAACAAATGCCTTTGTTATGATAATGACATGATCTGCCAATGATCCGAGGTCTGGAACATATCAGGTGTTAAGTAAATATTTACAAACAGAACCTTATACTATGCTTTCCCCAAAGGTAACTCCAAGTGTTTCCTCACAAGTCAAACAGCAATGTGAGGTACACGGTTAACATGCCCTTGTTCAAGAATGTATACTCAGCTAGTGGTAAGGACCAAGAAGTGCCCTGACACCTCGGTTGACTAATATTTCCACTCTAGGCAATGAGAAATATAAACGTATATACAGATACCAAATCAGTGACGAGATCAGTATGGGAATGGTGGGCGCAGAAAAGAAGATCCACCTCCCTGATAGGGGAGAAGATCCACTCATCCAATCCAGTGAGGACCTGAGAGGACCTGATAGGCAGAAGAAGGTGAACTTGTCCTGTCTGCGCTGGACATGGGTCTCCTGGCCTCTGCTCTTCTGGTTCTCAGCCTTCAGACCCAGACTGGACCCTCCACCATCAACAATCTGGTCCTCACCACCAGTTCTCCTTCCCTGAATGTGGTTTCTCTGTACAACTGACGGATGCGTAGCATTTACTTATTTCAGTTGTAATTTCTTCTTTGATTCAGGAATACTTTCACATGGGTTTTAACATTTACAAATTTGTGGGAGGAATTTTTTAAAACTATTTTTTGTAGTTGGTTTTTAATTTTACTAAATGGTACTCCAAGTATATAGTCTGAATGATAATTTGGGGGGTATCTTGAGAATTCCCTTGTGATTAAATGTATTTTCTTTTTCTTTTATTTTATTTTTAAAGATTTTGTTCATTTGGCAGAGAGAGAGAGAGCACGCATAAGCAGGGAAAGCAGTGGAGGGAGAGGAAGTATGGTCTCTGCTCAGCAGGGAGCCAGACATGGGGCTTAAACCCTGGACCCTGAGATCATGAAGTGAGCTGAAGGTAGACGCTTAATGAGCTGAGCCACCCAGGTGCCCCTGTGTTTACTTTTAAATGAAATTTCCATGTACGCTTTTAAAAGGTGTGTGTTCTTTCATTGTTGGATGTAGATCAATATCAGATCAAGCCTGTCAAGTTTGTGTAAAATTTTTTTTCTAGTTTGATAATCTACTCATTTCTGAGAGTAATATATTAAAAATATTTAAGTAAGGTTCTAGCTTTTCCATTTACTTATGTAGTTCTGTCAATTTTTATTTTTATATTTTTGAGATTATATTGTTAGGAACATAGAAGATTGAGTGTTTTGTGACTTTTTATGACTACCTCATGCCTAAGAGAGATCTTTGGCTGTGTCTCCTTGATTCTGTGTTTCTGACATTAATATTACTATTGCTTTCTTTTCTTATTTATATTTGCATGGCATATCTTTATCTGTCTCCTTTAACATTTCTGTCATGTTTTATGTGTGTCTCTTATAAAATGCATATGGAAAACATTATCTTAAAAATTTATTCTGGCCTCCCTGGTTAACAGAAAACTCTAAAATATTTACATTTATAGTGGTTATTGATAAATTTTTATTTATTTTCACCAACTTATTTTTATGTCACTGGTTTGTTAAACATTCTATTTCTACACTTTCTGGTTATTCCCACCAAATATTAATTAAATACTTAAGAATATCAAAATGTAACAAACATTTCTTTTTTTTATTTCTTTTTTTTTAAGATTTTATTTATTTGTTTGAGAGAAAGAGAGAGTGAATGAGAGAGAACGAGTGGGGAAAGGGGCAAAGGGCGAAGGAGCAGCAGACTCGCTGCCGAGCAGGGAGCCGGACACCGGGCTCCATCCCAGGACCCTGAGATCATGACCTGAGCCAAAGGCAGATGCTCAACCAACTGAGCCACCCAGGCGCCCCTTTTCCTTTTTTTCCTTTAAAAAAAAAAAAAGATTTTATTTATTTATTTGACAGGCGGAGATCACAAGCAGGCAGGGAGGCAGGCAGAGAGAGAGGAGGAAGCAGGCTCCCCCGCCAAGCAGGGAGCCCGATGTGGGGCTCAATCCCAGGGCCCCGAGATCATGACTGGAGCCGAAGGTAGAGGCTTTAACCCATTGAGCCACGCAGATGCCCCCTTTTCTATCTTTTTATTAAGGAGCAACGGTACTCTTAAACCATTTGAATGTAATCCTGTTTGTGTGTCATCCGTGTTATTCGTTAACTTTCAGAGTTTTCAGACTTCTAAGCATTTGTCTTCTCCTCTAGCATCATTCACTACTTCACGATTTCTCTGTTCCTTACTCCCAGTGCATCCTTAGTCGTGGTCTTTAAACTCCCCATCAGAGTGGATTCTTGAGATCTTTCTCTCAGTATTTACATGAAGTCTTTAATGCAGCTGCACTTCTGAACAAAACAAAATTCTAAGTAGACAGTGATTTTTCCTCAGTATTTTGAAGATATTCTTGCACTCTATTCAGGTATATGCTTTTTGCAGTTGAGGTCAATAAAAAGATTTTTGTATAACCTCACTGAAAATGTTTATCCTCAGTGCTCACAAGTGAATAATATCAAATAATAATTGATAGAAAATCCCTTATAGTTCTGTAGGGGAAGCAGTAAACATCCTTCTCACAGTGTGATGGACATACAGATATGTTTCCTATGTCCCTGCCGTAAATGCTGGCAGTAGATGTCCCCTCCAGACCAGCTCACCTATGACCCTTACCTCTGCTGCAAAAAAATGCTGGACAAGGTCAATGCCATGGAGGTAGGGTAAGGCCAGAAGGGGTGATATTGGGACCACCCAGAAAATCTAGATAATCTCCCTATTTTGACATCAGTTGACTGGCGACTTTAATTCCATCTCAGCCCTAATTTTCCTTTGCCATGGAGCCCAGCAGGATAAAAAGCAGGGGTCTATTTCAGTATACCACACAGGCACTGCACTTAATCTTTAGAGTAGATGAATCCCAAAGGAGATCAAAGTGAAGCTCCCAACCAGAGCAGCTCAGGATTCTGGTTGGGAAAGAATGAGACCCTGACATTTGGTTGTTGGATGTCTGGCCTGGTGAATTCTCCTGTTCCCTTGAAGGCTTGTCCTGCAGAATTGCCCACTTCTTCCTATTAAGAGCAAAGACTCTCTCCTAAGGAGAATGCAAAGTCCTGCATTCTCCCCCACCTTTTTTGGCCATTAGATCATACATAATTAGGGTTGTGCCACGACTAGAATAACCTGGGTCTGATAAGGAGTTATAAGATTCAGATAACATGAATTGGCAGGAGAATGTGCAGGACTGGATTCTGAGGAACATTTGAACAAGAGCCCTGGACAGAAGCTTTTACAAGGGAGAGTACTGACATGGAAGCAGTTCTGAGATACAGGATTCAGCATCTTGGCAAAGCCTCAGAAGATGGTGTGAAATCGCTACTGGGGTATTTTCTGGGATCATGGAAGAACCGATGGGCCATTCTAAGTGAGCTGAAATGCAGAATTCTATGGCAGACTGTGGAGAGAGGGATTGAATGGCAAGGGACTAAGCCCGCTGAGGTGGATGGACTCTGGGTGGCCAGATCACCTGCTGGATGGAAGAGTCCCTCTTACCAAAGCAAGAAGGAATGTGAAGGAAGAAAGTCACCAGCACCACAAAAGCTCTCAACAGTGCTTTTCCTGTGTGGGCCAGGACTGGGGGTGGGTGATGCTGTCCTGGAGTTAGGCTCCCTCTAACAACGGGGATGCAGGACTCTGCAGCAATAGAGGCCAGGTGGCAGTGCATCAGGGTCAGAAGCCAGTGGATACAATTATCATCATGACTGGCAATGTGGGGTTGCAGCCAATGAGGCCTGGCCTTCAGAATTATGAAGGGGGTTTATAGAATACCGCATCCCCGGGGGCAAAATAGACAGATAGCCCGTCAGACAACTGCTCACTTCATCAGAAGAAATCAAGGATGGATGAGTGGGAAACTGAGAGCAACACCGCCTTGTGCAGTCTCCAGACCTGAGCCAGATTTGGACCCAAGACCCAGTGATTGAAGAGGAGGCCATGATCCCAGGACGAAAGATCTTGAAGCACCATGGCAAATCTACAAGCACACCACTTGGTAGCTCTCTTTGGATTTTGGAGCAGCACGCTTGATCCTTAAGAATGCTGCTTCAGGCCATACACAGTAATACAGAAGGATTCTCGTGGAGCCCAAGTGAGGAATGGCACTGTAGCAGGTCCAGGCTGTGGTATAGCTAAGGCTCAGGCCCTATGACCCAGGAGATCATATGACGTCAGAGATATCAGTAGTGGAAACAGATGTTATGTGTACCAACACCATGGTTGAAATGACAAATGTAAGCCTCTGGATTTCCAAAGCAAGATCAGCTCATCTGCAGTGGACCTTTATCACCTTTTGAAAAATAATACGTGGTACCCTATTGGTAGAGACAGAATGCCTGGCCATGGAGCTCCAAGTGGCCTTGGATCTGGAATTGCCCATTATGACCTGCATTCTGACAGAGTCACTAGGCCATGTAAACAGGCTGGCAACCAGCCACGGTGTGATGAAGTGGTTTGATGGGAACAAGCATAAGTGAGGCTATTAGACACAAGGAAGCTGTATGAGTAAGTCTCCTTGACTCTAATGGTATCTCCATGATTCTCCCTCAGTATCATGTCATTAGCTCTCCTCAACCCATACCCGTGGTTGTGGGAGCTATTGATGGTGGAAGCAAAAGCCCAGGCTTGGTTTACAGGTGAGTCAGCTTGGGATGTAGCTCACTCATGGATAGCCTTGAAAGATGGTGATGAGCCTGAATGGCTCACCCTGGACAATCCTGTTTTCTACTCCAGGTGGACAGATTAATGGTGTCGTGATGGAGTCGTGGCTGCACAGAGTTATAGAGCTAGTAATTGGCAGAGGCAGAATTCAAACCAAACAATCTATGCCCATGATATGTGCACTTCGGAAAAAATGGATTATTTTCTCATACTGTATACCGAAATAAATTCTAAATGGAATGATGATCTAAGCTTTAAGAAAAAAAGAAATCCCCAAAATACTGGAACAAAATGTGAATTTTAAGTTTTTATTACTATCATATTTAATCATGATTTTTAGGTGACAAAGGGCTTTTAATTTAAAAACTTATCAGTTAAAATACATAGTGGAGCTCAAATTACAGACACTTTATTTTGTTAATATGCAGTGGACATGTGCAAAGTGCTAGAATGACAGCAAGGTAGGAGGAAAATGCAAACACACTTGATAGAGAAGGAGCAACAAGCGGCTCTCAAATCCACAAAAAGATCAACCTCACCCATGATACAAGACATGGAAATTACAATTATTCTAAGACACCGTTTTCCCCATCAAAGGTACAGATACCCAGTGTTTTAAATCCACCACTCTGGGATGAAGCAGGAGAGTGCCAGGGTGACTGTAAATTCTGCAGACTCTACAAGCAGGACAGTGATTTACCAAAGTACATCTCAATCTGAAAGGCACAGTCTTGAACTTGATCCCATCCTCTGGCCCCAGCCCACTGTATACTTTTCTCATAGCACCAGAATGCTCACTCCAAAATAAGAGACACAACAGACTGCTCCTCTGCTCAGTGGATCTCCAGTGGCCCTCATTCCTCTCAGAACAAAATGAAAGTTCTTCAGATGGCTCACTTTGATCCAGATTTTTCTGGACTCCTATGACCTCCCCACTTAGAGACTTTCCCATACTTGCAGGACTATCTTAATAATTTATCAAATATTTTTTGAAAATCCAAAGTATAATATAAAGTGAACAAATCATATAATTTATAGTGATGAATTATACCACTAATCCCTAAGTAAACACTACATGTAACCACCACCCAAGTCATGAATTCGCCTCTGTGTCCCTGCCTGACCACTGCCCAGGAAATCACTGTGCATACTTTTCATTGCACAGGTTCATAGAGCCTGTTCTTGAGCTTTGTGTGGATAGAACAATATGCACTCCATAGTGTCTGGCTTCTCTTACTTATCATACACCATCAGTTTGCATCATGTCATATCAGCCCACACCGTGTCATGTCATATCACATCATAGCACATCATGCATGTCAGGTTTCACCATGTCATGTGATGTCATATCACATAATGTCAAACCACGTCACACCATGCCATATCAGGTTATGTCATATATGTGAATATATGGTGAGGGACTTCCCCATTTTAGCACGGATGGACACTAGAATTATTTCCAGTTTGGGTTTTAATGATGAATTTGTGGACATTTCTGTGTGTGTCTTCAGATATCTGTTGAGAAGAGACCTAGGGGATGACATTTACACATCAACACAGGAGTGCACAATGCTGAATGAATTTTCAGTGTGGTTGCACTCTCACCAGCACTTTTGAGTGTTTCAGTTATTGTAATTTTTCCCCAAAATAGTTATAATGTATAAAAATGGAAATTAATATATGTAACTTTATGTTTATTCCAGTTTCATCTACAATAGTCAAGACATGGAATCAAGCCAGTGTCCATCAACAGATGAATGGATAAAGATGTGGCGTATATACTCAATGAAATACCACTCAGCCATCAAAAAGAATGAAATCTTGCCATTTACAACAATGTGGATGGAACTAGAGGGTATTATGCTAAGTGAAATAAGTCAGTCAGAGAAAGAAACCATATGAACTCACTCATATGTGGAATCTTAAAAAAAATTAAATGCTTTTAAATACAGAGAACAAAATGGTGGTTGCCAGAGGGAGGGGGTGGGGGATGGGCAAAACAGAGGGGTAAGAGGCACAAATTTCGAATTATAAAATTAAGTAACAGAGATGAAAAGTTCAGCATAGGGAATATAGTCAATAATATTGTAATAAGGTATAAAAATAATTGGCACATGTCCTCAATTTTCAAGATAAAGTGGTTCCTGTTCCCTGTGTTGTAATATTTTATGATTCAAAACATTTAGAATAGTTAAAAATAAGTTTCTTAATAATTTTAATTTAACTGGAAAAGCTGACAAACATAAACACCAAGAGGTTATTACTAATTACGTTGTACTGTATATCTGTCTGATTAAGAAAAGAGCAGAAGGCTTAGTGCTGAGCCACCACCTTTGGCTTCCTGAGGTCTCAGGGCGATGCCGGCCTGTCCGCATAGCGGGCTCATTACTCCCAGGGAAAGCGCTTTCTGCCTCTGGCCTTCCAAATTGGGGTCAGAATGTACATTTCCACACAATTTGAGTTTTCATCTTTCACATCTCTTGTTAAGCCTTTTATTAGCAGCTAGTTTCAGCACAGACCATTTAAACATTTTCTGGCTTCTGATTGCTCAAGACCATCCACAACCTCTCAATGAAATGGCATTTGCCCTTACTTTTCCCCATGATTTTCTCAAACTGTAATCCTCTCGTAGTTCTTAGGATCATAACCTTCAAATGAGAAAAAGCTAACCTAGGGCTGAGGCTGGGCTGCACACATCAGCCCAGGAGGTCAAATGCTGGCCATGCTGTCAGAGCTAGGCTAGCTCAAGATTCTTGCCTTTGCAGGTGTGGTCCTCCAGGTAGTCAGTCAAGTCTAGGGTTTTATTTAAGATAATTTTGATTATACTTACAATTTGTGTTGAAGGGTTTCGTGGGATATATTCATGAGGAGCAGGAAGGCAGCTTACTGTAGTCATCACTGGAGTCCCAGAGCCCTTAGTGGAGAGCCTTGCTCTCCATAAGCCTGTGTGGCTGAGCCCACTGAGAGAGAGAACAAGGGAGCACACTATGGTGGGCTGGTTTTTTTCTTCTGCAAATTCCAGAGCCTGATGTGGGGGCTTATCTGTTCTGAGAGAAGCTGAGGTGTGTGATCACGTATAACCTACTTCAGTATTCATATCTGTTCCTATAACTCTCTTTGGCTTAAACACATAACTTACTCTTTTTTGTACCCATTATTTTAGTCAGCGGTTAACAAAATAAAAGTGCTGAGATCACAGGCAAAAATTCTGAGGTCACCACCCCCAAAATTAGAGAGACTGGCAAATACAGGAAATCACAACTTACTGAAGCAGAAACCTTCCAGGGAGGAGAGCCCAGTAGGAAAGCCCAACCTGTAATTAAATACAAATAACAAATATTTGTAGGCTCCTGGTGGACAGCTCTGAGAGACAGACTCCAGATGGGAGGGTGGGGGTGGGGGTGGTGCTCCCCGCACCTTTGTGGGTTTTGCCTACAGAAGCCCTACCGGGTGTTCAAGAAAACAGGAGGAAACCCCCCGGGGGCGGGGGAGGGGGGGGGGGCTCTGGCAGGGGGAGGGGAGAAGCAGCCCTTTTAAAGTGTCCCAGCATATTCAGTTACGGACACCGCCTGCCTTCAGAAAAACTATTTTGTCTCAGCCTAACCTGTGAGGTTTTTTATCAGAGCCTGGCAGCCCAGGAGAAAGGAAAAGACCCCACTCCAGCCTCCTCCCAAGTCCCAGCCATTCTGTCCTGCCTAAGGCATAGAGGCAGAACTTAGAAGCACTCCTCAACTTGCAGTCCAGTGGTCTACAACAGGATGAGAACCACAGCACTTCTCCCCACCCTCCACAGGCTTATTTACCGTGCCTCCTTTTACCCAGGATGTCATGCCTAGCTTTCAACACAGAATTGTAAAGCATTGTAAAAGGATTTTAAAAAATGCAGTTGGAAGAGATAGAGCAAGCATCAGAACAAAGACAGATATGGTAGGAAAGTTGAAATGATCATACTGATGAAGTTCCAGAACTTAAGTGAGGTTCGGTGGGCTGAGGTCCGGAACCGATGACCAGGAAAGAATTCTTGAGACATCTTTGGCGCAAAATGGTGGTTTATTAAAGCACGGGGACAGGACCCGTGGGCAGGAAGAGCTGCTGCCCTGCGTTGTGAGGGGTGGCAGATTACGTGCCCTGTGGTTGGGGGAAGGTGAGGGGAAGGGAGTTTTCATATGCTAAAGAGGGCCTCCAAGGTGCCAGGAGGTCCCAGGCCTGCGGGAGGTCTTGCCCTTGGGGCTTGATCAATGTCCTCTTTAGACCAGCCATTAACATTAAGATAGTTGGGAGACTTTTTGGTGGGGTGTCACAATCCTGCTATCAATCGTCTTTGTTAGTGAGATTTAGGACATTTGTAAGCCAAGGGAGACTCCTGTCTAGCAGGACTGTGAGCTCTGCAAGTTAACTATTTGCTTATTGTTTATGGCAGTCAGGGCTGCCTGAGGGATGCTACAAGTAGGACTGAGGGGGAGCGGATGGGAGTGGGGGTACAAGGCCCCAGCTTTTGCTTTGTCTTCGGCCAGCCTCGCGCTCCCTCATCAATACCACGAACTTAAAGTTACTATGATTAAAATTCTTTAATGAAAAAGTAGAGGATATGCAAGAACAGATGGGCAATGTAAACAGACATGGGATTCTGAGAAATAATCAAAAATAATAACAATCAAAAACAGTGCAATAAAATGAGGAATGCTCCTGATGGACTGAGTAGTAAATTGGACACAACTGAGGAAGGAATCTCTGAGCTGTAGTATATTCAACAGAAACACAATTCCCATCTGAATCACAGTTGACTTTGTAGAAATTGACACCCTGAATCTACAACTCATTCAAATTTGCAAGAGACCCAGGATAGTCAAGGCAATCTTAAAAAGAATAAAGGGGGAAGACTAACCTAACCCTTCATGGTTTGAAAACTTACTACAGAGCAATAGTAATCAAGAGAATGCTCTTCTGCACAAGAATAGCCATATAGATCAATGAAGTAGAATCAAGAGTCCAGAAATAAACCCGAACATCAACGGTCAACTGATCTTCAACCTGCAAGTCAAGATCATCCAACCAGAAAAGAATAGTCTTTTCAACAAATGGTGCTGGGACAATTGGATGGTCACATGCAAAAGAATGGATCTGAACACTTACCTCACACCATGCATAAAAGTTAACTCAAAATGGATCAAAGACCTAAATGTAGTAACTATAAAATTCTTAGAAGGAAACATAGGAATAAATCTTCATGATTTGGGATTTGACAAAGGATTCTTACGCAGGACACCAGAAGTACGAACAATTAAAAAAAAAATTCGTTGGACTTTATCAAAATTAAAATCTGTTCTGGAAAGAACATCATCAAAGAAGTAAAAAGACCCACAGAATGGGAGAAAATCACATTTACAAAAAATTTATGAAGAACACTTATAACTCAATGATAAAAAAGACCACCAATCCAAATAAAACATTGGCAAAGGATCTGAATAGTCATTTCTCCAAAGAAGATATATAAGTGACCAATATGCATATACAAAGATGTTCTGCATTTTTAGACATCAAATTAAATCAAAACCATAATGAGATACCATCTCTATCCAGTAGGATGGCAAGAATCAAAGTTAGAAAATAAAAACTATTTTGACAAGTATGTGGAAAATCTGAACAATCATACGTCACCGGTGGGAATGGAAAATGGTGTCACTGTTCAGAAAACTGTTGCTCAATAAATGACGATTCTTCAAAGCGTGAAATATAATTTCCACATGCCCCAGTATTTCCACTTTTAGGTATATACCCAAGAGATATGAAAATTTACGTCCACACATAAGCTCATTCACAAATATTTATACCAGCATTGTTCACAACAATCAAGAAGCAGAGACAGCCCAGAGCTCATCAATTGACAAAACACAGTATACCTACACAATGGAATATTACTTGACTGTAAAAAAGGCAATGAGAGGGCTGTGCATGCTTTAGCATGGATGAACCTTGAATAGTTATGTTAGGTGAAAGCAGCCTGTCATAACTGTGTTGTGGGGCTCTAGATCAGAAATGTCAGGAGCAGGCACTCCAGAGTTGAACAGTGGATGCAGCAGTTTCATGGTCACTCGGGGTTGGGGCAGGGTGGACATGGGTGGGTAGGCAAATGACAGCTAATGAGGGGAGGGGAGTGTTCTAAAATGGACTGTGCTGGCTGCACATGTCTGTGAATATACTAAAAAACCATGGGCTGAACTCTCTAAATGGGTAAATTGTATGGTTTGTGAACTACATCTCTAAAATGCTGATTTTGAAGAAAAGAATGTTCCATGAACCTGCCCAACACATGCCCCATCCTTATAGATGTGCTCACACTCATGAAATTTTGTGGAAGTGGAAGAGCTCAGAGAAGCAGTAGAGATGGGGTTATAGGAGATACTGTTGGATTCTACCAATACTAAATTAATTGATTAATTAATTTTAGAAAGTACCTTGGAGGGGTTTATTTAAGACCCAGAGATAAGAGGAGGCCTCTCTGAATAGGTGATCTTTTTAGATGATAGATAAAGCTCTTTAGTCATTCTCTGTGCTTTCCAGAAGAGATTCCCAGTTAATACTACAGCTGATTAAGATGCACTGCTGTTCACATTCTGATGGGGGAAATCATAAGGATAGTTAATAATTTATATTACGTTCTAACTTTTTGGCTTTTGTTTAATGTGCTAATAAAGAAGCTTTCTTGTCAATGAGCTATAATCAGAAATTTTATAGTAAACTCTCGCTAACAACAGTAACAAAAGAGTTCTACCTATACCGTTAATTGCTTTCAGCCTAAGAAAGGATCTGAACTGATATTGACCTCCTCCATTTCTTCTCCAAATTAACAAAAGGTGCAAAAGGCAACATTTTCCAAAGGGTATTCTTGGGAACTCTAGATCCAAGGAATGATATGTTTTAGGTAAAACAGAGATCACAGAAATGCATGAAAACCTGCTCTATACAATTAAACTGGTTTGGGTCTTTTACTTGGTTGTTGTTTTGTTCTGTTTTTTGCCTCTGCCAGGCTTTTCAGAGCCTTTATGGTAGCAGCTACTTTGAAAGTGACCTGGGTCAGCCCAGGAACTGACCAGTCACAGCCAGTGTGCCAGGCTTCTTGGAGCAAGTAACAGCACGTTCTGCTCCAGGCACGCCACACATTGTGCCAAGCAGTGGTGTAGGTTTTCTTGACTGCTTTCTTTTCTTTTCTTTTTCTTTCTTTCTTTCTTTCTTTTTTTTTTTCACATTCACATCAGCTCAGAGGTAACATAGTATTAGGAAACTACTCCAAGCCACCGCCCCACCCACCCCCCAAAAAAGTCCTTCCAAACTACGCTTTCTTTTTCCATCAGATGGACAAAGCCTGTGCCCTGACAGTTGCAGAATTGATGGCAGAATCTAATGCAAAGTTTAAGTGCCATTATTACCATAACCATCTCCAAGGTAAGCGCGCAGAAATAACCTGTGTCCCATAGATGTTCAGTGAGTCACTAGAAGGAATTTGCCATATTTTTGTCCCCAACTTACTTGGATTTATTGGACAAACATTGGTCAAGTGCTTTGAGGCAGAGAACACCCAGCCATCCTGGGGAAGGCAGACAGCAAGCAGGCAGAAACATAACATGATTCTGAGTCTCAGGCAGCAAGAAACAAAAGGGTAGGAGTGATGAAGTACATGAACATATTTTACGTGATTGTCTGGGAACCCTTTAAGGAAATAGTGTCTTATGAAGTCCTAGCAGACCCGGAATGAGGAGCCCCGTGTGAAGTGCAGAGCGCGCCCACCTCTACGTGGGGAGACTGGCTATTGCAGCAGCCCCGAAGCGAAATAGGATTATAAATAATCAAAGATTAAGTAACGCCTAATATGCAGTGGGCCTAGTTCAAGACGTAAGATAGCAATATAATCCAACTTTAAACTGAGTGGATAAAAATAGGAGTTTTCATGATGGCCTTATAGCTGGCATATTATTACTGAGGAAATCCTTGACCGATGGACTGAGCTAATGCAGAAAACTGATGCAAATCAATAATTTATATACACAAATGACTTCCCTTTAGCTCACAAGGATTTGAGGCATTGAAGATCAAAGGCAAAAGGAGATCGTGACTTATTGTGACTTACGCCTTTGTCGAAAGACCCATTCCATACAACAAAACCAGACACACTAGTAATTCACCAATCCACAACCACGGACGTCATGACTAGTGTTGACTTCATCACTTTAAAAACCACACAAGGGGCGGGCTCCTGGGTGGCTCAGTGGGTGAAGCCACTGCCTTCGGCTCAGGTCATGGTCTCAGGGTCCTGGGATCGAGTCCCGCATCGGGCTCTCTGTTCAGCAGGGAGCCTGCTTCCTCTCTCTCTCTCTGCCTGTCTCTCCGTCTACTTGTGATCTCTCTCTGACAAATAAATAAATAAAATCTTTAAAAAAAAAAAAAATCCACACAAGGGGTTCCTGGGTGGCTCGGTCAGCTGAGCATCAGACTCTTGGTTTCATCTCAGGGTGATGAGACCCAGCCCCACATCGGGCTCTGTGCTAAGTGGGGAGTCTGTTTGAGTTTCTTTCTCCTTCTCCAAAATAAATACATCTTCAGCAATCACACACAAAATTGTTTGTTGCCAAATTAATGTAAATTAAGATAACAACAGTGGAAAAACAACTTTTCTAACCAAAGGACTTAGAATACATTTATGGCTGGCTGATGAGCTCACAAGGGCAGGCAGTATGCTACATGAGGCCTAACTCTACCACCACCACCACTGGGGTCTCTGGCCCAATGAGTGGAGTTTGGTAGTAATTCCTGCTGCAAGTAAAGATTAAAAAAGGCATTTAAAAATGCAGTTACAACACTGAATGCATGATCCGTGGAAGAAAAACATTGCCAGTTGGACTTCATTATAACTAAAAATTTCTGCTCTGCTAAAGACACTTAAATGAATGAAATGTCAAGCCACAGGGAGAAAATTTCTGCAAAAAACCTATCTAATAAAATACTAGTATCCCAAATATACAAAGAACTTACAGAACTCAAAAGTAAAACAACTCAATTAAAAAGTAGGTAAAAGGGGCGCCTGGGTGGCTCAGTGGGTTAAGCCTCTGCCTTCAGCTCGGGTCATGATCTCAGGGTCCTCGGATCGAGCCCCGCATCAGGCTCTTTGCTTGGCGGGGAGCCTGCTTCCTCCTCTCTCTCTGCCTGCCTCTCTGTTACTTGTGATCTCTGTCTGTCAAATAAATAAATAAAATCTTGAAAAAAATTTTTTTAAAAAGTGGGTAAAAGATCTGAATAGACTCCTCCCCAAAGATGACACACCGCAGGTGAGAAGATACCCAGCAGCGTAGGTCATCAGGAAAAGCCAATTAGAACAACCGTGAGATGCCACTGCACAGCTATGGGGACAGCCACGGTCCAGAGTGCTGACAGCATCAGGAGCTGGTGAGGATGTGGGACAGCGGGAACACTCACTCGCTGCTGGGAACACAAAACTGGCTACCCTGGAGGACAGTTTGGTGGTTTCTTCCAAAACAAAAGTACTCTTACCTTATGAGCCAGCAGTCATGATCCTTGGTATTTACCCAAATGAGTTGAGTTAAAAACTTAGGTCTGCAGAAAAACCTGCACGTGGATGTTTAGAACAGTTTTATTCATAACGCCTACCACCTGGAAGCAACCAAGACATCCTTCAGTCAGTGAGCCGATAAACTCTGGTCCATCCAGACAACAGAATATTACTCAGCACTAAAAAGTGATGAGCTACCAAGCCATAAAAAGACATAGGGGAAACTCAAATGCATGTTACTAAGTAAAAAAAAAAAAAAAAAAACAAGCCAGTCTGAAAAGGCTCCATTCTGTGATTCCAGCTCGGTGACATTCTGGAAAAGGCAGAACTACAGAGAGTGGACAGACAGGTGGTTGACGGGGCTTCGGGCAGGGGAGGGCCAGGAGGGGTGAACGGGGGGAGCACGGGGGGGATTTTAGGGCAATGAAATTGTTCTGTGTGACATTTTAACAGTGGATATATGACATTATGCATTTGTCTGGACCCACAGAACTGCACAGAGGAAACCCTAACAATAAAGTATGGGCTTGAGTAAGCAATATTTCAGTATCGCTTCCTCAATGTTAACAATGTGCCACACTAATTCAAACTGTTAATAACCAGGGAAGCTGAGGGGGTGGGGAGAGGGATTTAGATGGGAATCCTCTGTACTTTCTGCTCATTTTTCTGTAAACTTAAAAAGGCTCTAAAAATAAAGCATATTAATTAAAAATGAAATAAACAATGTAATTATGATGTCAAAGACTACTAATTTGTCTTAAACATCAGCATGTTAGAAATAGAGCGACTCCTTCAAAATAGCACAACTTCCTCAAGCCGGTGATGTTCCTTCTCACAACACAGGGTAAAGAAACAAGGTTCTTCGTCAGGTTGTTCAGTGGCTTGACGGCATGTCCGCCACATGCGCGGCCTTCGTCCGCTGATGTTTTCTGCATGGTACAGTTCATTCCCTTGGAGATCTTTGTTGCTGATATTAATATCATTGAAGAGTTGACAAACTAGTTTCTAAATAAAGCCCACTGAGATGGGAAGCCTAGAAGGATTTGTCTCTGCCCATCTGAAGAGGACGTCCCAGGGCGCCAGGCCGGTGTTCACACTGGCTCCCTGCCAGGGAGGGTTCCCCTGGAAGGCTGCCTTCTGGGGACCGAGCCCTGAAAGTGTGTTGCCCCTACTTGCTACATCAGCCACCGCTGTTTCTCTGTTCCTTATAAAGAAGCTCTGCTCTTCCGCTGGCTGCCCTGAGCATGCACACCTCCCTGGGGCTGGCTGCCTGACCCTGTCCCCAAGGTGACAGCCACGGCTCCTGGACCCCAACCCACCTGCTGCTCTCCTGATGTCCATCCTGGTGACTCACTTTGCATGAGAGTAAAGCAAACCTTCTCCAGTGCAAGCAGAGACATAGCGCTACTTAGCAGCCGGTACTAAGACAAAGAGCAAAGGCCTGAGTCCACCTGGCATGGCCGCCCTCCCAGCCTGAGCAACACGGCTCCCCACCCCCCTCGGCCGCCCAGTACCACCACCTTCCAGCTCCTTGCCCGGCCTCAGACGCAGCCCTGGCTGCCGGCCTCCTGCTACCTCCCTGAGAGAGACCCGTTTCTCCTTGTGCTTCTGAAGCGTGGTGTTCCCTCCTCTCCAGCTCTTTCTGTATTTGTAACTTTGCGGTGGTCGGTGTGATCCTTTGACCCATGTCTCTCTCACTACTGTGAGCTTCACAGCGCTCTCCGCTCCTTCAGCATGCTACCCAGGCACTTCGGGTCCTGGCGGGAAATTAATGACAATTGGTATCTCCTGAGTCGGGCCGTGTCTATTCCTCCTGCGGACCCAGGTGCTCCACTCCCAAAGAGATGACCAAACCAGCCACTAGCCAACCTCCTGGCCTCCTCTGTCCCTTACCACTGTGGCCAGAGAAGTCCTACCAGGCACAAGCCTGATCCTGTAAATTCCTTTTAGAATTTCTAACTGCTACCCCCACTACACTCAAAATATATTCCAAACCCTTTAGGATATATGCAATACTTTGTATGGTTTCTATTCCACTTATCTGTGGAGCTATATATACATTGCTAGAGGTATAAATTACTCCCTGTATCCCGAGCAAATTGTACCCTTCAGCAGTACTGAATTACGTACAAGGTACCAAATAGACCAAGACAGGGGATGGGAGATAAGCCCATGAAGCAGGGGCTTGGGCCTTACCTACGTTTCTATGTCCTAGTGCTCAGAGACGTGCTGGCATATCCCCTGACTGAAGAAAGCACACTACCACTCACCACAAAGGAAGATGAAGTTTTTAGGGCCTCTATGGAGTCTGGACACAAAATATGCCACATTCAAGTCTGTGCCTGATCCATTTACCGAGTAACCCATAAAGCTACCCATTTCCAGCTGGACTCACGTCAGGGTGTAGCAGATCCAAGCCATAAGGCCAGCTGACACGTTGTTCGGCCCTATGTGGCCTGGTGGGTCTAGCAGAGCTCCGATGAGCTTGGACACCCAGTAGGCCGGGGTGGAGCCTCTGATACTCCTGCCCCAACACCCCCCTCCACCGAGCTCACATCATAGACCCTTGCTGTGTGAGCCAAACCAGGCTTTCTCCCCCGCAAATACTTACTGTCCTGTGAGAGCCGCCGGCTTCCTTCCTGGACGTGATGCAGAACCGACCACGAGGCCCTGAGTAGCCTCTGAACACAACGCATCATGTACCGTGTGTGAGAACGCGAGTACCGGTCGGTTCATTAGTTTGTGGCCCAGGTGGCAGCGGGATTGAGGCACGGTGTTCCCTCTCCTCGCCCATGGCCATGGCCTCATGAGGGCAGGGGTCCCTGTACTAAGCTGATTGTGTGAGAACACGTGGCTTACAGGCGCTCCTGGGTGATGAGTTCACCGCAGGCAGAGTTGGTCCTGCCGATCCTTGCAGGGCTGTTCCCGACGAGCACAGGGGAAGGCGTCCTCCCAAGGGCCAGAACTAAACCCGTCCCCTGCTTACCTACATTTTCAGGAGGGACAGTCGTCCAGGAGGAGTGCGGCCGTGCGGCCGTGCGGCCGTGGCTACCGTCCAGCCGCGTGGTCAGAGTGTGAGCAGAACAGGCACGCAGGACGGGTAACAAGGTCTGTGGGGAAGCTTGCAGGTGACCATCCAGGCGGGGCGGGGCGGGGGTCCAGGCGGGGCGGGGCGGGGGGTCCCGCTCATGCGAGCGCTCGCTGAAGACCCACTGAGGAGGAGCCCCACCATGAACCAGGTGGCCCTGGTCGCTTCTCCACCTTCCCCAGCCCCCTGGTGCTTACGAGGCGGGGACACCCGCAGAGTGATCACGGCAGGACGAGGCTGTGCCTGGGCGCCACAGAATGGACCCTGGCCCACGCTTGATCTGGCCGCTGTCTGCGTTACCTGCCAGGGCCCCTGGAACGAAATAGCACGAACTGGGCACTGAATGTAAGAGAAAGCTGTTCTCGCACGATCCGGGGCCACAAGGGTGGATTCAAGGCGCGGAGGCAGAACCACATTCCCTCCTTCCGCAAGCAGGTCCTTCCTTGCCTCCTGCAGCTCCTGGGACAGGCTGGCCATCGTGCACGCCTCGGCTGGCAGCAGCCCTGTCCGGTGGCGTCCTTCCCTCTGGGCACATCTGTGCGTCCACATTTCCCTCGTCCAAGGACACCAGTCGCTGGAGGCTGGGCTGCCTCGTCCTAACTCTGATATGTCTCGTTTGAACACAGGTTCCTGGGGTTAAGACATGAACAGTCGTTTGGGGGCATGTGATTAAACCCATAGCACTGCCCCCGAGGAGCAACCACTCCACGCAGAGCCCCTGACGCAGCCCCGCGTCCGACAGGCCAGCGGTCCGAGCGGCCACCCACCGGCAGGCTGCTCGCGTGGCAGCGTTGCCGTCAGGAGGCAGCCCTCTCTCTGCATTCGGATTCACCCAAAACCATTCTGCCGGCCCCACCAGTCCTGGGTCTTGCGTGCCGACCCGCTGGATGCCGCCTCTGACCAAGGACGTGGCGGTCTGCTCCGTCGGGAGACAGCAGGTACGTGCCCCCTCCCAGCCCCGCCGCACACTCTGCGCCCAGGAGCCCTCGCGGAGGACCGAAACACACGCGCGAGGAGACCACTGTCTGCGGGACGACGGCGCTGCCCTGCAGGCTGGGGTGCGCGCCTGGAGCCCGCAGCCAACAGCCTCCCGAGAGCCGAGCGGGATCCTAGAGTCCAGGACGGGAAGCAGGGGGGACCGACTCCTCCACTGACTGCAGCTAAGAGCCCACTGGAAACATTTTGTTGTGTGTCTCTGGATCTCTAGTTTGTCCCAGTTTGAATTTTTAATCCTCTAAAGTGAAACCTAGTGGAAACAACAATGGGTTCCTTAATGTGGAAGCTGACTCGTTCCCATCATCGCTCAGAGCCCCTCCTGAGTGGCGCATCCAGCAGAGAAAGGAGTCACAGCACCGCGGGACATGAGTTCTCCAAGCCAGTGAGGGGAAACGGAGCTGTTGCTCCACGAGGAGACCGAGATCTAGATCACAAGACAGGCTCGAGAGCGTCTCCACCATGTTCCGCAAACATGAGTAGATAAACACTCCAGTTCAACAACAGCAAGCCTGCTAGTGACCCAAACCACTCAACGGTAAGTTCTGCAACTCCCCCAAGCAGGATAATTGCACGAGGAATGGGAGAACTTGTAAATACGTAATTGCAACCTCCAGCGGCAAGACCACTTAAGAAACAAGAAACGAGAGGGTAGCATCCACATGCGCCTCTCCTTTGTCTTCTATCCAGAAATAGACAAACACACAATACATATGTACGTTTACGTGATTTTATCTGAGGAGGTTGGATTTGGCTGACTTTACAATTTAGCCTTTAGGGTAGAGAACACGCATTTTGTTTTCTTTGCTTTCCTTCTTGTAAACCACTTTACGGCGGTCACGGACGCGCATTGAGCTGGGCAGTTGGACGACTGCAGCTTGGGGTCAGAGAGAATTCCCCATCAAAGCTTCCACCACTTCCGAAGCTTGCTCCCCAGTCTGTGTGTTATATTTACCCATTGTTACAGAATTCATGCCACCCAGGATGGGGGTGGCGGCAGGTGGGAGTCAGGGTCCCCAAGACTCCCCGAGAAGGGCAGATGAAAGCAGCAGGTGCCCGCTTGGCAGGGCGTGGGAGCGCCTCCACGGGAGGAGGGGGACGAGGCTGACGAGCCGGGGCTGCCGCGTGCACTCAGCCCCTCGCCCGCTCGCTCCTGCCGGGTGGCTTCTCCTCAGGTCCTGGATGCGAGTCTGGGACAAGCACTAGAACGTGGAGGGAAGACATGTTTTGTTTTCTTTTCTTGCTCCACTGGACACAGGTTATTTGCAGCCCCAGTGGCAGACCCCGAGTCTCCCCACCGGACAGCAGGCCGTGTGGTCTTCAGAGCTCCTGCCGGAGGACCTTGCAGTCTCACCAAGATGCCACCCAGTGACTCCTCAGTCCCCCGAGCCCAGGCTCACCCAGCGCACCCACCCCGACCTGGCCGCGGCCCCTCACTTCTCCTCCCCAATAGCTCCCTCCTTCCCTTGCCACACTCCTGGTTTCTGTTTTCTTGACTCCGCAGTGACCGAGAACCCCATCCTTACTCTTCCTACTCAGTGAACTGACAACCTTCCTTTACCGGCCAGTTTTGGGGATGAGCCCCGAAGCATCATCCCTGGGACTCCACTCGACCGTGAGCCCTTGAGGATGTGGATGATACATCTGGACTAGGAGTCCGATCGTTTGGCACCTCAGGCTGCAGGAAAGCCCAGGTGCCTCACGCGCAGAACCTGCTAGATAAATGTTGACCGAACAGCCTCACCCACTGTCGTAACTTCAGTTACATCGACCTGCCCTGCATCTGATACCCAAGTCCACGACCAGGTGCTCTCCAGGACACATTATTTACCAGAACGTCTCAAAGACACCGGCAAGTCCCTGTGGTCCAAATCCCGCGTGTTCACACCCCACCTCCGAATTCCAGTGTTTGTGTGTTGAGTGCGTCACCAGCTCCCGGCATTTGGAATTAGAGCCCTCGGCCCCACATCCAAGCCTGGCACAGTCCCATCTCCTGGGCAGGGTGCCACTGGGGACAGCCTCCACGCCTGCGCTCCTGCTCCGTGACCCCCAGGCTGGGCTTCTCTCTGGTCTGCGCCTCCCGTGTCTCTGCATCTGAGACCCAGGGGGACTCTCCCCCACAGAGAACCCAACAGTACTGGCTCTGCTTGAGATCTGGCCGTCCGGGCACCTTCAGCACCCCTTGGGCTTAGGCGGAAAGCTTCCCCTGGTCTGGGCTGCTCTCCTAGCCAGGTGGAGACCTGTGCTAACCCCTGCCTGGAGAGGGATTTCCCGGGAGTTCTGTCTTCAGAGAAGGAGGGTCGTCAAACCCGTGTGCTGCCCTCCCCCTGTGCAGCCCTCCCCCAGCCTTTCCTTCCCACGGTGGCACCAGAGTAGAGGGATCCTTTTCCTGTGTGAAAACACAGTATCATTTAGTCCGTCAGCTCTCCCAGCAACTAGGATGAAACAAACTCCTTGCCATATTTTCTCCATGTCCTGCGTGGAACTGAATTACCTGACGATGTCCCCGAACTCTCCACCAGCTCACTTACTTCACTTTTCATTTGCTTCAGAGCTACGGCTACTGAGTCCCGGCCGTGCCTCCCAGATGCACACACCACGGCTGTCTTAGCGCACCACACCCCGCGTTTGGTGTGGGACCAGCCGCCTCCCGTCATCACCCACACAACACATAATAGCAAATCCAGCTTCAATTTGATGTATTGTCCCACAGAATTGAAAATAAAACCAATAGCAGGAGTCTTTGGGGTTGCGTCGCTGGCAGGCTTAATGTTTCAAAGAAGGTGGCCCTCTGGGAGCCTCTCCAGGGTCAGCCCCTTCAGAAGGCAGCGACCCTCCTGCCGGCAGAACAGCAGGCTGGTGTCCCAGCGAGGCCAACTTGCCCCCGCCCCGTCCTGCTCAGCGCGGCGACCCCAAGCTTCTTCCCCTTTTAGCCAAGCAAGTTCCTGAACTTCCCTGGGTTGGGCTGTTTGATTCCCATTCCTGACCACAGACAGCTCATTGCTGGTGCTGGGGATCCTCCCAGAGTACAGGATGCCTTAGGGAGGGGCCAGGATACTTGAGAAAGATCCAAGATTATTTTTCATGTAGATTTTCTTTCAACTGCATGTTGAAAGTGCTCTGTAGCCTCCGAAGGGTAACCAACCAAGGCGCTCACTGTTTCTCTCCCCAGGTATCCCCAGAGAGGAGCACAGCCCGGCTCAGGACCCCGCACAAGACCCCGCATGTCTCCACCTGTCCAGGCTGGCCGAGTCCTCTCGTCATTCCCGGCACATGGCTCTCGCTCTGCACGCAGCCACCTGCCACCGGGAGTGCATCTTCCTACACAGGCAGACGGGCAAGTGGCTGCGAGTGGCCATGCGTCTGCAAATCCCTGAATGCACACGGCTTTCCGAGGGCTCCCATCGGGCCCTGCTGGCCCCAGCTCGGTCATGGGGTCACTCCACTAGAAGGGACATGGGCTGGGGTCAAAGAGCGTGCTTCATTGTTCCAGCCCACTGCCCCTTGGGTACCACGGGCCAAGTACGAGAAGCTGTGATTCCTCCTCGCTCTAGGGATACTGCTTTCATGTCTGGAAAGTTAGCTTCTAGCAACTTCAAAATAAAACCTGGTATTTCCCCACAGAAAACTAATCAAAAAGTAATACCCATTTCTCCCTTATTTCCATTTTGAAAAGGCGAAACCAGAAATCCTCGATGCCAATGACATCAAGGACATAAATTAAAGGGTTCAATTCAGTCGGACACACGTACAAGCCAAGTACCGCGTCTGCTACAGGCAGCCGATGAGCGTGAGTGAGGGCGGGTCTCTGCTCCCTGGGACCCCGCGGTCTAGTGGGAGCTGTCATGGGGGAACGCCCTACCCTTCGATGGCGCACAAAGTTGTCTCAAGTCTCCATTCTACTTCAGTAAGGAAGACCTAAGGTCTCCTCCACCGTTTGCAAACCTGGAATGGGGAGGAGAGGAAGGGATTTTATTCACAGGTTCACTCCGGTTACTGGGCTCTTCCGGACCACAGATGGGTGGAACCCGATTCCCTTCTCAGTCCCCTCCCGTGCACACACACGCACACTCAGCCGTACGCATACTTAACCCGCACAGACGCACACCTGTGCACACACATGCACACTCAAGGGCTCTCACACTCACAGGTACACTCTCACGTATGTACTCCCACACTCGGGCACACTCACATGTGCACGCACATGCACAAATGTGCACTCACACACACGGACCTTTCCATGGTAGCACACCTTACCAAGAATTAGAAAGAGGGTGTGAATTGGCATTAAAAGCGTAAACACATCAGAGTCCAGATTTTAAGTCCCTCGACACTTCTGGCGAGTGCCTGGTCCAGCCCCCACGATGCACACCTCTTCACTGCTCCCACCTGCACCTGCTCCTGGCAGCTTCAACAACAACAAACAACAAACACTTTGTTGTAAAAGCAGTCCAGGGTTTTCTATTCCCTACCAAAACCCCGAGCTCCAGATTTCGGATACGTTTCCATTTATTTATCCACTTGTTTACTCAATGAGCAGAGGTTTACTGAGGACCTACTGAGAGCCAGACACCCTACTGGGTGCTACAGATCCGAGTGAGGGAGAACCGGCGTGCTCCCTGCATTCGTGGGCCGAGAGAACAGATCATGACTTAGTGGAGACAATATACGTGAATCAAAGAATCACACGATCAGGGTGAGACTCTGGCTGCACGTCCAGCAGGTGATGGGTGCATCGGATCGTGAAACAAGACCGGAGCGTTGCACTTGTTCAGAAGCTCCAGGAAGAATTGCCTGAGGTGTGGCGATAAGGCAGAGTCATGCCTGGAGGACATGGAAGGCTAACAAGGGAAAGGAGCGGAGAGAGGAGGAAAACCAGACTGAGGAAGAGCGCGGGAGCCTGGGAGTCTGTGGAGAGGCCCATCTGGGGACAAGAAAGGTGGGCGAGCCGGCTGCCCAGACAAGGTGCCGTGTGCTGCCGGGTGAGGCTGACGCGGAAGGAAGCACGTGCTCTGCTTGGCTGCCCCGGACGAACAGATGACATCCGTCTGCCCCTGGGAGGAGCCCAGAGCTCGGAGAGTTTGAGGCGGGGGCCGGTAAGAACAGGTGCTCATGCGGATGGCTCCCGCTGCCGTCAGAGGCGTACTGATGGGCGGAGATGAAAGGCAGCCGCAGCGAAGTGTCCCGACGGGAGATGCCCATCGCTCGATCCAGGGAGGCAGAGTGTCCCGACGGGAGATGCCCATCCAGGGAGGCAGAGGGGGAGAGAGGTGTGCGGAGTGGTGGGAAGGAAAAACGGACAGGACTTGGGGAATGGCTCCTGGAGAACTGGAGTTATCAGGCCCGCCGGGGGTTCCGGGGGGTTTTCACATTCCTCCTTCCACCCATGTCAGAGCAACGGACACGTCACCAAAATACGTGCGCAAATAGCAACCGAGTTTATCAAAAATGCTCAACCACATTGATCACTGGACAAAGGCCGATGAAAACCATAATGAAAGACAGCTCTGCACCTACTACGGCGTCCTGAACTGGAGAGTGTGCACCGAGAGAGGCGGATGCAGACAGCAGCCGTCCTTCAGAACACGGGCAGGAGCATGAAGTGGTTTGACCGGTTCGCAAAACAGGTTGGCAGCTGCTCCTACCTGCGCCTTGAGTGTGCCAGGCCAGGCCTTGCTTCTGGGCCTTCACACTCGGTGGCTTCTTGCCTGGTACGCTGTCCCCTGCTCTCCGTCCACCACTCACGCGATGTCTGCTGGCCCTTCACCCTCAACGCGGACGTAACTGTTGAAGCTTTCCCATTTCTGATAGACCAGGTAAGGTTCACGATTAAAATACTCCCATAGCGCCCTGAGCCCCTTCTTTGTAGGATATCCATGGTTAATGATCATTAATTTAGTTATTAGATAATCAGTTTAGTTATTATTATCAATGATTGATTGATTATTTTAATTATTCACTAAAACGGTAATTCGGTACTTAATCTCATACCCTCCATTGGGATGTCAGCCGCGACGGAAGGACCGTCCCTTTCTGACACTGCTATGGCGTCAGCACCTACGATGCGTTCAGATGTTTCTAGACATGAATGAATGAATGAATGAATGAGTTAGTGTAGGAAACGGAGAAGAAAGTAGAAAAGAAAAAGACAAGCTTGACCTTGTACACCATGAGTCTAAAGTATTTGTGGAATGTTTAAAAGGCTTCTTAGAAATTATTCAAAATCTGGCTTGGTAAAACTTGGATTGATTGAACTGTCTTGCTCGCTTGAGGAATACAGGAAGAGAAGGAAACATCTGAGGCTGCCCCTACGGGCAAGGGAAGCGCGACCGGGATGGGCAGGGGAGGGAACACGCTTGCAGCAGGCCGTTACCGTTTTGGAGCAACTTAGATTTTATGTATTTGCATGTGATTTTGATTGCTTGCTCGATAGAAAAATACTCATGGGAAGTAGGAATATTTTTAGGTAGATAGTTCTATGCTTAATTGAGGAACTAAAAGTAAGCTCTGCTGATGATATGAGCTCATATTTTGAAAAACTCAAGCCCACTTTTTCTAAAATCAAGGGTGAATAAGTCTAATTTCCACAGTGGACCGGTGCTGTGACGTTGAAGTCTGAAAGTATTTCAAAATGAAAAGTTAAAAATTAACTTTCGTACACCTGAAACTAATGGAACGTGGTCAAACACACTTCAGTAAATGAACGAGTAAATACACATTTGATTAAATTTAAAAAATAATAATAATTGATTAGATTTTAATTCTGGATCGACAATCGGCAGTAGACTACGGTCTCCCCGTGAACACAGCGGCGAGCTCCCGAGTCTTTGAGCCCGAACGCGCTCCTCGCTCTCCGCGGCACCCCGGCTCCCGACGCACACGTCCCTCTTGTCCGTGTCGCTTCTTCGGCTCGGCGCCCCCTTCTCGGCCCTGCCCTCTTTCCGTGGCATGTATTAGGTGCCGTTATGGGCAAAACACAGACTTGGCATGGTGTTGAGGATTGTAGAAAATACGTGTCTTTCTTGACCTCGAGTAAGTTCCACCGGGGAGGCGGGTCTGTGAGTGAACAAGCCAACAGCCACCATCCAACATAATAACCGTCAGGAAAGCTACAGGTTGCCACGGGCACTGGAAGGAGAAGCTGACGGAAAGCCAGTGGAGCCGGGGTCCTGGGTCCTGCCTTCTTGCCCAACTTCTGGAGGCTGCTCGGTGTCGAGCCGCAACGCAGGCTGCCACCACAGGAAGCTGATGTTCCGGGGCATGAGGGCTTTCTGACGGACAGAGCGAGTCCAGGAGCAAACCCAGCTCCCGCGCTGCGAGCTCGTGTTATTGTTTCGATCTCCTTTGGAACCAGCTCCCGTTTTGGGGCTAGTAGCAATCTAAGGACAAAATTTTTAAACCAGGTCCCCAAAAGAAGCAAAATATGACATTGAATGTTTAGGTCTCCCTTTGCTGAATACCTCACGCACTCATAAGTCGTTCTAGGCAGAGAATTAAGTGTACGCAAATTATTTGTGTTATGCTTGCTTTTTCCCTTCACTAGGCTAACTCCCCGAAGGCGAAGAGCAGGCCTCTAATAGCACATTACCAATAATTATAACGACAGATAGTCAGCATATTCATTTCGTAATTTTCAACACATTTTCACTTATATTGTCTACTTTAATTCAGAAGCTAGGTGTGTAGGGTGAAAAGCTTTCCTATAGTTTTTTTACAGTAAGGAGAGATGGATGTTAGTGACCTCTCAGCTTGCCGGGGCGGGGGGCGAGAGTCATGTGCACCGAGTCCCCCTCCTTCGTCCGGCGTTCTCTCTCTCCTACCCCACCCCTTCTGCAGCCACCCGGGCTCGGTGCGATTTAATGGGTTCCTGTGAACGCGTGTCCTTGGCTTGACGGAGCGGTCCGTACATCCCGAGCCCAGCCGTCTCTCAGGGAAAACTCCTCATTTCTCTAAATGAGGGAGAGAGATGGTAAAGAATTTGAACGCACTGACAATCTCTTTCAAAAGTGTGACCTGAGTGGTTCTTGAGAAGCACGAGTAGAAAGGAAGGCAGGATACGGAGAGCGCACGAAAAACGCCGAGGTCGGTTGTCCCTGCACTTTCTAGCCCAGCACCGGCCAATGGCCACCGCTCCCAACCTTCGCCCTCGCGGCCAGGCAGCAGTCCCGTTGGCCGGGGACGGCGGAGCCCCCTGCGCTCAGCGCCTGGGAGTCCACGGCACATGCAGCTTCTCTCCTTTGTCTACCCTGGATCTGTCGATGCACAGACAGTGCGCGGGGGACGAGGTGCTGAAGCTGCAGTTTGCAGACCGTTTCCATAACTTTTGAGAGAACTGGCAGGTCAGAAATGAGTCGATAGTTCAGATAGATTGTCAGGTACTAAGGAAAAGTCATTAGAACTGGGGAAGAGCTGCGGCTGCTTTAAACAGAGCAGGAATTCAGCCAGATGTCAAGGTGGCGGCGAGGCTGCCAGCTGCAGCAGAAGCCCCGTTCTCTCTGTGTCCCTAAAAGAGCCACGTGGGCCATGAGTTCAAACAATAGGTTGACAGCTGCAGCTCCCAGATCGCCTTCATGTCTCGTGCAACCGGAGCCACAACGAAGTCAAGAAAGACAGATTGATCTCATGTTCAAAGAGTCACAGTGCTGGGGGAAAACACCAGCACCAGGCTCAGTAGCCTCAATTACTTGCATGAAATGAACTGGAAAATTTTGGCAAGTCAAGAAATTAAGAGACACAAAAGCTGGTTCAACATTTACTCTGCTATTAAGAGATCACGATGAACGCACTCATTCTTGTCGGTATTCAATTCAGTGGACGCGCGCAACGCTGGTCTTTCAGGCGCCTGCTCGCTGGGGGCAAAGAAGGTGCTCCGGTGTCCGGGGAACGTGAGACGGAGAGAGCTTCAGGGTGGGTCCGTGTCCCTGCTGCCTCCCTGTACGCTCACTCCCTGACGTTCTTCTACACAAAGGAAACTCGGGTCGAAGGGCTTTCAGGAGTGAAGCGTGATTTGAATGCCAGCGCACACACAGCTCACTCTCGAGATGCTGGATCGATCGATGCCCTTGGTAGCTTGGAGGACTAAGGTGACACTTGCATTGTCCTGGTTTCAGAAATGACCATGCACACGTCATGTGGATGCACACGTATCCTTCAAGGTATTTGATTCCTGCGAGAACCAGCTGTGGACATTTTTTAACATGAATAACAACACAAACACCAACATTGCATGTGATTTCATGCCCTCACACTCCTTGTTCTTGTGGTTCTGCCTCCCAGGAAGGTCGTGCCCAGACTCTTATTCATTCTTTAAGGCCCAGATCAAGGATCACATCTGGGGAGAGGCTTTTCCTTCCTGTCATCTACACTTCTATGGTGATTTATTGATTTATAGCTCTATTATAGCTCTATTATTGATTATATCTCTATTAGAGTACTCGTTATGTCCTTTTACAATGGGTAACTGTCTGTGTGGCCTTCCCCTTCATCAATTCTAAGCATGGACCATGACTTATTTATTGTGTATCCCCAGTGCCTAGCACAGTGCTTGGCTCATGGTCAGAAATCAATAAATAAGCTTTGATAGCCTCTGCATCCCAAGGATGAGATATCAATTGGCAGAGCAGCAATAAATCGGAAAGAACGGAAA
Source organism: Mustela nigripes (assembly GCF_022355385.1). Taxonomy (NCBI): domain Eukaryota; kingdom Metazoa; phylum Chordata; class Mammalia; order Carnivora; family Mustelidae; genus Mustela; species Mustela nigripes. The sequence goes on from NC_081563.1 coordinate 1,096,398, forward strand.
CTTACATCTAGGGCAGGTCTCACAGAATTTTCAAATGTACAGAGAAAGTCATAAATAAATGACAGTCCATTTGACTTGGCATCCATGGCTGCTATTGAGGTCCATACTGCGATCAATGCAGTATCTAAACTCTGCAGAGGGCAGCAGGCACAGGGGGCCAGCGCGAGGTCAACCTGCTCCGCACAGACTTGCAGATGCCAAAGTACTTGTGAGACATCCTCTTTAAAACAGTTCCTTCTCAGAGACCTCAGCGGTTCCCAGGTTTCCCATATCATTTCTGTATCAATCACCCCAGAAGGTCACTCACTATCTTGTCCTGGACGTTCTGATCACGCACATGCAGTTTCCTGCCATCATTTCCGCTTGAGCATCCCGTGTTTCAGCCTCAGAGAAGCTGACACCTGCTCTCCGAGCACGCCCACAGTCCACAGAGCCTCCTCCGTGCCCCTGTGGCTTTGGCCTTCACTCAGCCCTCTGGACTCAGTCCGGGGAGAACGCCCCCGATTCTCTGGCCTTCTTTGCTCCATCCACCAACTCAATCTACCACTCAAACCTGCAGTTATTTTAAAAGCAAAGCAAAGAATCTTCATTTCTATCTCTCCCTTTCTTCCATTTCTACTACTTTTTCTTCTGTTCCTATCTGACTTAGGGCCCGAATTCGTTCTCTACTTCTGTGTTTAACTCCCGTCTTCTGTCCTCAGAGTTCCCAGATCATATTCCTAAGCTATCACTTTCCATATATAACATCCATCATTTTGTTCAGGGCAAAGTCTTGGGTCTGCAGCCGGCTGCATGTTCTCCTGGCTTCTGTCTACTTTCCTGGGACATTCCTCCCCCATCCCCTGGTCAATCAGGCTTCTTCATTCTTCCTGAGGCCTCGCGACCCCTGAACCGTGACTCTGAATTTTCACCTCAAACAGGAGAACTGTCTCTCTTCTCTAAGTCAATACTGTCTTATATCAGTTCAGGTTGAACTTTCTCAAGGAAGATTACCCTGATCATTCTAGCCCAAGCACACGTCCTCTGCCTTCTGTGGGCTCAGAGCACGGAGCCAAACTAGGTCACCATTTGGTGCTCGATTTGTACAAAGTGCTCAGATGGCATTTATCATGAAGTGCCCTACGCTGATGTTCTTCTACTAGATCCTACAAGAAACAATCTCAGTGTTTATCCGCCAGTGTAACCTCCACAGGAGCTTGGAATTAGGACAAGGGAAAGTATTTGGCACGTTTGTTCAGTGAACAAATATACATATGCGTGCGTAGGCGTGCCTCGGAACTCTGACTTTGGGAACTGGTGTAACACTCAACGGGCCCGGGCTGCACTCCTGGGATGGACCACGCAGGATTCCCAGGAACTGTTTCTAGAAAGGAACAGAGCAGTGGGATCTTGGCAACCTCAGGAGGGTTATTCCCACTCTTGGAAAAAGCAAAACAAATCACTTCAGTGATCCAAAGAGCCGCTAGGAGAGACGGTCCTGGGGCATTTCCCCATTCTCCACTGGGATTCCTCAGAATTTCTATCTTACTAATAACTGATCCATTCTCACCTCACCAGGACCCTGGAACTTTCCTGCCATCTCCGTCATCGTCCAGATGAGTTGCTTTTCCCAGATGGGAAGTCCTCACTAGAGGGATACTGTCTAAATCAATAGGATCTTCTGAGGTAGACTTTGAAGCTGGCCCTGTATCCTAGGAGAAGGCATGTTCAAGAGCTCAGGAGCAGTACTGATGAGACAACAAGGGGCTGACCTTCCCCGAGTCCCATGAGGAACATCCACCCCTTCTCCACATGCGCCCAGTACAAGCATGCGGAAGGGCTCGCCTTCTCCCACAGGCGCTCCATGAAGTAGCCACATGTTCTATGTATTCCCAGTTGCTTATGAATGCTCGTCATTTTGCTGCTTGATGATAAGTTTCTCATAAAAGCTGATCACGCCTCTGATAATCTCATGCAGTGTTAGATGTTCTGACGAGTCCATGGGCTGATGATAGGACATGCAGGTGTCCAGGCAAAACTTCATCAGTCTGGTATTTGAAAGTTTTAAGTGAAAAAGAGCTTAAAAGTATGTTTAACACATGTTTCAAACATACATCCAATATAACGTAAAAATTTTATGCCAGTATATCTCCATTCCCTTCCATACCTTTGTTTGTTTATTATCATATGTATTATAGTACTATGCATTATAATTGTATTATAACACAAAATATAGCTTTATAAATTTGTCTTTACAGTCATATGTCTTCAATAAAATCAAGAGAACAGAACATATATATATAAAATATTAAAATAATATATTTTATATTAATATATGTTTTATATAGTTTTAATATTGTTTTAATAAATATAATAAAATATATAATAAATATATTTATAATAAAAACAATATTTCTTTTTAAAATCACAGAAATGTGATCTTACATATCTACCCACATACTTATTATTTATTGTGCTCTGTATTCTTCCCAGGGACCTTAAGTCTTATTTTTCTGTTTTGGTTTTTTTTTTAATTTCTTTTCAGAATTCATTGTTTATGCACCACACCCAGTGCTCCATGCATTCCTCCATAATGCCAACCACCAGATCACCCAACCTTCTACCCCCCGCCCCTTCAAAACCCTCAGATTGTTTTTCAGAGTCCATAGTCTCTAATGGTTCATCTCCCCTTCCAATTTCCTCAACTCCCTTTTCCTCTCCATCTCCCCATGTTCTCTGTGTTATTTGTTATGTTCCACAAATAAATGAAACCATATGATAATTGACTTTCTATGCTTGACTTATTTCACTCAGCATAATCTCCTCCATTCCCGTCCATGATGATACAAGAGTTGGGTGTTCATCCTTTCTGATGGAGGCATCATACTCCATAGTGTATATGGACCACATCTTCCTTATCCATTCGTCCATTGAAGGGCATCTTGGTTCTTTCCACAGTTTGGTGACTATGGCCATTGCTGCTATGAACATTGGAGTAGAGATGGCCCTTCTTTTCACGACATCTGTATCTTTGCAGTAAATACCCAGGAGTGCAATTGCAGGGTCATAGGGAAGCTCTATTTTTAATTTCTTAAGAAATCTCCACACTATTTTCCAGAGTGACTGCACCAACTTGCATTTCCACCAACAGTGGAAGAGGGTTCCCCTTTCTGCACATCCTCTCCAATGCATGTTATCTACTGTCTTGTTAATTTTGGCCATTCTAACTGGTGTAAGGTGGTATCTCCCTGATGGCTAGTGATGATGAACATTTTTTCATGTGTCTGATAGCCATTTGGATGTCTTCATTGGAGAAGTGTCTGTTCATATCTTCTGCCCAATTTTTGATATGATTATCTGTTTTGTGTGTATTGAGTTTGAGAAGTTCTTTATAGATCCTGGATATCAGCCTTTTGTCTGTAGTGTTATTTGCAAATATCTTCTCCCATTCTGTGGGTTGCCTCTTTGTTTTGTTGACTGTTTCCTTTGCTGTGAAGAAGCTTTTGATCTTGATGAAGTCCCAGTAGTTCATTTTCACTTTTGTTTCCTTTGCCTTTGGAGACATGTCTTGAAAGAAGTTGCTGTGGCTGATGTTGAAAAGGTTACTGTCTATGTTCTCTTCTATGATTCTGATGGATTCCTACCTCATGTTGAGGTCTTTTATCCATTTCCAGTTTATCTTTGTGTATGGTGTAAGAGAATGGTCATTTCATTCTTCTACACATAGCTGTCCCAATTTTCCCAGCATCATTTATTGAAGAGAATTTTTTCCCACTGTATGTTTTTTCCTGCTTTGTCAAATATTATTTGACCATAGAGTTGTGGGTCCATATCTGGGCTCTCTACGTTGTTCCACTGGTTTATGTGTCTGTTTTTATGCCAGTACCATGCTGTCTTGGTGATCACAGTTTTGTAGTAAAGCTTAAATAAGGCAACATGATGCCCTCAGTTTTGTTTTTCTTTTTCAACATTTCCTTAACAATTTGGGGTCTCTTCTGATTCCATACAAATTTTAGGATTGTTTGCTCCAGCTCTTTGAAAAATGCCAATGGAATTTTGATCAAAATGGCATTGAAAGTATAGATTGCTCTAGGCAGTATAGACATATTAACAATGTTCATTTTTCTGGTCCATGATCATGGAACAGTCTTCCATCTTTTTGTGTCTTCTTCAATCTCTTTCATGAGTGTTCTGTAGTTCCTTGAGTACAGATCCTTTAACTCTTTGGTAAAGTTTGTGCCCAGGTATCCTTGGTGTTAGTTGTGATCTCTCCCTTTTCATTTATAATTCTATTAATTTAGGCCTTCTCTCTTTTCTTTTGGACTAGTTAGGAGATGGTTTATCGATCTTATTGATTCTTTCAAAAAACCAGCTTCTAGTTTCACTGATGTGTTCTACTGTATCTCTAGTTTCTATCTCATTGATCTCTGTTCTAATCTTGATTATTTCCCTTCTTGTGTGTGGAGTTGGCTTAATTTGTTGTTGATTCTCCAGTTCTTTAGAGTGTAAAGACAACTGGTGTATTCTGGATTTTTCAATTTTTCTGAGGGAGGCTTGGATGGCTATGTATTTCCCCCTTAGGACCACCTTTGCTCTATCCCATAGGTTTTGGACCAAAGTGTCTTCATTCTAATTGGTTTCCATGAATTGTTTCAGTTCTTTGATCTCCTGGTTGATCCAAACATTCTTAAGCAAGGTGGTCTTTAGCTTCCAGGTGTCTGAGTTCCTTCCAAACTTATCCTTGTGGTTTGATTTTCAGATCAAAGCATTGTGATCTGAGAATATGCAGGGAATAATCTCAATCTTTTGGTATCGGTTGAGCCCTGATTTGTGACCCAGTATGTGATCTATTCTATTCCATGTGCACTTAATAAGAATGAGTATTCTATTGTTTTAGGGTGGTATATTCTATATATATCCATGAGGTCCATCTGGTCCAATGTGTGATTCAATGCTCTTGTTTCTTTATTGATTTTATGCTTGGATGATCTGTCTATTACTGACAGTGGCATGTTAAGATCTCCTACTATTAATGTATTCATATCAATATGACTCCTTATCTTGATTAATAACTTTCTTATGTAATTGGCTGCTCCTATGTTGGGGGCATAAATATTTATAATTGTTAGATCTTCTTGGTGGATAAGGACCTTAAGTTTTATCTGTTGTCATGTACCTTCCATGTGAAAGGCTTCCTTTAGTATTTTTTATAAGACAGATCTGATAACAATAGAATGCCATCAGTGTACATCAAAAGTGTCTTAGTTTTGGCGTGTCTGAGTGACTCAGTCAGCTGAACATCCAACTCTGGATATTGGCTCAGGTCATGATTTCAGGGTCATGAGATCTAGTCCTGCTTCAGGCTCCTGCTCAGTGGGGAGTCTGCTCGGGACTTTCTCTCATTCCCTCTGCCCCACCCCTGGCTCCAGTACTCTTTCTCTGTAAAAATTTTTAAAAGTCTTAGTTTTGCCTTTGTTTTTAAAGAATAGTTTCATTAGATATAGAAGATGTTTCTTTTCTTCCAATACTTGAACATGTTCCAATTTCTATAGATTTCATTGTTTTGAATGAGTAGTCAACTATTAATTATATCATTGTATTTTCATATGCAAATTGTCATTTTTCTCTGATACTTTCAAGATTCTTGCTTTTGGTTTAGGTTTTTAGAGGTTTGAATATGATGTCTAGATGCATTTGTTTTTGTGAATATCTTACTTGGGGCATTTTGAGTTTGTAAATTTATAAATCAATGTTTTTATCAAATTTAGCAGACTTTTAGACATTGTCTCTCTATTTTCTGTGTGACCTGTATTTTCTTTGCTCCTTTTGGAACTCCAATTATACATCTGTTGGAAAGCTTGATGAGTCTCTCATTTTTATTCAATCTTCTCTCTCTGTGCTCTTTAAATTGGATAATTTTTATTGGTCTATCTTCTTTTAAGTTGATTCTTCTGCCATCTCAAAGCTGCTGATAAAACCATTTAGTGAATTTTTATGACATGTATTGAACATCCCAGCTCTAGAATTTCCATCTGTTTTTTTGTTTGTTTGTTTGTTTTTTATTTTTGTTTTTGGTGTGGTTTTTATTTCTCCATTAAGATCTCCTAACTATTCACTCATTAATAGCATATTTTCACTCAATTATTTGATCATATTTTTCTTTAACTATTTGAACATATTTATAATAATTGCATCTAAGTTACTGATTACAAAATCCAACATTAACGTAACTTCAGGATAACATTTTCTTAGTTTGGGTAATATTCTCCTTTTTATTTGTACGTCTAATAATTTTGGTTTGGATATAGAACGTCAAAGATAATACATTAAAATAACTCTGGATTCTGTTTCTTCTGTGCAGAGGGCTGTGAGGTTTTATTCTTGGGGGACAAGATTCTTTGTTTTGTCTTACTAGGTAATTCCAGAGCCCTTGCACAGGCTTACAACCTGTCTTCCTCTCAGCTCCTAGTGTAGTCACAGACTTTTCTGTTTTATTTGCTTGTTTGTGTGTTTGTTTGCTTTTGTTCTTTAGCCTGCCTATCTGGGTGTCTCCCTGGGTCCTGTTTAGTTTCTTTCCTTTTTTTTTTTTTTTTTAAGGTTTTAATTTTAATTCTAGTTAGTTAACATGAAATGTGCTATTAGTTTCAGGTGTACAATATAGTTTAGTTTAATTTTTAACCAAGGATTTAGGCAGAGGTTACGATCAGATAACCCCAGTCAGTAAGGTTTCTGTAGTTCCATCTGCGTTCTGTGAACAGAGAGACACATTTTAGAAGAAGTCTGTGAGTCTTTCCAGCTCTCACTTGGGGCTCTCTGGAGAGAGAGCCATCACTCATGGGGTCAAGGAGACTTTATCATCCTGTCCTGTTCCCTCTTTTTGTGAATCTACCTTTTAAATATCTACTTTCTCGGGCGCCTGGGTGGCTCAGTGGGTTAAGCCGCTGCCTTCGGCTCAGGTCATGATCTCAGGGTCCTGGGATCGAGTCCCGCATCGGGCTCTCTGCTCAGCAGGAGCCTGCTTCCTCCTCTCTCTCTCTGCCTGCCTCTCTGCCTACTTGTGATCTCTCTCTGTAAAAAAAAAAAAAAAAAAAAAAAAATATCTACTTTCTCTGGCACCCAACTCAAATGCACCCCCTCCTGCCTCCCGTTGGTTAAATCATCTCCCCTCTGCCCAAAGATGGGGGGTGAGCATGGCTCAAGGAAAGAATGTCTCGGACTTGTTATTCTAACCCACAGCGGTAATAAAGTTTTGTACATTGTTATGTGAGCATAATAAGAAACGTATAAAGAATGTGACCCTCTTAAGCTTTGGAAAAACTCTACATGGCACTGAAGTTTCTGTGGTGCGTTACTTACAAAGGCGCCCGTGTCTGCAAAGAGTCCTATCACATCCTGAGAACTGCCTTTATCTCGTGTCTGTTTGCAAATGGAATGTCTATGAAATAATACTATTTTCTTTCTAGTGTGTTAGCCTCTCTTTTTAAATAAATTAATACTTAAATAAAGTAAGTTATCATAGGATGAAAATGCATTTACTAGGAACAGCCAGCAACATTTTAAAAATACAAAAAACCATAATTGTTCTTGATGTTGTGCTAACCTAAATTTCTTCAATATGTTTAGAACACTATTTTAGTTGGGCAACTGAGGCAAGATAAAACTAGGCCTTCCTTACTTCTTTATATCTGTTTCTGATCCTATATTTGATAACGTGGATTATCTATATCAGAATAACCTAAGATGATGCTTACAATTCAGGAACATAGCTCATCTTGTGTCCGCAGGTCTCCAGGTAAAACTCAGAGAACCTGAGGAGGTGGGCACCCTCGGGCGAGGTTCCACAACTCTGGAAAGCAGAGTGGCAGAAGTCGCGCCCAAGGCAGGGAGGAGAGGGCTTTTAAGGGATCTCTAGGGGAGCTCAGGGGTCTTTTGGCAAGTTTCCCTTATTCGGATATCTTGCCTGATCGTCGGGGTCCCATTGGTCCACTGGAGCCCGGGGCGGGGGTCTCAGATTCCTGCCTGGGCCTTTGTTCTCCTGGCCGAGTTCAGGTCTTGTGGCGGGAACTTTCGCCATCTTGAGTAGCCCTTCCTGCCAGCCCAACAGTTTCCAGGGAAATTGTTATGTATATTGAAATTTGCTAATGAAGGTGTTAAATATCAAGAAGCCCATTTAATAATCACATTATCAAAAATAAAAGAAAAAAGGACAGAAAAAGGCTAAACAACAAAAATTTTTAAAAGTCAAAAGGACAAAAAAGTTTAAAAAAGAATAAAAACAAAAATGAAATAAGATCAAGAAATTAATTAATATCATGATCACGTTATTGGACATTGACTGTATTTATTATTTGACCTAAAGTACTTATGTACATTAAAATAAATACATTTATTTTGAGGAAATAATCAAAACAAATCAAAATACTATGATGGCTAAAGATGTTCTTTACCATCAGTTATCTATAAAACCTCAGAAACAATGAAAGTACCCAGCAATAAAAGAATGCTTCCACGTCTGTAGCAAATAACTCTATGGTATAGAATAAACATTAATATTATATTACGGGAGGCAAAATACATATAGTGATTGTTGGGTCGGCGGCTCTGGGAATGCAGGAGGAACAATAGAAATGACCATAGGGACAGTCATCTTCCAGCGCCCCCCTTCCTTAACCCTTGACTCTCCTGCCAAAAGGATGTATGCCCAGGTCACATCTCCATAGGTGACCCGATACCTATGCAGGAAACAAAAGTATCAGGACCCCCCACCCCATACCCTCCGATCACCAAATACCTCACCATGTACGGATGTGAGCCCCTGCCCTGCCTTGGCCCGATAGAGACCCCGCCGACTCCCTCCCAGCGCCACTTCCTCATGAGACTCCCCCTTCCCAAGTCTCGGGACCTTGCCGCCCGAGAGTGCCGACCTCCTCCCGGCTTGACTTTCCCGACTCCCCCTTCTCCTGAACCCTGAAACTTTGCTGGAGATGCCTTTAATAAATCTTGCCTTGCGCCTACCTCACCTGGTGTTGTGTTTACCTCGCCTGCAAAACTTTACAGTGATATAAAAATAAGGAAACCATCTAAAATTATGTGTCTGCTATTAGTAAATCTATGTATTGATATAACTGAAGATTAACAGAAAATAAAACCAACTGTGTCAAAGTAATGAATTATAGATCATGAATATATTTTTCATTAATGCTTTAATATTTTGATGGGACCTCAGAAAGAGAAACTTAAGGAAACCTACTGACTAATCATCAAATTAAATAACAGATTTTTTGAAGTGTATTCAGCTCAAATCTTTTTTTGTAAGGCTGACCAAACATCACCCTCTCTCTGAACTCCTGGAGGAGTTACTAAATGTCACACTCGTTCCACACTTGCTTGCAGAAGTGGAGGAATTACCGGGTCTGAAGTGAATGAGGGTCTGCAGGGTTGGGCGGTGTGTTGGAGGCCTGAGGAGTGGGGATGTCTGGTCTGGGGGTTTGGACACACACAGTGGACTGGAGCCAAAGTCATTGCATCTGCCGAGGTAAGCATCTGGGGTTTCTCTTGGAGGCCACCCCTGAAGATCGTTCTGGGAGTAGAAGCATATTAGAGCTTGCTTGAAGTAAGGGGCGGGCAGAACAGGAAAGGGCTGACTTCCTGGCCGGGGAGCCCCTATTGTGGCCTGGTAGCTCTTTCACTGTCTGCGTTTCTCCTCCTCCTTCCCGAGGCCTCCTTCTCTTAAGCTAATTGCGCTTTCTTGCTCCCGCCTGCCTTCCTCACTCCCCAGCGCCCAGCCTTTCTTCTCTGGCTAAGAACGCGGGAGCCCCTGCCTCCCTCCCAGCACTTAGGATGCCCCACACCCACTCTGCAAGTCTGAGCTGGGTCACTTAGCATCGAAAATTTAAGTCTCCTCCTGGGGGCTGGAATCGTGTTCTTTGTTCAGCACGATTTAATCTATTGTTCTGCACAATGTACATTTACCGAGTAACATAAAACGCAAACAATAATAGTCACTGTCCTCAGGGCAGAGCCCAAGGAGCAGCTAGCTCCTGGTAGTCTGCCATCAGTGGGGGTTGGACAATGGCTTGTCGCCTCACACCCAGGGTAGCATTTAACCCACCTAGGCTTTCCATTATGTGGAGTCACTTAAGGAGGTTTGCTTCTTCTTAACGGTAAAATGAGACAACTGAATATTTATCCTTTAAAGCATCTTTTGAAAATCAAAATTACTCTTTAATCCCAATTATGGTTATTAACTAATTAGTTCCTCCACATCTCCTTAAATAATTTATTGCAGAACACACACTCAAGGACAATCCTCAAACCCAAGTACAGCTTCAAGTTCATGTAATTACACGGCATTAAAAAACATGTGCCCAGAACCAGGGGCTATTGGGGCCTCTGCCTCAGTGCCACGCGACGGCTTACAGCTACCTTTCTGCAGGGGGCTTGCACACACATGGCCAAGTCGAATGTAAAGACCATTCAGAAATTCATGGACAGAAGACCTAACAGCAAACCAGACTATGAGAAATGCCAACCTTAGATATGGGAAAACTCAGCAGACTAGTTCAGAAATGTTTATGAAACGATTTGGGATGGGTGCTGAGTGTGGGTGTGTGAGTGTGTCTGTGCGTGAGTGTGTGCACATGTGTGTGCAGATGGGTGTTTGTGTACCTGCGTATGTGGGGTGCGCTGGGGAGATGGGGGAGGGGCAGGCAAAGAGACCCTGCGGGACTGAGAAACAAGGACAAAACAGGGAAGCAGAAGATCTGAGGGACTTAGTGACTTACTGTTTGGGCCATTAAACCGCCTCACAGAATGGCAAAATGGACTATAGCCATATGCTTGTCACTTTCTTGATGTATGATCAGAATAAGATATTCACAGATGATAAGGCTATTCTAGACCAAACCACCTAATCCTTTAAAAATTTAGGATCAAGGGGTTTACATTATTCCGAAAGTCTTGGAATCACCGGTCTAGACAGAGAAACAGGGAGAGACTGAGGAAGAATGATTTTGGAGAAATCTGGCTAAAAGGGAGTAAGGTCTGGCTAGCCCTCCCCAGACCTTTGTGCCAAACAGAAAATGCCCGTCTGGCCTGGAGCAGAGGCAGCACCACCCCCGGAGAACACGGCCCGGAGGGCAGAGGGAAGGCCGTGATGAAGTCTTAGAAGGTAAGTGGGGTTCGGTGGGCTGAGGTCCGGAGCCGACGACCAAGAAAGAATTCTTGAGACATCTTTGGTGCAGAATGATGGTTTATTAAGGCACGGGGCCAGGACCTGTGGGCAGAAAGAGCTGCTGCCCCCGGGGCTGTGAGGAGGGGTCCGTTATACACTTGCAGGTGAGCCAGGGGTGACGTAAATCTCTAAGGAACTTCGGAAGCGAGTTTCCAGGACCTTGAGGGGCCAGCTATTGTTGGGAAGACGGTTATTCATTACTAGTAATAAAACCTTTGTTGTGAGACCCTTTAGATGTGTATCTTTGGACCATATGCTTGGGAAAGATCTTTAATACGATCTTAGAGGATTTAGAGATAAAGGAAGTTTCCAAAGGAATTTTTACAGTCGACTTCAGGATCCTGGTTGGGAGTATGGGGTCGGTCAGCCTAGGATTACCCTTTGCCCTTAGCAAAGTCTTAAGGCGGAGGCAGTTGAGTCCCCAGAGGAATGTCACTCTGCTGTTACAAGGGCTTGTGGTGGGTAAGGAAATTTAATTTTTTCTCCTGCCTCTGGTTCTCACATCAGCCGGGCTTCAAGCCCCGCTGGCCTCTTGGGCTGTCATCCCTTTGGAGAACATATCCAACAACCCAAAGATTGGCGGGAGGGGGCGGCTCCTCCTTCGCTGGGCCCTTCTCTGACCCTGGAGGAAGGAGCAGGTGGAAACCCCAGGTTTGGCCTTTGGCCGGCCGTTCAAAAATACCTCCTCACATATGGGTAGGAACAATCTTTACGAGAAAATATCCACAATGCCTCACGTTTTTACTAGCTGCACTCCAAAATGACATCGATCAACTTCTTCTTTAATTGATATTCATAGAGACGGTCCAAAAAGACCTGAGTATAACCAAACTTACATAAATATAGCCCTTGAAATGCATTCCACTCTGAGAGATGGTCTTGATCAAAGATTTTACAGGAAAACACCTCTCATCACAGAATAAGGCAGGCCAAAATTTATTGAGACCTTCAAGGTAGAGCATAAAAAAGGTTTGTGTGACTTTTATATTGAAGACTCTCTAGGAATCCGAATTCACAGTGCTGAGCCCGGCTGCCTAATGGGAACAAAGTTACGGAGCAAAGTCAGGACTGCGTCACTCCACTCAGACACAAAAATCAGGTTTTGAAATTAAAGGTTTCGAAGAATCATTGATTTCATCAACTTCCATTGTTTTATATGAAGAGACATGATTTTGGAGATTTTTTTAACCAAAGGATAAGATCCATTAGTAAAAGTATAAAATCATAGCTACAGAGCATATGGTGTAATGAATTTCCACAAGCAGAACACACCTGTATTGATCAAAGCCTTCATCAAGAGTCGGGTTATAACCGGCTTCCAGGAGCCCAGGTCCCTTCACAGCTACCACCCTGCCTCTGAGGGAACCACTGTCCTGACCCACGCAGCACAGAGCAACTTGGCTCATTTCTGGAATCTGTATGTAAGGCACAAGACAGCCTGTGCTCTCCTGTCCGGCGTACTTGGCCTGATGTTGGGCTTGGGAGACGCACGCCTGTTGGTGTCGCCCTGGTGCGCCTGCCCTGGTCATCCCTGAGCCACAGGCGTGACGCGGCGAGTGACGGGTCCGTTGCACAGGCGCTGGGGCCAGTGTTTGGCCATTGTGAAGAGCGCTACGAGCAACGTTTTATTACAACCGTCCAACTGTTTTCCAAAGTTGTACCAATTTATGCTTCTGCCGGAAATGTATGGAGTTCTGGCTGTTCGTCTTCCATGTAACTTGACAGAGAAAGTCTGTCTTCATTTTAGCTCCTCTGACAGTTCTCAATTGTCAAGTTAATTTGCATGTTCCTGATTAGGAATGAAGTTGAACATCTTTTTATATATTCATTGGTTATTTTGATGTGTTTTTATAAAGTGCTTATTTAATTTAAGTGGCTTGGCCATTTTTCAATTGGCTTTTTTGTTGCTGTTGATCATTATATATTTTTGGTGTGAGCCTTTGCTGGAAAGACGTACCCATTCTCCTTCTCTATTTGGTTTGTATTTTCGTACTTTTAATGGCATATTTGGATAAACAAAGTACTCAATCATGTAATATTAATATATAAAATGTATCACATTTTGCTTACAGGTTTTTGTCCTTTTTAAGACATCTTTGCCTACTCCTAGTCACAAAAATGAAGTATTTTCATCTAAAACTTTATTTTTAATATTTCACTTTAAGATCTACAATGTGTAAGAACTTGTTTTTGTGAATTGGTAAAGCAGGGGTTAAAATTAATTTTTCCATGTATTCATCCAGTTGCGCTAGAACGATTGACCCAGAAGAGTCTCGTGTGCCCACTACGTTTTCGTGTTATATTTTTTACTGAATCGGGTCACGTTTACACGCAGGCCTGATTCTGTGATCTAGTTCGTTCTTTTTTTTTTTTTTTTTTATCCATCCCACCATTCTGCTTTAACGACTCTAGCTTTATAATAGATCTTTACACTGGAAGCTTCCCTCCCCCAGTTATGTGTTTCTTCTTTCAAGATTGCCCTGGCCACTTGTATTTTCATAGGAATTTTAGCAACAGTTTAATATTCAAAAGAAAAACAACTCTGCTAAAACTTTCTTTCAACAGATCAGCGTGAGGCAACTTGAAATTAATGTAAAGGCTGATTTTTTCCAAGCCTCGAGCATGGTATATTTCTCCATCTATTTGGGTTTTTTAATTTCTGTCAATAACAGTGAATAGTTTTCAGTGTAGAGGTCTTACATTTGTTTTTGTATGTGAGGAGTTTTGATGCTTTCATGAATTTAATTCTCTACTCTCGCTGTTCGTATCTAGGACTACGATCACTTTGAGCACACGTGACCTTATAAACAGTCATCTTGCTAACCTGACTTTTAAATTCTCATGCTTTCTCTGTGAAATACTTGGAATTTCCAGAGATATTATCACGGTATCTGCAGAGTAGCGTCGTGTCAGCTCTTGATTGTAGGGGAAGCCCGCTTGGACGTATACCGTGCGAAGAGCACGCTTGTTCCTTCATCTTGTCTCCAAGCGGCATCTTCTCTGCACTCGAGGCACACGGAGAGCACACACGCACACGAGCACACACACGCACGCACACACAGCTGAAGGGGGAGCGGCGAGTAGACAAAGAGGATGAGTATTTATCACGCGAGCGCGATACTGTGGTTTTCCTATTGATAACCTTTTATGAGTGTGGTTAATTAGAAATGCAGTAAGATTTTATAGGTGAAATAAATGATATGTGGTGTGACTGAGCAAGGCATGTTATCAATTTGTGCATTTGTAAATTACTTTTGATGGCTGTAAAGATGACTATTTAACAAATTTATCTGCATGTAGAAGCTATTCTGTTTCATGCGCACAAAGTAGCGAATGACTCTACAGTCATTTTTCTTCTTCTTCCTCTTCTTCTTCTTGTTATTATTTATTAAATGTCCTTTTGGCCTTTTTGTGACAAAGCGATGTGAAGAAAAACCTATGAGAATGATATTTTACTTTAAAGGAAATATTAATTTGTACTTTTCTCAGAAAATGGTTGAATATAATTTATATTTGGAGCTTTGGAATATGTTATGGGACCATGACTGTAGTATGTGCAAGATACTGAATTTAAATGAAGATCACCATTTCCAAGTTACTATAAAACCTCATGTTTCTCTTGTAAAATGAGAATATTTAAGTAGGGTGATACCTTTCTGTTATTCTGGCTCATGATATATATTGAAGTCATTATGTCAACTAGTGTCCTATACAAATATCCTCTATGAAGAACATTAACATGGGCGCCTGGGTGGCTCGGTCGGTCAAACGCCTGCCGTCAGCTCAGGTCATGATCTCAGGGTCCAGTGATCCAGCCCCGCATCCAGGTTTCTGCTCAGCGGGGAGCCTGCGTCTTGCTTTCCCTCCGCCTGCGGCCCTCCCGGCTTGTGCTCTCCCTCTCTCTGTCAAGTAAATAAATAAAATCTTAAAAAAAAAAAAAAAAAAAAAGAACATTAGTGCAACAAGCCACGTCCTGGGCAGGACTGCTCCGGGGGTGTGTGTGGGGGGGCAGTGACCAGGGTCAACCAACTCCCGCACTCTGCCTGCGGCCCCGGCAAGCTGACAGCTGAAGGGGGCAGAAGAGGAACAGAGACAATGGCGGAGACAGGACACCCAGAGAGAGCTGGGTCGCGCGTCCTCAGAAGAGGACCCGAATCCTTGCTCTTCTCTTCTGTACTTTTCCCAATTTCAGGCTCAAATACACCTTCTGCCACAGCCGTCCGTGAGAGCAAAGGCCAGTGGAAAACAAAACGATAGCTTGATCACATATAGAGGTAGGAAATAAAAAGTAGTCAAGTCTGTGGCGACAGCAAGGTCCCACCAGACCACACCATCCGGCTTATAAACTGTTTTCTATACTGTTTTCCAAAGATGCCCCTGGGGGCTTGTCACAGAAGGGTGTGAGTCTTAAATAATAGAATCTATTATGGACAAATAGAAAATGTTATATTTTGTTCATAAAAATAACTGGACATTTGAGGCATAAGGGAAAAGCCATGGTTTAAAGACAGCATGTGAAAAAAATGATGTTTTATTGTCTTATGAGCCTTCAGTGCGATCCAAGTGCGAAAGAAGTTATTGCTTCTTAAGATTTTTTAAAGGGCGTGTAGTGATCGGGAACGGGGACGCGATGTCCCTCTCCTTAGAGCTCTCCAGAGCTCGTCTCCGATATCCATCGTCATCTGGTTGGATTCTGGGGACCAGAGAGCGTAGGATTGGAGGGTCGGGGGAGGAAGCTGCGGACAGGAGCGTGGAGGCTGGTACACACGGGGAGCAGTCGTGGTCGTCACGAGGAAGGTATCTCAGCAGACATGTCTGTGTAACCCCAGAGTGGGGCCCAAGGCACATAGGGTGTGTATGAGCCAGGATTCTGCAGAGAAACACCAGCAACAGGGTGGATGGGTGGACGGACGGATGGATAGACAGACAGACTGGCAGACGGACAACCCTAATCTCACAAACACACCCAGGAATACTTTTGTTGCAGCACTCTGGGGCATCCTTTAGTCCAGTCAGGTTGACACATAAACCCAACCATCACAGGGCAGCAGCGTGCACCTGCAGAAAGGAACAATCTAGTGACCAAAGCCTCCCAGGGTGGAAGGCGCAACCCGGAGAGGGAGTGCTCGTGGTCGCACGTGAAGTCGCGGGAGCAGCGCAGGCAGCACCTGGACAGCAGAACAGGGGAGGGTGGGACAGGCCACACGGAAGAGCCCAGGGCACCACGGGTGGACGGCCTGGCTCCTAGAGAGCCATCTGCAGGTACCGCTACGTTTCTGGTCATCTAATGAACAACCAGCGTGTTTGTCAAAAGCACCGCCGTGGAAGATTGTATTATTCCATCGGTAACCCTTTATTGGTCGCCAAGCCCCATATTTCAGTGTCGCCTGTGATTTGGGTGCATTTCCTTCAAACCTTCTGAGAGCGATGGATTAGCTCCCCAGAGAAACAGCACTTAGAGCCAAGGAACCTGAGTGTGTGCAGACACACAGCTATGAACTCCCACGTGACTGTGGAGGGCTCGCCCACCCTTGAAGTCCTGTGGATCCAAAGCGCCAGATTTTTTGAAATTTTAGCAACGTAATAATATTTCCTTGATGACAAGGAAAAAGCAAAAGACCTTAAAGTCCAAAACCCTAGACATTCCCCGTGACCCCCAAGTGAAGGGTGAGTCCACAATCCCATCTGCAAAGGTGTGGTTTACGCAGAACTTCTAACGGGGCCTTATTTGCATAAAGTGACATTTGAATTTGCTTCTTCGTTAGTTTGGGTAAAACATTTGTTTTGCAGCGTGTATAAACCGAGTGTTCACTTTCAGCTCTTGTGCATACTGAAGACGATGGTAGCAAAGCAGCAGGCCAGGAAGCAGACGCCTGGTGTGTGGCTCCAGGTGGAACCTCACAGTCTGAGCAACAGGGGCGGGGAGCTCGTCCCTCAGTCCGGCTTTCTTTGGCCGTGGAGGAACGAGCCTCGAGTAATGGCCTGTGCGATCTGTCCCAGATGGGAAAGCAGAAGACTTCGTGATCCAAGTCTGCACTAGCTTGAGACTGAGGGCTCCCAGAGTCCAAGGGGACCTGCCCCCACCTGCAGTGGTCTCCGCTTCTCTGCCACTTGGAAAGCTGCTTTGTCTAAGACAAACCCACGGACCTCACCTAGGAGATGAGGATAACTTACTTCCAGACTCCGCATGAGGGTTAGCTAAGAAAGTCCTTATCACGGTGTCTAGCTCAGAGTATGTTACCAAGACTGCAGTGATTTCTTATAGGATGGACGTTCAGAAAGAAAGAAGTCATCAGAAACAAAATTATTATTATTATTTTAAGATTTTATTTGTATGTCAGAGAGAGAGAGACAGAGAGAGAGAGCACAGGCAGAAGGAGAAGCAGGCTCCCTGTTGAGCAAAGAGCGCAATGTGGGACCCGATCCCATGACCCTGGGATCATGACCTGAGTCAAAGACAGGTGCTTTACCAACCCTGCCACCCAGGTGCCCTAGAAACATTATTTAGGCACAGATACAGTCTTACCCATCCTAAGGTATTAGGAAGGATCAGAGGAGCTGGCAATGCCTCTGTGTATATCTCTGTTTACGTAGATGTGTATAAATACCTTACATTCACACATTAACAATGTATGTTTAGAGAAATAATTACATGCATTTGTACATAAATATACTATCTTTAAGGGTCACCTGGGTGGCTTGTTGGTTAAGCCTCTGCCTTCAGCTCAAGTCATGATCCCAGGGTCCTTGGATGGAGCCCTGCAGTGAGCTCCCTGCTCAGTGGGGAGTCTGCTTCTCCGTCTCTCTCCCCCTACCCTGCTCACACTCTCTCTGTCTCTCTCTTAAATAAATAAGTGAAATCTTTAAATATACACACAGACTGCATATGTGGCATGAATATTTCTTTACATGTTTCTCAGTCGTTCTTGCTCCTATCATTTATGACCTAATACTCTGAATTCTAGGCTTTCTGGTCTTTTTCCATCCGCTCTCCCCTTAAAAAGTTCTTGAGTTTTGGAGCTGGCAGTAGCAGGCACTAGTGACCTGGGCCCATACTGTTCTCCCTGTCTGTGGCTCCTCTGGGGCCCTTTTCTGGGCTCCATCTCCCACGGAGCAGCCGGAGTCCGCCTGCGCACGTGCAGTCAGGTCGCGTCCTCCCCGTCTCGGGGGAACCCCGCAGGTGTGCGCCCCGCGTGCCCGGCCCCACTCGGCTCCCATGCCGCCACCTTTCTGCATCTCCTGGTGCAGCCACACCACACGGTGGGTTTTCTCCTGCAGGTGCCACGGGGCCTCGCTCTGCTCTGCTGCCTTCCCCCGCGGGGACCTGAGTAGCTGCAGAGCCCTCTCAGGCGGTCCCCTGCTGGGGAAGTCCTTGGTCCCCATCCCTCCCCCGCTCCCTGCACCTGAGCGCCGCAGTCCTGATGCCCTTCCCAAACCCATCACGGCTCCACGGGTCCTGCTCTCA
This sequence comes from Mustela nigripes, assembly GCF_022355385.1. Taxonomy (NCBI): domain Eukaryota; kingdom Metazoa; phylum Chordata; class Mammalia; order Carnivora; family Mustelidae; genus Mustela; species Mustela nigripes. The sequence continues at coordinate 1,115,075 of NC_081563.1, forward strand.
CGGCCGTCGACGCGGCTCAGAGCTCAGAACCTGGTGGTCACTCAACAGGCGTTTCTTGAAGAAATCAAGAAAAGGCAGCTCTGGGGTGGGGAGAAAACCTTTGGTTTGATATTTTTGGCAAGTGCGCAATTTGCAGCTGACAACGTGGTGCCGTAATTTAGAATGATCTCTCCTAAAAGCTTGGGAGCATCCTGAGTTGTCATGGAAGGCACGTGCCTTGTCTCTTTCTGCAGGTGCCGCCCTGCCGGGAAGGGAGGCTCCGTGACTTCAGCACCCGGAGCGGCAGACCCTGTGTGACGCACATGACAGGGATTAAAACCGCGTTTATGGATTGATTTCGGCTCTCCGGGAAATTTCTTACAATGATTTTGATGAGTCAATATAATTAGTTAATGTCAGCAACAAGTCCAATCTTTTCTAAATTCTTGCTAGGCTTAGAAGCCTTCTAATTCCCATTGTTTAAAAAACATCGGGCTTTATAGTCGTCTCAAAGATTAGCATGTGAGGAGTATCGCCCTGCACTTACTAAACACGTGAGATGAAATATCTTCCTTTTGTTGTTCTTCTTGTGAGTTTCTTTTGGCTTTGAATCTGAGAGAATATGCACAGGAAAGATGATTGAAGAGTTTACGCCAGGCGTCGTGATCCTGAAGCCTTATCTGCACAGTTTCCTTCATCATTTCCTGAAACTTTAAAAACCATTATTTTCCCCCTAACATTCCAGTTCTTGTTATTGCCCCGAAGGACAGAAAGTTAATGACGTATCCGTTCTGGTCTGGTCCGGCTCAGAGACCGAGAACGGATCCGATCTGAAAAACCTAGTGGGAGGATTTGTTTGGCAAGTTTTGGTGGAGCTGGAGGCGGACAAGAGCCCGACTGGCCCACACGTGATAATGTTGTCACTGATAGGTGTCCTGACCATCTCTACCCACAGTCACACCGCATACGAGCTCCTGGGACCGCGGACCTGTTCGAGCGCACAGTGTGCTTCCCACCTGGCCAAGATCATCTCTAACTCCAGAAGAGGGTTCTTGGAGGAGCGGCTTCCTCCAGATCTGCTGGTAAGTCAAGAGACAACACGGGCGTCCCCCTAAACTCGTTCCTGGGAACCAGAAAAGAAACACTTTGTAATTTCCTTCTATTGCTCTCACTGGTGCTTGGGTAGCCCTGCAGAAATCCCACTGCCGGGGACCTGAAGCGGCCGAGGACTCACTTCCCGTGGACCCGCTCTGGTCAAGCCAGCCGTGGAGCTCACCGGCTCGGGGCCGGCAGGAGTCCCGCCGCCCCTGACCTGCACGTCGCGGAAGCACAGGTGCACAGCTCCGCGGTGTCTCATCCTCGGGGAGGAGCCTGTTGAAGAGTGAGTGGGAACAGAAGCGGAGCAAATGATCTGCTGTGTCCCATGAGTCCCCGTCTCTCTGTAGGCAGAGATGCCTGAGACAGTGTAGAATACACCCGAAGTCAACCAAAATGGGGGGTCGATCTGTGAAAAGGACGGAAGGGAGGTACAGGGAGAAGGACCCTTTCTTCCCAGCTGTTGCTCTGACTCAGACACGGCCTCTGAAGTGCCAGTCACATGCCTGACGCGTAGTAGCCGCTCACGGTGGGTGCGCCCGTAAGGACTCTGCAGTTTCACGCAACGCCAGCTGTTGCTGTGGTCATTGCGAGACAGTTCTGGGCGTCCACCCAGTCCATTTTTGCTTTCATTCATTTGCCAAGAAGATACGTACGTGCTCCTCCCACGGGTCCGATTGTAGCATGGGTGCCACATCCACCAGTGCCCCAAGACACGGTCCCCGCTGCGAGGGCGTTCAGAGCACCAAAGAAGAACTTCGGAGGCCTGAACAGGTACGCGTCACCGGGTGCTGGGATAGGAGAACATACAGGAAGGAGAGCGCAGAGGAATCAGGGCATGACAGTCGGGAAGGTCAGTGAAATCCGTCATCTGGCGTTGGTGGGAACACGAGGGGGGACGGATGCCATTCCAAGCAGACAGGACAACAGAGCAGAAGCTTAAGCATTTCACCTGCTTCCTTTGGAAACATCCTATACTTTCCAAAGGCTTTCTGGGTTACCCAGAGAAAAGGATGGATCCTTGTTGCTGAAACTGAGTAACTTGATTGGTTCAACCGTTCAAGAATGAAGAAACATTCTAGAGCGGTAGATGTATATTCCAGTCAGTGTTTTCAGAGCAATAGTTTCCAGTGTGCCTGAGTGTACCGTGAGCAGTGTGACACGCTTCCCTTCCAGAATGACTTAGTGCCCCAGAAGATCATTTGCAATCAGGTAAGTTATTAGTCATTTGACTTCTTCAGACGGTCATGCCATAAGGAAGCTCACCCGACATCTTCTCATTTAACTCCCAGCTCTGAGCTCTGCACAGCGGAGACTTTGATCCACATGAGAAAAGGCTTGGAAAGTTCTGCTACCCAGAATGTCTTCTGCTGGAGCTAGTATGTCCTGCGTTCTTGACAACCAATGAAAGGAGAGTGTGGACCTCGGAGCAATGCCGCCAGCAGTGACGGAGAGTGGAGCCCACTGGAAGCCATGACGGAGAGGCACGGGCACAGCTATGGGTCTTCTTGACTGTTAAGATACGAGCAAGAGCTGCTTTGCCTGTCGTGCAAATTCTATCCCGTAGATAGAATTGTCCTTGACTGATAAACTCCCAGTGTCTTCGTATGAGTCAACATTTTCATGGTCACAGAGCCACATATAGCCTTATAAGTACGAAAATCTGCCTGAAGGCGATGATCACATCACGGTGACAGACTTCCCAGTGCGACGCCCTGGGTTGTGTCCTTCAGCTGACAGCGACTCCAACCCTATAAAATGCCCTTTTCAGTAGGTAATGGGAATTTCCAGTGGAAATTTCTTCTCAAGGAAGAAAATGTGTTATGAATTGAATAGTGCCAGTAAGATCTAAAAAGATTTCAAGGATGAGCTTCTGAAACTCATAGAAAATTCTGAAATAGTCATTTAAAAATTCTCTGCCTATGTGCTTTCTAGTGGGTCCCACTACAGCTACGATATGCGCTTTCTCAGAACGAAGGTCGTAGGTACTTCCTCATATTTTCTCCGTTTCCGAATAGTTTCCAGGGCCTTGACAGATGCTCAGTAAATATTTCCTAAGTCAATTAGGGAATTATTTTTGAAAGCTTTTATTTACTTATTTATGAGAGAGAAAGAGAGCCCAAGCAGGGGGAAAGGCAGGAGGAGAGGGAGAAGCAGGTCCCACAGAGCAGGAGCCCCATGGGGCTCAGTCCCAGGAGTCTGGGATCATGAGCTGAGCTGAAGGAAGATGCTTAGCTGACTGAACCACCCAGGCGCCCTTCAAGTAAGGAGTTCATCAGATCCACGCGTAAGGCAAAAAGCCCTAGAGAATGCGTCCTATGGAGAGAGTGAGCGATGTTCCCGGATCATGCAAAGTGACTGAAATGGACCGTCTGTCTTCAAAACGAGAAGTGAATCTACTCAATGAGCAAGAGAGGGTCAGGGAAGCCGCCCACTATATATGCACTAGTAGACCCCAGACTGTAGCAACAGGGACTCAGGGGCCCAAGACGGTGACCCTGCAATATGATTCTTGTTTTTTCAGATACCTAAAAACTAGAAAAAGAATATGATTTTATTACTTTTGTTATGAATAAACATTTGGTATGATGTCATATCACCAACTTTGGTATCACAGCCGAGTCCAAACTAGTAGGCTATTAGGGAACATTGGGGCACTGGGGAGACAGCAAAAGGGTGACCTTGGTCCCTTAACCCCGGAAGTATTGAGCGCTTCCTTGTACTGTATCTTCAGTCCCTCCCTTGTGTCCACAAGTATCAGTTGTTTGTGAGCCTGAGCAAAGGAAAGGTTTGTGAGACATTTCTCAAGACGTAGCAGAGATGTGAGCTGTCACAGGTGTGGATTGTGGATGTATGTTCGCTTCCTAGGGCTGCCTTCACTACAAACTGAGTGACTTAACACAACAAAGATGTATTTTCCTGAAGTTCTGGAGACCAAAAGTTCTAATCGAGGCATCTGCAGGGTTGGTCCCTTCTGAGGACCACACATCTGGTGAGGGGGTGACAGTCGGCATTCCTTGGCTTGCGGGTGTGTCACTCTAATTTCGGTGCCATTACCACGTGCTCTTCTTGTGTGTGAGGACAGCTGGAATTAGGGCCACCCTAAGGACCTCATCTTAACCTGCTTACCTCTGCAAAGACCCTGTTTTCAAATAAGATCACATTCCCAAGTGCTGGGGACTGGGACTTCACTCTGCCTTTTGGGGAACGTAATTTAGCCCCTAGCAGGGTGCTGGCTGTCTTCAGGGCACAGTGATGAGTGTGGGGTATGAGGGGTCACCGCACACTGGTCCCGCCGTGCTGGAGCTTCCCTTCCTAACCAGGGCTCTGGTTGTTAGATGTTACTGTGGTGTCCTGTCTTTTAGGAAGAAGCAGTGAGCAAACTCTGTTTTCATGGGGTGGGAAGGGCGGTGAACATGTTGGGTGTCTCCTTATGTGGTGGTTCCGTGGGTATATACAACTGTAGAAGTCCATCAGGCTATGCCCGTACGAGTCACCACTTTATTCTATGTCAATAACATCCCAAAGATGTTTGACAATGGTTCTGGGCCAAGTCTAGCGCACGTTTTCTGGCGAGTCTATGATAGGAATTCTGAAGTACCCTGATGTGACTTTGAGCCGCATGGCTCTGCGGCTTAACGTGAGATCTTGTGCTAACATACTGTAATTATTTCTTTGAGTTAATTACATACATACACTTGAGTTAGTGGTTTATCAGTAATGTTCTTTCTCCCATCTATTATTTAGATGCTAATTTTACTAACTTCATTTATTCATCATTTTACTCATTACATGGGAGTCTACGATGCCCCAGACAGTGCAGTACTGGCTGTAGATGCGGGACCGGCTCAGACCAGGGCCTTAGAAACTCACTCTGTATTCATGGAGGCAGACAGACCAACAGCGGAATCCGCTGCTGTGAGTGCCGTGTCTGCAGGAGCAGCAGGGCACCCGCGAGGACAACAGGAGGGCGTCAGAGCCAGGAGGACACTGGCCAAGAGCAGCAGAGGGAACGGGGTCTGGAGGGATGGAGATACAGAATTCTGGTGACAACTGCCGAGGGGAGCAGGCAGAAAATACAGAGGTAAGAGGATGAGCTGTTGAGCGTGCATATACATATATGGACACGCCCACGTGAGGGCACACGCACACGTGCACAGGTCATCCACAATCACACGTGCACACGAATGCAGATGCGCACACATGTACAGGTCATACACACAAATGTAGATCACACAAATGTAGATCACGCATGTGTAAGCAGGTGCACACATGCACCTACGCGCGCACACACGCCGGCGTTGACGTGACCCTCCCCCTCCCAGTTCTCGGGGACAGGGGTCTCTTCTTTGCTCAGGCAATCAGAACCTTGCTGCACTGAGTGGTCAGTGACTGGGAGAGGGACACAGGGAGTGACCACCACGCCTTAGAGGGACGAACACGGGAGGGATGCGGGTGAAGGCTGCCGTGGAGACCGCGGAGTGCAGGGGACAGGGAGGCTGCCTGCGAGCCCCGTGTGCCGACCCACCCCGTCACCGCTCCCCCAGACAGCAGGTGCTCTGGGTTCCTGCCTCTCGAACTTGCCTGGTTTCTTCTGCTCCTGACGAGTGCTGAGACTGAGCAGAGACGCAGGTTTTTCCGGGTTGTAATAATAACAGCAGGTGATTGTTTTTCACCTGGTGCTTTCAGGAGCCGGGTCCCTGTACAGACATCGGCTCTAGTGCACACAACAGGCCGGTGAGGTCACCGTTTAAAGTTCAGTTTTGTGGGGGCGCAGCCAAGACACAGAGACATTGACCGGCGCAGAGCGCCGCTGGTCTGTCTGATGCGAAGCCCCCCTGGCCTTTATTTCATACCCCTCGTCTGCGGTTCAAGACTCTCACATACGGAGCCGCATCCAGAGGTCCAAGTCATTTTGTTTGCACTCCAGGAAAGCATGAACCCTGCGCGAGAATCGCTCACCCCGTGTCCCTGACAGGCTGTAAGCCTCGCGTCAGCGGGACCACGCTGGTTAGCTTGGCCTGGGCTGGGCTCCCGTGAGCGAGGGGCACTGGCTATTGGACGCCCGGGCGGGGCCTGAGGGCCACAAAGACACAACCCAGTGGTGCGCTGTGGTTGTGACTTTTCCCGGCAACCTTTTCCGGTGGGACGGCTGTCCCATGGCGCTGGCGAGGAAATGGGCTTGGGTGGGGATGGGCCAGTCCCTCAAGGCCCCAGCCAGCGAAGAACAGAGCTGCTGGGGGGCTCCCAGCCCTTACTCCGACACCGACGGGTGCCTTTTTTCAGCACCCCTAACCTCTCCCACTCACCTCCTGTGTCCCGAGAACGACCCACGGTTTTGCTCACCGATCTCTACACCCACATCCATTTACGGGGCGAGAAGATGAGGGAAACGTTGGAAACCAGCCCTTGTGCGCGTTTCACCGACATTGTCTCCAAACAAGCCTCGAGCAGGGTAGGATTCCTCCCATTTTCGAGTGAGGGGATCGGCTCAGACGGACGACACGCCGGCCCGTCGTCCCTCAGCTAAGAAGTGGTGAAGCTGGGGTTCAGCAGGTGCGTGGACTGGCACGGGACCCTTCCCCAGCTGGAGTGTCCGAGCGAGCCCTTACACGCTCCATTCGAACATGTGTACCCCACTGTGAGATACTGTTGGGCCTTTCAAAAGGCCAGGAATCGAGTCAGAGAATGTGGTCCAGAGTTAGGACTGGGGAAACACAGAGGCAGTGAGAGGGAGCGCCAGGCCGGTGAGACAGCTTTCCCTGGGGTTCCATCGCCCACGCCTGCTATCTGTGATGCCACCACGATGCTCACTCCAGGGGAAGGGCAGGGCCTCTGGGGTGACACGTGAAGCCCTCTCGGACCTTATAAGTACTTGGATTTTAGCAAAAAGGTCAGAGGCCGTGGAAGGAGGAGGTGGGGGCCCATAGTGGGGGCAGGGGCAGAGCGTGTCTCCTGCGGGCTCATGAGTGTGGCCGTCTGTGCCGCCCGGTGGCCGTGTGACGGCGCTCTCCAGGCCCTGGCCTCCGCCGCCCAGTGCCGACAGTGGTGTGGATCAGGGGAGTCAGCAGGGCTGGGAGAAGACGGGAGTGAACCTGAAGGAAGCTGGAGCCGTGGGGGCCCGTTGGCAAAGGGACCACAGGTCTGCAGGAGGCTCTGGGTCCGGCTCAGCGGGGCCTCAGGGTGGGCTGGGCACCTCTTGTCCTTCCTGCCACGTGGGCCTCTACGGATGGCTTTGGAGGGCCACAGCTGCCCCAGAAGTGAACTTGAGAAACCCAGCTCTTGTTATGCTTAGGTTGAATGTTAAATGAGCTTCTAACATAAAAAGAAACGCCTTTTCCCTCAGAGGCCTGGAGAGGTCGGAGACTTCAGGGTAGGGTGCTGAGGAGCCGCGTCTGCGTGCCGCGAAGACACGTCTGGATTGAACAAAGTGCGGGGCAGATGCAGGCGCCGGCTTCCACTCCCTGCTCCATCTTCTCGATGACAGAGTGGCTGCAGGCGTGTGACGCGGGGGGGTGAGCCGCGCACCCACCCGCCCGTGGGGGGCACACGGGGTGCACAGGGCCATCGGGCCATCAGGGCTGGGACTGAGCAGCACAGGGTCTGCAGACCGAGGAGGAGCGGCTCCCTGAGCCCCTCAGCCCAGCGGGCAGACTCGAGGTGGCGGTCCCCGAGCCATGGTCGGGACCACCTTTTCCTGCCACCCGTGCGTCCAACACAGCGAGGGACTGCTTTCCTTAAAATAAATACGCAATCCCCTCGCGGAGTAAGGAGTGCAGTTTGAAAACGGAGCAAGACAAATCGGCCGGCAATCATGGCTGCCGAGGGAATCTGTCCTGGACAGAGATTCGAGGCGCTCCCCGCGGGCTTGCCCCTTCCCACCACCAGCTCCTGGCCAAACCGACCGACCCTGGGGGCCCGCGGAGCCGGTCAGCGAGGCCACGCTGCTCCTCTGCAGGTCACAGCGCCCCCCCCAGCAGGGGCTCCTCGTGAGGGCGGGTTCCACCGGGTTCTGCCTCCCTTCCCGACTCAGCCGCGCTGTTCGTCACTTAGACGGGGTCTGCCTCGGCGGTCCTCCGGTCAGTGTTCCCAGAGGGGACGTGAGGAAGGGCCGGGAGACAAAACCCTGCTCGTCAGGGCGCAGGGTGCCAGGGAGGAGCGTGGGGTTCGCTCTCCCTGCAGGGGTGAACCCGGCAGAAAGAAGGGGCGCTCCGTAAGGTGAGAACTCGCTGTCCGACTTCACCCCAAGTGCTCCGCTGCAGGTGGACCAGCCTGTGATTCTCCCGGCCGGCGCGCGCTGAGGTCTGAATCCCGGGTTTCGGACGCCGAGAGCCCTTCCCGCCAGCGGCCGTCCCCATCAGGAATCCAGAGCCTCAGCCGGAGCCCTGCAGTCTGGCTGCCCCCGCCCCCGTCATAATTAAAGCCCGTGCTCTGCTTCTCCTGGTTCGCCCTTCCAGCGAAGGCTTATTTATTTTTACTGCTGTTGTGCTTTGCTGAGAAATTCCCTCAAGGGCCCCTGATCATTCTGGGAAAAGAGGCTCTGTAAATCGTCTCAGGGGACCTTCCCCACAGAAGGTGCGTGACAGAGCTCCGGAAGGCAGCGCCAGCGTGCGTGGCCATGGCCTTGTCCTGATGACCTCACTGCCCAGGCGGGCCGGTGTGAGTCGTAAAGGACAGAGACGGACGGCAGCCAGGAGCCTAGTCACAAGAAGGCCCAGGATCGGCTCGTCGGATACTGCTGGGGCGGGAGTGCTGGGGGGGCAGCAGGGAGTGGCTCATAAAACAGGGAGACAGGGGTGCCGGCCTCCCACACACCTGCTCCGAGGAGAGCCTCCGGGCACGGCCGGTCGTCACCCTCCTGACCCTCCCACCAGTTCAGGGGTCCCTGATCACCCCGACTCCCAGGTGGAGGACAGGAAGCTTTGTGACCTCGTGCCAGACAGAGAGGAAGCCACCGGCCCCAGCCCCCCACCCGAGCTGGCTGCCCCTCGGGAAGATTGCATTCAGGGCTTACTGCTTTTCTATCCTAGTGTGTCCCTTCCTGGCGTGCACAGACGCACTCAGGGTGAAGAAGGGGGTCTCCCCAAACCAGCGGACGTCTGGGCTGGCCTTAGCTGCCCGTGGTGCCTGACAGCAGCAGAGATGGGGCGGGGGAGGGGGAGGCCGGCTGCGGCTGCATCACGGATCCAGGCCGCCGGGCTGGAGAGCAGGAAACGCGGAAGCCCGCGCCCCAGGGGAGCTCCTAATGGCTCCCCCACGTTCATCCTTTGTGCTACTTAGTGGAGGTTAGAGACAAAGGGAGGAGGTGAGCTGCCGGGCTGCGTCGCCCCGCCCTGGGGGCAGAGCCACCCTGCGCACCGGCTCCAGGGGGTGCTCCTCCCGGCGTCCCGACACGACACGCCTCTGCCTAGAGTGCCCGGCGGAAAGCCGCTCCCCGAGGCAGACACTGACCCTGCCGCCCCCGGCTGCCCCGGGGACGCTGCTCTACGCAGCAGGACAGCTGAGTCAGGCCCTGTGCGTGCGAGCACAGAGCGTGTCTGCCGCGTCTGCCTTCACGTCCTCCCGGGATGGGAGGCCACGAGGATGAGGGCTGCCCAGGGCGGGTCTGGACCCGGCAGCATCCGCAGCCCCTTGGACGCTACTTCCCTGGCTGTGACCTTCCTCCCCGGTCACAGGGTCAGAAACCCTGGAGGTGGCGCCACGAGCCCCAGGGCTTACGATGGGTGCCCCAGGTTGAGAAGCGCTGACGACCTGCGTGGAGGAGGAGGGGGCTCTGTGCGAGGCAGACAAGGGCATTCAAGGGCGGGCAGGGGCCCAGGCGGCGCCGGCAAGAAGGTCGTGCCAGTCGCCGAGACACCCCTGCAAGGAAGTTCTTCCCACAGAATCCTGGGCCCAGAACAGAGGTGAATTTTATTTAAACTCCAATGGCTTTTTTCCGTATTGTTACCCATAGAAGTTTTTTTACGTGAAATGTTACTTGTGACCCCAATATGCATCAGAGCAGATGGCGGTACAGGTGATCTAGCTGGATGGGGCGAGGTGAGGGGCGGCCTGCAGCTGTGAGCACAGCCCGGGATCCTGATGGGGCCCAGGCTCCCGGGGGGCCCGGCCGTGTACCACCAGGTCCCTGCAACCCCATCTTTCTTGCGCACCTAACAAGTGGCTCGTTTGAGTATTTGGAGTCAGAATGACAGGGCTTCCTTTTTATCTCCTACTTTTTTTTCTTTTTTTTTTTTTTTAAGATTTTATGCATTTATTTGTCAGAGTGTGCAAGTGTGGGGAGCAGCAGGCAGAGGGGGAAGCAGGCTCCCTGCTGAGCAAGGAGTTCGATGCGGGACTCGATTTCAGGACCCCGGGATCATGACCTGAGCGGAAGGCAGACGCTTCATGGACGGAGCCTCCAGGATCCCCGTATCTCCTGCTTCTGGGAGAAATTACTCCTGCTGGTCTATGCAGCAATCACAGGTTTTAGGCAAAAGTACCATTGGAGATGGGGAACTCACTACCAGTCAAGCTATTCCTTTCTGTGTGTCGATCAGGTGCACTAGAAAAAGTCACGTTTCTGAATCTTAATTCATCTTATCTGCAAAATAGTAATAATACTACTGAATGCATCGGGTTAAGGAGAGACTATAACTTGAGAGTCCAGTTCAAGATCTTAGTGTCTTGTCTGGTCCGGGACGGGCCCCCAGTGAAAGGTAGCTATTATCACTATCATCACAAGCAGCTGTTCACGTGGAGATGTTCTTGCTGCGGAGCTGAAATTCTCGAAGCTGTCCCTGGGAGCCGCCCCGAATGAGCAGACGCAGCGCCGCAGATGCACAAGAAGCCTGGGGGCTGCAGCTCACACGCCCTCAATCTGCAAGCACCAAGCTCAGGGACCGACCGGGGTCCCCGCCCTTCCTTCCGTCTGTCTCCGTCTTTTGCTGCCTGTGGCTCCCCACCCGTGCCGGAGTGGGAGTCTCTGCCTCCCGGGGACCTTCTGGTCTCCCTCCGGTGTCCATCCCTCTGCCGGCACCATCTGGCACCTGCTCTCCTGCTCCAAAATCTCCAAGGTCCACGGTCACTTCCCACCGCCCGGCTCCCCGCTCCTTCGCGCCACCTTCTCCCACCACACAAGAAGCTGGACTCCGCACGCGTCGGCCTGTCCCGAGTCCCACTCAAGCTTCACGAGCCGCTCTCTGCAAATCGCCTCACCACGACAAGTACCTCCCTGTCAAACTGAGCAGAAGATTTTCGGTTCTTCTTTCACTGGATCTTCCAGCAATGTGAAAATACCGATTACTCTCCTGTTCACTAAAAAATCCCTTCTCCAGAATTCCTTGACGCAAACGCCCGGGTTTTCACTGTGGCCCGTGCATTAATCTGCTCAGGCTGCGGGAAGAGAATGCAGGAGGCAGGGTGGGCCGGCCCGGCAGAGACTTAACCTTCTCGTAGCCCTGGAGGCCCGGAGGCTGAGACGGAGGTGGCGGGAGTGTTGGTGTCTCCTGGGGCCCCTCTCCTTGGCTGGCGGATGCCGGTCTACTTCCTGTGTCGTAGGTCATCTGTCTTTGTGCTCCTCTGGTGTCTCTCAGTGTCTCCAAATTTCCTTTCCTACTAGACGCATGTCAGCCTGGACTAGGACCCACCTAACAGGCCTCATTTTAACTTAATGACTGCATTAAAGGACCTATGTCTGGATACAGTCACATTCTGAAATGTTGGGGCTTAGGGCTTTGGCATATGAAATCTGGGGGACATTTAGTATTTTCTAGGAACCTCTGCATCCTGTCTCTTGGCTCCCAGGGTCCAGTACTGGACTCCAGCCCTGGGTGGTTCTGTCTGTGACCATGACCCCCAACACCGTGTGCTTGAGCTCATGCTGGACGCAGCTCACAGACCTCACACGCATGCCAGACTCGACACCGCCAACACGAACATCAAAATTTGTGTCTGCTCTTGGTGCTGAATTCCTTTATGTGTCAGCCTGTGCCCATCTCTCCACCTAAAAACCGTTTACTGAGCGCCGTCTGGATTGCCTTGACATTCGCAGAGCCCACAGCAGAATGAGAATGTCAGGTTTTAAATCATCTCATGAATTTTGCTTGCAGTAAGAGTCAGGGTGGACAGGCATGCAGACCTGCGGAGCACATGCCGGCGAGGTGTGCACAGTTCACAAGGGATATGGAAGGTTCCGGCGTCACTCTTGTGCATCTGTGAGTACGGTTTTCATCATCCGGTGTTAGCTTGAAGGAGATGGGGACATACACGGGCACAAAGTGGGGAGGACAGACCCCGAGAGGGGTCTGGTCTGGGCAGGTGAGGAGAACCCAGCCATAGAAGCTGCAGAAGCAGGTGGAGGTCAGACCAGGTAGTGCCTCGATGGGTACAATGAGGGCAACTCGCGTGTGTGTGAAAAGGAGGAGGAACCCACCGACGCACGGGACGTAGGCAGGCAGCGCATCACCCAGACTCCGAGGGGTCAGTAAAGGTCAGGCGGGGAAGGCACCGGTGAACGGTGGTCCTGGCAAGCGGTGATCCTGGCGAGCCGTGAAACGGCTTCTGCCGGAGCCAGGGCGGGAACCTGCAGAGAGGCAGGGGGACCTATGCTGTGCAGCTTGGCGGGGCACGGAATTTGAGGATAAGGGCAAAGCGGCCAGCATGGCTCAGCTTTCTGGCTTGCACACGTGGTGGTCCGAGGTCTCTGGAGTGAGCAGAGGACTCTGGACCAGGTGAGGCCAGGACAGCCGCTCGTGCACTTGAGACACTGTCGATGGCAGGAGGAGCTCAGGGTTGGAGACGCAGGGCAGCGAGGGGGTGCCGCGTGCAGGGTACTCAGCAGAGAGCATGGAACGAACGCCCAGGTGAGGACGCAGGTCTGAGCCCCGACGAGGGCTCCATAGAGGGGGCTCTGAAGGCACAGCCCATTATGGGGTGAGGCAGGAGCCTGGGGTCCCGGAAGACAAGAGAATGGGATCCACTTTGTCCGCTGAGGACTGAGAGCCCTTTGCTGCATTTGGAGAGATGGAGGTCATGGTTTATCTCGGCATCAATGATTCCGGGTTCTGGTGGGGGCAGACTGGAACACTGAGGGGGAGTGGACACCAAGGAAGGCACGTGCCCTCCCCCAAGAAGCAAGCTTTGAAGGAGGGCCGAGGACGGAAGGAGCTGGAGTGGACATGGGCCACGGGAGAGCACCAGATTTCAGGACGGTGATGTTGGGTGGGGCGGGTGTTGTGGGACCCACCAGCTCCTTCTCCCCCAACCATCCGAAGAGCGGAGCATCCACTACCCCCTCGCTGGGAGTGCTGGCGGCTGGTAGCTCTTACCCGAGCCCTCTCCTGGCACTGCTCCTCACTGACAGCCTCATCCAGACTCCACCTGTCTCTGGGGACATTCTCATCAATGACATCATCATGGGGCTTAAAGGCCCAGCTCCCTTTCCTCCAAGACCGAGCTCTGAAGGGCCATCGCAGGCTCCAAGGGCTTGGCTGATGGGCTCTGTCACAACAGCTCATGGCCAACTTCTCTCCACAGGTACTCTTCCCAAAAGTGCTCCCTCTCCAGTCTTTTCCCAGAAAGTGTGTGTATGATGCTGGAGGAGGCGGCCCCTCTGTCAGATACACTGTGGTCCCCTGCCTTTTGCAAGTCCGGCGTAGCGTCCACCACCTCCAGGAAGCCCACACGAGGGGGACTCCTGCCCTTCTGTCAGGCCCTGCTCAGCTCACTAGATACAGAGAGCTTTGTTTATGGTGATTACGCAGCCATAAGACACAAAATGTTGGCAAAATACGAGCCATCTCAGCACAAACACACATTTTCCCCACACAATGATGCCACAAGGTGGGTGTGTCTTGCAATCTCCCTGTTCTCCATTCCCAGCATTTATCTGGTGTTAGGGTGAACGCTTTTGATCTATGATGGGTAAAGGAAAAAAAAAAAACCGTTGTGCAAATAATTTTTTGAATGTGCCAACATGAAATGAGGAAAAATTATCAAACTTCATGATAAAATCCAAGCTTTATAACTGGAGATGTCTCCAAGTAAGTGGTCTAAGAGTTAAAGAGCAGTCAGCAAACAATTAGGAATTTGTAAAGTTGCTTTAATAGTATGAGAAGCATCATAAACATCTCTTAGCCGGGGAGTGCTGACCAACAGTTATACAAATTAATGCTAGCTAGACAAAGCTATGAACTCAGGAATTTTTATATGATTAAAAATATGAAGGAAAGGAAAAGTTATGGCCAATGTTAGAGTAGACTATTCCACTACTATCCCCAGGAAAGTTACTTCTTGCGCAACCGAATCTATGTGTAAAGTGATTGTTTTCTGACATTATCTGTCTACTTAATGGAAAGTGAAATTTGGAGGGCCAGAATCATACTTTTTCAGGCTCTATTCTCTTACTCCTACTGTATAGCCTGACATAGGTAGGCTCCCACTAAACTTAGAATGGGTAGATGTATGGTGAACGGACAGATGAGTGGAAGGAAGGATGGGTGTGTGGATGGGTGGGCAGGTGGGTAGATGGACGGAGGGTGGGTGGACCAGTGGACAGAGGACATAGGGATGGATGGACAGATGGATGGACCAGTGGATGGAATGGATGGATGGACAGACGGACGGATGGCTGGGCGAACAGATGGATGCATGGTAGTTGGATGGTGGATGGATGGAAGGTGTGTGGGTGTGCGGAAGGATGGAGGGGTGGGTGGAGAGAGTATGTGTATGTGCATACATACCCTGTAAGTTTTGAAGAGTGATTAGCAAGATGAATTCTCAGTATCCAACACACACATTCAAATTACTTATGCATGTTCTAGGGTTTTTTTTTTTTTGCGATGAACTTCCGTGAATAGAGGCAGTATATGGCCACTGTTGGATGCTAATACCTTTTCTAAGGAAACACTCTCACCTTGGGTGGTTTCCCATCCAGAATCAACCTGGTTGCCAGAACTTTTATTTCTCCACTCTTTTTCTCAACAAACCATCATTACATACTTAGAGTGAGTTTGACACTGGAATAAATAAGACCTGTTTCTGCGTGCATGAAGCTTTGACCCCTGCTAGAAGATGAACTCCCAGCGTAACCTCCATCCCCTCCACGATGTGATTACTCCTTTTGTCCCATCTTTGATTTCCTTTTGCTTTGATCTTAGGGGTATAATTACTCTCCTTTAGATCACGGCCTGCCGACATCATTCTACCCCATGTCTATTATTTCCAAGCTTATTATTAATTATCATTATTATTATTAATTTTACCTACACTTTACACAGAACTTACTTTGTACTACACACTTTGCTCTGTGCATTATGTCATGAGTAAATCCTGATAACAAAGGGGACATCGTCCCCTTAGCTCAGTCGTGAAAACAGAGTCTTAAGAGTTTTCAGAAGGACGTGGACAGATAGACGGAGAGCTCGACTCCACAGCAGTCGATCTCAGCCTCCAGTCTTAGTGGCTTCCTTTTGCTCATCACCAAACAGGTGAAATAGATGTTAAGTCACTGGTAAGTTGCTGAGGAATTACGGGTCCTAGACAGCAAAGATGGGAACCGTCGGGGATATAAACAGATACGACCCCTGACTTCAAGGAAGTCACAGGGTGTGGGAAATGGAGACAAGGCCTCGCCAAGAGAAAATTTAGTCAATATAGGAACTTTTCTGCCCATTTCTGACCATTGTCTTGTCGTTATTTGTAAGACTTGCTTTTGTGGATGCTAGCTTCTGGGGCCTGGTGCCAGAAGTGGTGCCCCAATGCTGTACATGGCATTTGTAGCAATCCTGCTAAAAAAAAATCCCATCATTTCACACCAAAAACTATTTCTACCAGATTCTGAACAAAAAGCCAAGGACAATAAAGTGCCCATGGTCCAGGGAGGGAAGCTGTGCCGAGCCGTCCATGGCAGAAACCGGGCGTGCCCCCGCAGCCTCCATCACCCCAGCTCTGCCACCGGTCGAGGGAGATGGGGATGTCCACTTGGCGAGGTTGTTGTGATCACGACGGGTCAGAGAGGACACGGTCTGCTGCTGTACGGATTTTAGAAATCAACCCCGAGACAAGCAAGGACTGTCCAACACTGTCCACACCATCTCTTCCCTCGGTTGTTGGGAGCAGAACATACACCTGCAGATGGGGAAGTGAGTAGAGGGAAGAAAACAGGCTTGCAGGTGCAGAATCCCCACCCGACAAGCTGGATGTCTGGTTCCGATGTATTTAGACTATGTTTTCGTGGGCTTGAGCAGCCACCCCCAATCTTTGCGAGCCCCCCCACACCTGCCTGCCGGGCTGCCTTCTGCTCTGTTGCTGCCATATTGGTGGCCTCAGTTAGGTCTGCGGCCCAGACGCTCCCTCAAACCCTTTTCCTCGGTCTCCCTGGTCCAGGGCCTCCCCAAGTTAGGCCAGGCCCACCATCAGCCTCCGTCTTCAGCTTTGAGAGTGGAGTGCTTTAATCAGGAGCCACCCTGGGTCCTGCTGGGCCATTCGCTCCCCTTAGTGCACCTCCAGCCTCCCTTCTCCTGCCGTCTCTGCCGCCGAGGTGAAAACGGGTCGCGGCCGACGGTGCGCACCGTCTCCTGGAGCGCTGTCCCTCTTGCGCCGGTGGCCCGATGACACTGGCGTCATTGTTGTGCCTCCGCCCACCAGCCCTGGGTCCCGGGGCACGAGCGTCCCCAGACTCTGTAACGGGTCGCACTAAAGCTGACTTTCATCCGAGCCAGGTGGGCGCACAGCAGAGACGGCGCCACCCGAGCTGCCGCTGTCCCAGCCCCGTCGGGCCGAGGGCGAGGCGGCTGCGGGTCGGGGCGCGGAGACACGTGAGCCCTGCCCCAGCCCGCGTGGTGTCCGAGGCTATTTTAAAGCCGGTTCCTCCCCGGGGCCCCCCCCCCCCCCCCCCCGCGCCACAAGCACTTCATCTTCCCTGGGTTCTGCCCTGAATAGATGTTTGTTTGCTTAAAAATAGTTCCTGCTATTAACGACCCGACCTGCTCCTCCGCAGACACGCCTGCCGCGCGGGCCGGGAAGGAGGCGCGGGGGGGGGGGGGGGGGGGGGGGGGGGGGGGGGGGCGCGCGGGGGCTCAGGGGCGCGGGTCCAGCGGACGCCCCCGGGCACGGCCGAGAGCCTGCAGAGGGAGGCAGACCCCAACCGAACGGAAGCGCCCCATGCGGCGGCCCTGGACAAGCTTCTCCCCTCCAGGCCGCGTCCTCATCTGTGAGATGAAGGTGTCCCGCAGGTGGTTCCCAGGGAGCCTGACCGCGCGGCGTCCGTGTCAGTGCCGCAGAGCCGCCCGCACCCCCGGTTCACGAGACCCCGGAGCCTCGGCCGTTGCTCGGCGTGTAGCGCTCACCTCAGCGGCCACGGCGACCCGAGACTGGCCCGAACTGTCCCCCGGCCACAGCCTCTTTTTCGGTCCTAACATCGCCCCAGGCAGCAAGTGGTCGCGTCCTGCACATCTGCAGATGGGGAAACCGAGGCACAGGGCAGTCGGGTGGCTTTTCCAAGGTCTCTGTGAGGCCCGCGGCCGTACAGGATTGTTGCGCTTACACATGCTCGCCCCTTCCTCGGACTTGCAGGGTCTGCGCCCAAAGCCCCTGACGAGCAGCCCCAGTCCTGGAAGGCCCAGGCAGGAGCCCAGTAGAAGAAGTGGGTCAGGCCAGCGCGTAGGGAGCGGGTGAACAGCCCAGAGGCTGAGCCTGCCAGCCGGGGCTCTTGAGGACACCCCACTCCCTGTGTGCGCGGGCTCCTGTGACCTGCGCCTCTGCCGATGGGAGCCGTCAGCCTCTGGAGCAGAGAAGCCCCGATGGTCTTCGATGGTTCCGAGACTTTAATTATAATCACCCACTTCACCTGGGATGTTGCTCAGGCAGCCTCTGGAGGGACGGCAGCTCCGCCCAGCCCCGGAATGGTCGGTGTCCCCCTCGGTCGGGGCACCTGGAGGACGAAGGAAGCCTCACCCTTCCGCCCCGGGGGCAGTGTGTCTTGTGGCCAGCACCGGGACCCCGCCGGGGGCGCTGGTCTCCTGAGGAGGCCGACTCGGGGCTTCAGAGCTCTTTAGGGACACGTGTGCTGCTCGCTCTGGTGACGACCGTCCCGAGCCCACTTCTGAGCAGCAAGACGGGCAGATGCGAGGCCGGAGCCGGTTCAGCAGTTGGCCGCAAGGACGCCACAGAGGCTGAAGGGTGTGTGCTTCTTCCCAGTTTCTGTGGTGTGTGCACGGAGGACGCCGCAGCCGGGCGGTGCCGGTCTCGGTCCCGGTGCTCAAGGACGTGAGGGCCAGAGTTGCCCAGATGGATTCCGCGTCCCTTCTCTGTGGTCCCAAGATGGCCCTGGGTCCGCGGCCACAGCGCCCGTGTTCCTAGAACAGTGGGGACACTCAGGGGGAAGGCTGTGCCCAGGGCTGGTGACCCCTCTGTGCCTCCCAGGGGAGTCTTTCCTGCGATGAGCGGGGGCCTCCGTGTCCCCCCGTGCACCTGTGGTGCCCCTCTGACGACACGGGGCTCTGTCAGCAGGGAGCTGAGCCAGGTGTGGGGGGCAGACGCCCCGAAGTTCTCGGGAGAGGAGAGGAAGGTGCTCCCGACTGGGTCTTTCTAGCAGTTACGTGTTAGTTACTCGCTGACTGCCGTGTACCTCAGTGTTTTCTATGTAGAAAGGACTGTGAACCCCTCACTTGGGCCTGGAGAGATCCGGTGATGTGGGGCACATCACTGTGTGTCTCGCGGACCCACCCAGAACGGGAAGCGCTTCCGGTGTTGGCCCACACCCCACGGACACCCATCTTCGGAGCTAACGCCTTTCCCGCTGCCGGCGTTGGTCAGATGCACCGTGGGCGTGAGGGCCAAGCCTCGGGGCCCCTGCAAGCAGCCGGTTCAGGGACAAAGAGCGAACCCCGCATGGCGGGACGCCGAAGCCTCCCACGGGAGTGGCCACACGACCCCTCAGCCCCTGCCCTGTCCGTCTAAGCCCATGCAACCCCCTGAGGGCGTCATGCCCACACAGGACCACACACAGGACAGTGTCCTCTGGTCCCCAGATGGGATGGGCTGCCCTGCTCCAGAGCGGGGACGGAAGTGCCCCACAGGCCAGCTTGTTGAGGCCCAGCTTGGCCACGGCGAAGAACGGGCTCCAGGGAAGGCGTCGGAACTGTCCCTCCTCCCAAGGTCAGTGTGAAGAGAGGAATGACCGTCCTCCTCCAGCCCAAGCTGAGGTGAGGGCCTAGGACAGGGACAAGGGCACAGCCCCTCGGAAGCACCGAGGACATGCTCCCCTGGAGGGAGGCCAGTCCGCCGGCTGTCACCGCGCCATCCTGGGCACAGGTCTGTGGGGGCGGGGGGCGCTCCCATCAGAAGACCGCACGCCTCCCAGTTTCCAGGTTTTGGAAGATGAGGCGTTTGGCTGGAGCTGATCGCTTCGCGCGATCTTGCCTTTGAGAGTCCCGGGGCAGAAATATTTCAGAGAGGAAATAAAATGCTGCAGAGCATTTCCTTTAGCGATGAAATTTGGCGCCCCTGGGATTTGCTGGGGCGAAGACGGTCACTCACGACAGCAGCCGTCATCAAGCCGACTTGGGGCAGACTCTCCCTGAGAAGTACTTTGGAATCCTGTGCCAGGTAGGAAGGACAGAGTCCCTCGCACCTGTGAGGTCACAGCCCAGCTCGCAGTGGACCTGGGGACACGGAGACAGGTGACTCCTCTGGCCTCCCAGGGCCCACCTGGCACCACCCAAGGGCCCTCATTATGCTCTGTTGAGACTCAGCTTCTGGATGAGACAGAACTACTAATTCTGGGAGGTTTACTTGGCGAACAAGCTGTGTCCGAGGGCCCCTGCCTTCTGCAGGACTTGTGCTGCCTCTCACTGTCCCAGCGGAGCTCTGAGCAGGAGCTGCTCCTGCCAAGGCCGTTCTGGAGGCTTCCCTCCCATGGGGGTGAGGGAAGCCTGGAGGTCAGGCCAACACAGGTCCCCTGGAGCCCAGGGGGCCCCACATGTTTCGGGGCCGCCCCCAGAAGGGCCTCTTTTCCAGGAGAGCCAGTGCCTGGCTCGCAGCTGAGTGTCAGGGACACGTGCTCCCCTGGAGCATAGAGTATGGTCCTCACTGGTCTGACACCACAGGCTGCTGTAGGGGGAAGAGCAAGTGCCCGGAGGAGTCCCCTCCCTGTCGCCCGGCCCCGGGGAGCTTGTTAGAACTGCAGAGTCGGGAGCCCCCAGACCACCACGTGGGAACCTGCATTCTAGCTGGACCCTGGCGATCCCCTCCTGGCTGGGGAAGCTCCGGCCAGACGTGCCACTGCCCTCTCTCTGCGGGGCCTGGTGGGGTGAGGACTGTGTCTGTTGGCTTTTACGGTTCTCTGCCCAGCCTGCAAACAAGTAAGTGCCATTTTCTACTTTAAACCGAAGTCACCGTGATGGAAACTTGCCCTGCTCTGCCGGCATCAGGAGGGTGCGTGGGAGGAGGGGTCGAGCCCTGTGTTCTCCCTTCTGCTCAGAGCTCACGAGCACCTCAGGCGTTTCAAGCGCCCCAACTGCCCCTGTGCAAACTGCAGGGGTGGGCCTCGGCCCCCGCTGGCCGGCGTTGCATTCGGACAGGTACTCCGGAGTCGGGACTTGCAGGCACAGGGCCGGGGGGCAGGGTGGGGAGCTGCTCCTGTCCTCGAGGAGGGGGCGGTCTGGGCTGCCCGATCCCCGGAACCAAGGAAAGGGGACTCAGGGGGCCATCTGGGGCTGCCCAGGAAGAGGGCTGCGCCCAGACACATGGCGACAACTTTTCTTCTTGGTGGGGCAGGAGTCACGCCGCCAAGCTGCCCACGGGAACAGGCACTGTCTCGAGGTCTGCACCCCACCCTCCCTCCCCAGTGACTCCTGCCCTCTCCCCCAGAAGCCAGCCCGTCTTCCTCCCAGTCTGGCCACGGGTTCCTGGGTGGTGCCCTTGAAAGACGCAGCACGTCGCCTTGGAGACTCAGCGTCCCGGTGAGAGCCCCAGCTCAGAAACATCCCTGCTGTGTGTGCGGCTGGACTTGCTCGCCCTCTCTGAGCTAGTGCCTCACCCTTATCTCCCTAGCTCTACTGAAGTCCTAGCCTGTCCCCTGTCAGGTCGCCGGCTGGACTAACTGGCGTGAAGGATACCCATGGCGGCCTTCTGCACACGTGTCTGAAGGAGACCTCGCGCTCACCACCTTCCCATCTGCCCCGCGCCGGGGCCTCCGTCGGCGCGGGCTGTCCTGACAGGTACCAGACATGATTTTCTCTGTGGCAGCTCTGGAAGTGGCAAGTCCAAGATCGAAGTGCCGGCAGAGCTGGCTTCTCCCCAGGCAGGTCTGCCCGGCGTCGGACGGCTGCCTTCTCGCTGTGCCCTCACGTGGTCTGTCCTCTGTCTATGCGTCTGTCCGTCTGTGCATCCGTCTGCGCCTGTCTGTCTGTGACTCTGTCTGTCTGCATCTATCTGTGCCTCCGTCTGTCTGTGCCCCCATCTGTCCGTGTATATTTCTGTCTGTGCGTCCGTCTGCGCACACCTTCTCTGCGTCCAACTTTCCTTTCCTTTTCCAGCTGTCTTGGATTCAGGCCCGTCCTGACGCCCACCTTTGACCTTAACTACCTCTTTAAGGGTTGTATCTTTAAACGCAGTCACAGTCTGCGGTGCCGGGACTTAGGAGCTCAACACAGGAACGGGGGGAGGGTACAGTTCAGCACAGAACATCCAGCTCCCCAGGCTGCTCCCTGCTTGGGGCCCTCTACTGCAAATAACTCTTCAAACCTCATATTTCCCTCTCTATGAAGAGTCACCTGTTCGCCGGGTCTGCATTTCCTTCTTGGAAGCCTTTTGCCGAATTACAGCCCAGAATAATATCAACCATTACAATTCACCGTCATAAACGAAAGTAAAACCCCTCACCCATGCGCCCAGCCACCGCCCACGCTCTGGCAGTCCCGTACAGAGGACCATCCAGGACCCAACCTGTGCCCCAGCCCCGTGCCCGCCATTAGGAAGACAGCACAGGGGAACGGGACAAACCACGAACCTGTTGGACCCCTGCTTCTTCACACAAAGAGAAACACTGGGGTTGGTGAGCTCTGGCCCCTTCAGGCTTGAGGGCTCTGGAACACTCAACAGTGTCGTGGAGAAGACCCATGTCCCGAGAGCTGCACTCTGGTTGGCAGAGAAGCCGGATGTCTCTGTTGTGCCTGTGGGGAGCTCGGAAGGCGACACCATGGCTGGCCCCACGGGAGGCGACACCATGGCTGGCCCCACGGGGATGTGTTGGTGGCAGAGCTGCAGGGGCCACACTGAAGGGCCCCCCAAGACAGCCCGGCGGAGACCCGGCTGTGTGGTCCTCCTCGAACCCCTCATCTGCAGCCAATCATCCCGCAGCGACCGAGTCCGGAAGGTGCCGTCATGGTCCACAGCGCCGGTGAGGACACGCACCTGCATCCACGCGGCCACACAGCAGCGGGCGGGACTCAGTGGTCCCACTCGCCGCCCTGCGGTTCCACTGCCTGGGAAGCAGAGGTCCCAAGCGCTGAGTGTGGGCGCGCCTGAGCAGGGGTGCGTGGGAGGCAAGCCGCGGGGACACCTCCCGGAGGGCAGAGTGCTTTATCTTCCCGAATTAATTATGATGACGGCAACGCTCTAGCCCATGCCCCTTTGAGAATTTGAGAACTAAAATGCCTTGTTTTTATTAATTTAGTTGACTCTCCAATGAAAGAACGATTACTTTCAATAAGCATTCGTCAGGAACGCTGGTGTGGTGCAGATCTGTGCGTCCCTGGGAAGTCGGGGCTCTCGATGCTGTGTTGACTCCCCAGCCCCTCCCCCCCCCCAGCCCAGCCACACACAGTCTCCTTCTTCTGCACGTCTCTGTGGCAGCTCCCGGGCCCTGACTCTCCTGAGACACTTCACCCTCGCTCGTATGCACTTCCAGTCCTAACCCGGCCCCCAGCTCCTCCTGCATCCGTCCACCAGGAGCTCTTGGAGCACCAAGGTTACAGACCCATGCAGCACACCTCACACACAGATGGACAGCTGACAGGTGCTTGAGACCCTTGTGCGAGGGAAGATCCATTTCTACACCTGCAGAGTCAAGTTCTTACCTGAAAAGTTATTTATAGCAAGAGTCAAAGAGGAGGGAGCCTCTGCTGGATCTGATCTGGGAACTAAGAATGTGCAAGGGAATAGGATGCAGAAAAGAAGAGGGAAAGATGAGATAGACAGAGACAGAGAGCGGTAGAGAGACGGAGACAGAGAGCGGTAGAGAGACAGAGACAGAGACGGGAAGAGAGACGGAGGGTGAGGAGAGAGATTTGCCAGAGGTTACAGACATGAAAAAAACACACTAAGTTGTGGAATCTTGATTTACAACAAAATACAATTTTAAAAGATAAATGCAAAGGGAAATAGAAGCGTCTGCCTGTCGGGTTACGCAGGAGAGAAAGGAGCACTTCCCGCCCCTCAGAGTGGAAGCTGGCCTAGCTTGGCCCTTTCTCAGGCCCTCCCGGAGCAGCCCCCCCTTTCACAGCACACACACACACACACGCACGCATGCACACACACTTATACAGGAGCAGGAGACACGTGCACACACACAAACATGCACACACACACGGGCACGGCGCACACATGCTGACACGGGTGCACATGCACTCACGTACACATGTATGCACATACGTGTGCACCCATGCTTGTGCACACATACATATGCACACATACGCAGGGGCACAACACACAAGTGCACACACATGCATGGAGGTGTGCATGTGTGTGCACTCGTGCACACATGTGAACACATGTACGCGCACATGCAAGACACGCACACACGCATACATGCACATACGTGCACAGGCAAGATGTACACACGCATACACACCTGCACGTGCACACACATACACATGCACGCACACATGCATGGGCGCACACGTGCACACACGTGTGCACCCATGCTTGTGCACTCATACATATGCACGCACAGGCACAGCACAGGTGCATACACACATGCACATGCACGCACAAGCATACAGGCATGCAAATGCACACATGCACACGTGCACACATCACACATGCACACACGTGCGCGCACACATGTATGTGCACACATGCAAACACGTGCCTTCACTGTGCACTGCACACACGCAATGCAGCATACATGCACACACACGTGCACGTGCACCGGCAGGACGCACACCTGCATCGCACACTCGCACGCACGCACACACGTACATGCGCACGCACACGCACGCACGCACACACACATGCATGCCGCCCGACCTTGGTGCCCTCCCTCCCACGGGTGCCCCCCCTCTGGCCCTGACTGCAGCAGGCGCAGGAGGAAGATTTATGGCAGCTCCTGCCTGCTCCTGCCTCCCAGACACAAGCTCCTCCCACACGAAGCTTCTTTATATGGGGTTGTTAGCTCTGCTCTGCTGACTTGGGAGGCTCCGTATTTTTAATCTTTATTATTTTTAATGCTATACTTCATCCCTGGGTTTCTGGCTCCAACCACAGTCTGACCTCAGAATACCAACAGCAGTAAAGCCACCACCATTTGTCACCCCACGCTGGTCGCCCGGGGTTCTTAAATTAAAAAGCGTGGGTGGGGACAGATCCCCGTGCTCTCTGTCTCAGCCCGGTGGACAGTCTATAAATGCTGGGAACACGGGCGCTCACAGGCCTCTGACCGCGCACTGTGCTGGTGGGCGGGTTCCTCAGCTTTCACAAAAGGACGATCCGCAGGGTCAGAACGTGTTCAGAAGTGCTTGTTTTATAAAGGAGGGCAGGTATGGGGGAAAGTGGGACCTGAGCCCTTGAGCCCTTCCGCACAGCACCCCGTGCATGGTGCAGCCCCAAGCCCCAGGACCGCGGCCAGAGAAGGCCTCCCCGCTTGGCCAATGCCCCACGTCTCCTGCTGGTGCTCCCAGCCGGCCACAGGGACTTGGGGAACCACTGCTCTGCTTCCCGCCACGCTCCATTTCCCTCACCTCCACCTCCTCTGTGTCTGGAAGGGTGAGGACCATGGGTCTTCAGAACATGCTGAGTTTGTGCGTCCTGCCTGTGCTGGGCCATGGGGGGCAGCCGTGCCATGAAGCGCCCCCCCCCCCCAGTGTCCCTACCACACGTTTGTGCATCACGGCCCCTCTATGACCCTCTGTGGTCCCTCCCACCACTGAGACAGGTTGCCGAAGACAGGCTTTGCCCCATTCTGCAGAAGAGGAGGGGACCCAGAGGAGGGTCTGTGGCTCGCTTGTCATTAGGCAGAATGAGGGTTCCCCGCTGATGTACCCCTAAGTCTCGGCTCCGTGCTCTGTGCTCCTCAGCAACCCGCACCCCTAAACCTCACGACCCGCGGTTACCCATGAGATGGGCTTTCTCCTCAGTAACTTAAACTACGGTGTGTGCTGTGATGCAAAGGATGATCTAAATTGTGCGTTCCCCGCCCCACTCCTGCAGCCTTTGTGAGAGAAGAGCTGTCTGCCGCTGATCTGGGGCCATGGGGCGGGAACAGCAGGGCCCGCCTGTCTGGACAGGCTTCATGAGTCCAGGCAGGAACCCTTTCCTTGGCCCAAACCTTCCTTATCTGCTCCACTAATCAAAATAATTCGTTCGTCGTTTAGAATTAAGATTTAAGAGCAGAAGCTCCTTGGAAAGTGACCTTCTTGGGAGCAGTCTCCATCCATCAGAGAGAAGGTGTTTACACTAGTGTCCAGAGACCTGGTGGGATTCCACAGGGGTCGAAGGGATTTCTGCATCATAACCAGAAATGAAACACGTCCTCCTGAATATTATTCTGGACATCGTGCTTTGGCTTTCCGGCTTCAGTGGGTGACTGCAGATGGTCCCTCTATTTAGTGACTTCTGCATAATGACGTGTCAACTGTTTTGTCCCTCTGGACGGGATCAATAAGGGATCTCCACACTGGGTGCGTTCAGAAGGCGACAGGGTGCCACGGCTTCACTGTCTGCGGAAGGACAGGAAATCCCGTCGGAGAGGAGAGCTCGGCCACTGGATGGCACGTCCTCACGCCCAAGCCGCTGCGAGAGCCCGTCCAGACGGCCTCCGGCGAACTCTACCAGACATCCTGGGAGAATTAACGCGAATCCTTCAAATTTCCAAAGACTGGAAGACTCATGGGACATGGCCAGCAGCACTCTGATACCAAAACCAGACAAGGACACTGAAAGGGAAGAAAATTTCAGGCCACCAGCCCTGATGAGCGTACACGCAAAAATCCACAACAAAATACCGGCAAACTGAACTCAACAGCATTAAAAAGTTCATATGCCGCCATCACGGATTTCTTTCAGGGACCCACAAATCAGTCAACGTGATCACCACAGTAAGACACTGAAGGCTTAAAATCAGGTGGCAGAAAATCAAGCGTCTGAAAAGAATCTAACTGTACAGTTTTGGACTCCCAATTCCCTTAAGAGTTTGTTAGCATCAGTTTTGTGTTTAATTTTTGTAGGTCAGCACTACAAACAGGTAAAGAAATAGGGAAGTGACAGTTTTTAATACAGAAGACAGTGGCCCAGGATTCAGTCACCAGACGGATGTTGTGTGACGTGCTCACTGTGGGAGAGTCCGCAGCGTCTGGCGGCAGTGTCACCCGAGATGCGCTCTCAGCCGCGACCCCAACAGGGCTCCCTGGTCGCCTCTGGAAGGCCACTGAGGACTTCTTATGGCTGAGCCAGAAGGCCTTGCTCTGGGGTCCCATGTCCCTTGAGGTCTCTCCTGTATCACACCAGACCTCGTCCCCTCCTGGGAAATCATTTTTTTTCCGATTCCAGGGATTTCTAGGGCCCTCACTTTGCTCCGATATTGTAGTGGTTTCTCTGATGGTAGCTCTTCTGTACTGGCCTCCGGTCTTCCGAGGGCGGGCGCAGACGGGGGCCGCGCAGGGCTACCTGCTCCTGGTCCACGCTCGTCTGAAACCTCAGGAACGATATCACAAAGGAGGTCAAGGGAAGGAAGCGGCCGCCCCCCCACGGCGCGCACAGCGGAAAGCGGCCGCCCCCCCACGGCGCGCACAGTGGTTTCTCGCGTCTCCCCACCCTCGTGTTGCTTACTCTCCCACATGCCCCTGAGGGGGGATTAATCTGATGCTTGTTCACCGGAGCTGGACGGTCAGGCAGTCTCCCCACGGGCTCAGGGCTGGGGAGGGAGCTCTTCCAAGTGAGCCGGCCGCGGGGAGAGCTCGGGGCCAGCTCCTGGAGGGAAGGGCCATCCTTCTGGGCCCGGGGGCTCCGTGCAGGACGCCCGGGGAAGCTTGTCCTGTCTCCTCCCGGGTTGGGGTGTGTCCATCCGTGCTTTGAGCCCCAGGAGGGGCACCGCACTGAGCGATCATCTGAGGCCCGAGGGCTGGCGGGAGCAGCGTCCTCCGTATGCGCAGAGTGAGTAGGAAGAGGTGAGCCTGGGCCCTGACGCCAGAGCCCCCGTGTTTCAGTGCTGTGTCTCTCGCAGTCCTAAGGGAGGAGACTGTATTTTATTTTACTCTACTTGGGTGGCTGCTCTTCTCTAGATTGGTCTTTCCTAAACCAGAATTCAATGTCTCCTGAACATTGAAGGAGAAGGGGGCGGGGGTAGGAGAAAAAAAGGGACATTTTGAAGAGCCTGCAGCTGGGTCTCAGGTTCGCCGTTCAGCGGGGAAAGTGGGTGCCTGTGGCCTCCATTCCATGGAGAAATAATGCTGGGCCAAGACCACGGGCCCAGGAGCTGAGAGCTCACGGGCATCCTGAGATCCCGGAATGGGGCAGGGCCCGCGTGGGGAGGACCCTCTGAGAATATTGGTCCTGCCAGCCTGCCGCCTGGCCGTCTCCCCTTGACCACTCCGTTGGGTAGGATAAGGCCCAAACTCAGCTCCCTGCGGACGACATCACGCAGAGTCTTACCGGATATCAGCTGTCCTCGCCCCCTGACAGCCAGCGAGGGTGAGGTCGGCTGAAGGAAGGCGAAGCCTCCCCCCCCCACCGTTCCCGCCTGGCCGCCGTGACGGGTTGTCTCCGGTACGGGGAGCCACCGTGTCCGGTACGGACAGCCCAGCAGTGCGTCAGGAAACCGAACACGCCCGTGGGGACAAGTGTGTCTGTTTGGTTGAGGCCACCCTGCCTGCCGGTGCGCGTAGGACCTCCCTTCATGAACTGGGGGGGACGAGGGACAGTAGCACAGAGCTGCCCCGCGCCAGCCTCCTTCACTCTACTTGTGGGACATGTTTTATCCTTTTAGTCCTGACGTTTAGGACCCACTGGCCTGGGACGCCGCCAGTGCTGCGTAAGATGTCACTCCTGGGGCGCCCGGCCCGCCTGCGGCCAGGGCTGACGGAGAGGACCCTCCCGGGAGGACATCGGTGGCGGAGCACGGCAGTCCCGCGCTTGGCGGAGACGAGTCTGTCCCGCACCCAGGCTCCGCGAGCCCTGCTCCTGAAGAGTGCTCCTTTCTCCGCGAGCACCTTGCAAGTGCACGTCCCCGCCGCGCTGACGCTGAAGACGGGCCCTGGGGGAGGTGGAGCGACGCGAGCCAGCCTCTGCCCCAGGGCGCTAATGAGACCAGCTGCACAGTGTCTTGAATCCTCTCCCAAAAGAAATGCTGCCCGTTGTCTGGGGGCCTGCAGACAAGGTCACACGGGCTCCAGCCCAGACCGCCCAGGCCCGGAAGAAGAAGGGGTCGGCTGCCACGTCCACATCGGGTCCTGTGGCTCACCCGGTACGTCAGGGCGGATGTCACGAAAACGCCCAGCTCCGTCCCCTGCCGCAGTGATGCCTCCTTCCCCGGACACCTGGCCCAGAGCCCTTCTCCCCTGCTGGGGCACAGGCAGCCACCCCGCGGGAGCCCCTTCCGGCCCAGAATGTGCGGTGTGCGCTGTGTGTACATGGGAACGTACGTCCGTGTGTGTGCACACGGGCACACTGCGGTCATAGAGAAGCTTGGGGAGGAAGCGTCGCCAGCCCCTCTGCACGGGTGTGTCCTTCAAGTCACATTCAGCCAGGCCCCGGCAGCAGCATCCTGCAGCCTGGCACGGACACAGATAGCCACATTGCGGCCACAGCTGGTGGGGAACAGAGCTGCTGGCCTACGGGTGGGGCTGGCTGCCCGTCCCTGTCTCAGGAAGGTTTGGCTCTCTCCTCTGGCTGTCGATCCAGCCCGGAGAGACCTGAATGTCTTAGGAGCTGACTAACCACCTAATTCATTTTGCATATGCTCTTTTTGGCTGGCACGGCCACCAACTGGTCCCAGGGTTGACCTGGTTAGAAGCGGAGGTCGGATGCTCCAAGGTCATTCACGCGCATGCACAGTTCTTGTTGCTCAGTCCGATCTGTCAGTTCCGAGAACAATGAAGTCTTTAAGCTCTGTACACTCTGGCCCCAGCACTGCCAGCTAGGTGCGTTTTCAGGTTGACTCTTCATTTGGAAGTCTTTCTCTGTACACTAAGCTTGTCGTCTACCAACAATAGACACTTGGTAAGTTAAAATAACTGGCTCAGTGGCACCCAAAGCCTAATCTGTTCTAGGGCTCAGGTAATTTGTTTGTTTGTTTGTTGTTGTTTTTTTTAAATACCAGGTTGAAAACAAGGGGCTAATTTCCTCCAGGTTATTTTATCAGTAAGAAGACAACAAACAGCTTTTAAAATATGATCAAAGAACATGTAATATCAGGTAGTGGAAAGAAATCCAAGTTCCATCGCTTAAGCAGAAAGAAATATAATGGTTTACATAACTGGAAAGATAAGTGATCCTCCTTCAGGCATGGCTGGAGTCAGGAGTCCTTACAACATGTACAGCTTGCTCGCCATTCTGATTCTACTGGCCTCTGATGATGTTGTGATTTGGACTTAATTCTCCTCTGCTCCAACCACAGTCAGTCCACATGGTAGAAAAATAAAGGCCAGATTTCCTACAGCTCATGAATACAAAGTAAGGAAAAGCCAACTCTCACCTCTTAGGGTGGGAAATTGCAAGGACAGGCTACTCCCATGGGGGTCCCATGGACACTCGGAGTCCGCGGTCTGTCGGGGGCGTGGCCCAGCCTGTCCGCTCCAGCCTCTCAGGCTGAGGACATGAGCATGGGTGATTCACAGCCTCACTGGGGTCATGTGGCGTGGGTGGTGGGTGGCTTTCTCTTTGATCCCTCCTGTCCCACCCCAGACACACAACAATTCGATGAAACTAAAGCAAAGAAATGACTGCGTCTGTTTTAACCTCGCAGAGCGCGGAGGCTCACATACGGCGATGTCTGTTATTGCGCAGAATGTGTGGGGAGGTTGGAGGTGTAGACACACACCAGGCCCCACTTCTGATCAAATGTCTATCAGTTCTTTAAACAAATACATCCGTTAACTCGGGAATTCCACTTCTCAGAACTTATTATTCTCACATAGGTGCTCACGAGTGTGGAAAAACACACGCGCTATAGTGTGGGGAAGTTTTAGAACAGGGGGAAAGATGTAAGTAGCCATCGACCGACGTCATGGACAGTTACTTGTGGTGTCACATCCAAAGAAGTCATGACAAGAACACGTGGATTCTTTTGTTACCGATCTGGAAGTATTCACGAGACGTATCATGGGTGATCATGTTGTTTGACGATATGCAAGAAACCATCCGATGTGGGCTTCTGTAACTCTCAGAAACCGTTGTGTGTCTGTGAGAGAGAGGCGCGGAGAGGAGAACTAGGAGGAGGGCTGAGCGGCGTGGATGCACGGCTGTCCTTTACTGAACTCCGCGCCCTGAGTGGCGAGTTCTGGATTGCGTCCTACTCCTCACCATTTGGAGAAGTCTTCGGATAGCTGTGAGAGGGACTATGAGTGCACCCTTCTGTGGTCTCGGGGGGATGCCATGCTGGCAGGTGTCCAGCTGCTCTACGAGGGCGAACATCAGTGAGCTTTGGGATGCTCCCGCGGAGAATGGGGACCATTCAACACTCACGCTAGAAGTACACGAGAACACTGGTCCCTTCTCTCCTCGGAACGCTCGTCATTATCCCTGAGAGCAAAAGCCGTTAATGACACGGATCTCGCCTTGCTCAAGCACTTGAGTCTCACATTAGTGCTGCTTGTCTATGACGGCAGGACTCTCCCCTTCTAGAACAATTTGAACTGCTTTATCCAGGGATAATTGACACAGAATGAACTGCACGCACAGTGTACAGTTTGATCAAATTTAACACATTGTATACGGGCAAGACCATTACCACAGTCAGGAGAGTGAACGTGCTCCGAACCTCCCCTGCCCCCATCCCCCATCAACCACTCCTCCGTCTTCTGCCGGCTTTGGTGAATTTGCATCTTTTAAGTTGTGTATAAATGGAATCTTCCCGCTGGCTTCCCTCCCTCGGCCTGATTATTTACAGACACGCCCATGCTGTGTGCACGGACAGCTCACTTCCCGTCGTCGCCGGGCGGCCCTCTGCTCCCGCGGCGGCCCTGGCCCTCTGCTCCGTGGGCACGCCCGTGTCAGGGTCCGAGCGCGACTGCTAGTTGGAGCATCCCAGGTCTCGGCTGCACTGGAGAATTGCTGTGAGCACTCACGCGGGGGCTGCGGCGTGCTGCCTCTCGATGCCTGGGGAGAGCGCTGGGACGCGACACCGACGGGTGCTCGAGGTCGGTGTGGGCCTGACTTCTCAGGAAACCCACAGACCGTGTCCTCACGTGGTCCCACCATCGCAGGCCCCCAGCGGAGCCCACGGGTTCCGGGCCGCCACACCCTCGCCAGCATTCTGTGGGATCAGGTTCACCCCGCACGCTCACAGCGTTTGGCAGTCCTGTTGGAATAAGCCATCGAGTTTGTAGGATACGTGCTTTCCACAATTTTCTTTGTTCATTTTATTTTCAGTAATGCTTCAAATATGGTGGTGTGTCTCCCTGTTGTTTTCTTTGAGTGGAATTCTGTTTCAGTAAAATTGATAAGAAAGAAAATATTGCAATATTTACATTTCAACTTTATTTCAATGTATATAATTTATATTTAACTTCATTAAAATAGATGCCATTACGTTTGCAAAGATGATGCTGAATTTCTTATTCCAGGGGATTTGCGAGGGATTGCATGCATGTTTGAGGAGAATGTTACACGGTTCAGGTTGGAGGTATTTGGATATTCAGTATTTATTTCTGTCGCCCGTGTGACTAGGTGTGTGTGCACACACACGTGCATGCACAGTTTGATAGAAAGCCTGGCGCCCTCCACAGTGTAGGGGAGCAGAGACGTGGCTTCCCCAGGATGCTGGGCAGGAGTGCTGGGGGCCACGAGGCAGGTCTCCATGTGCCCATTTGTGAAGCCTGTGTCTACACAGCCTGGCGCTTGGCATCCTCTCTGCCCGGCTGGGCAGCCTGGGAGCGAGACCAGCACACGCACCCGAAGTAGCTTGCGGTGGCTGGGCCCATCACACTGAATTGTCACCCAAAGGGACCACACAGCACTGGCGGTGGAAAAACCCAGCCCCGGGCCCGGCCTGCAGCTCAGGGAAGGTGGACTCCGCGGCCCTCCCCGGTCACTGGGTAAAGCAGTAAGATCTCGTGGCCTTTCCTTTCCTCCAAAGCGCACCTTTCCCTAGACGGCATACTTCCGCGAACTCTTAGAAGTCACAGGGTATCAGGGGCTCCGTCGAAGCCGTGACTTCCAGTGCCCATGTCTAGACAGGACTTGACCTGGACTCCGTCAGAGTAAAGAAAGTCAGACTTCAATTGCACTTTACTTTCTTTTGACTCTAGTTTTCATTCTTGGAAACTTCCATGGACCTTGGGAGCTGTTCTGCCCGGGGAGCTCCCTCCCACCTGAGCCCGCCTGGCCTTCATCCCACGTGACTCCCCTCACTTGCGTGGAAAACTATCCGTTCCCCGCCCCCTCGGCCCCCTCCCAAGAGAACAGCCCCTGGCGCGTGCTGCTCTCCCGGTGTGGTGCCCGGGCCGCGGGGAGTGGGGGAGCAGATGCCCGTGGGAGCAGCCCGGCATGTCCGCAGCCCCCACGACAGACTGCTGATTCCGAGGGGCTCGCGCAGGCCTCCCTTCCCTCCCAGATTTAAGGTTGAAACACAAAGTCACCGCATATCCTCTGGTCAGCAAGGAGCAGCGCCCCGGCACCCCTGGCTGACCCTGGCTCTCTGCCGGCCACTCCTGCCCGCCCGCGTTCGTTCCCCAGCCACCCTGACCAGCACCTCCCCCCGCCCCGAACACAAGCATCTTGTCATGTCTCCTTCCTCATGTGACTCCTACTCGCAGGAGACTCTCCCCCTAGAAGCAATGGGGTTTCAGAGCCTGTCTTCGTCTTCCAGAACCTAGCGGATACTTCTCCTTCAGCTGAAGCCGTTCCCTTCTGGCATATTTGCAAAAGGCCCCATGAGACCTTCCTTCCGTTTTTTTCGGCTGAACTGCTCTGCCGCTTGCACACTGGTGAAGGCCCCGCGCAAGCTTCGGGCCAGGAAGGGAGGGGCGGCGGCTGCAGAGCAGGCAGGAGGCAGGGGCATGGCCCCTTGTGGGTCCTCCTCTCCCAGCCCCTCCCAGCAGCCGCAGCGGGCCTGGTCCCTCTCCATCGTGTCCGCTGACCCGGTGTGCGGGCTCCGCCGGAACACCAGCCGCGTCACCGCTAAGGGCTTAGGTGGCCCTGAGCACCCACTTTGGGAGAGGCTGGGGCCGAGCCGCACGGGGTCTTCAATAACGGAAGACGCAGGGGCTGCAGGTGGTCCCGCGGGTGACGCAGATGCCGCTCCGGCTGGGACCAACTTCTGGAAGCGCGCTCAGCCGGGAGTGCAGGTGCCCAGGCTCTGCTGCGCTCTTTCTCGGAAACACCTGGCTTCACTGGCGCCACAGGTGTCGGCAAAGCGGAAGGGGAGACAGGCTCCACAGGGAACCGAGTCTGCTCACTTGCTCCCGTCAGGCAGGATCAGACCCCTGCTTCCCGAAGTGTCGCCGTGGAGCACCCTCCTCCAAACACCCAGGCCGTGTGTTGAAGACGCGGCCCTGGTCCCTGGCGTCCTACGCCGGCGTCTCCGTGGATGGGGCTGGAAACTGCACGTCACCAAGCACTGCCCTGACCTTCCTCAGACCGAGATTCCACGCTCCTCACGTACACATCGTTAGGGAGAGGTGCTGACATTTTCCAGTTACCGAAGCTGGATCTCGGGCTCCCGGTCCCCGGATGCCTGACCCGATGTAACTGGAGGACAGGACAGTGACGAGAGACCCAGGGAAGGCAGCTGACCTCTGGCAGACGCGAGTGCGGTCCACGAAGAGGGGCTGCGGGTGGGGGAGACGTGCAGCTTCGCGGGGGGCCTCTGCTGGTCTCCCCCATGGCCCCACCAGGCACGGGCTCTTGGGGAAGGCACATTCGTCTCAGCAGTGCCAGGAGTCCTAGGCCCCATAGGCACGGGGCGACCCAGGAACCCTGGTGTTGGAACAAGGGTCATTCGAGCGTCCAGCGGGGCACTGGTGACGATTACTTGGGACCACAGGCATTTCTAGGCCCAGGAAGCTAGGACACAGGGTCTGGTCCATCACAGACCTTGTTTTGAAAATGCAAACGTGTTCCAACACAACGGATACAGTAGGCGACATCCTGAGCACAGCACACACTTCACGCTCACTCACCGTGATTTCACCCACAAGAAACACCGGGTGGCCTGAGCGGATGCAGGGAAAGCACAGCCACAGGCTCCCCCGCACCCAGGCTCCCCCGCACCCAGGCTCCCCCGCACCCAGGCTCCCCCGCACCCAGGCTTCCCCGGCCGGCTCCCGGGGACCAGGGGTCGCCCAGCCTTTGTGTCACAGATCTGTCACCTCATTTCATGCAGAATTCCTCCACCGAGAGCCCGCCGGTGCGGCCCTCCTGACAGCTGTGGCCGTGAGCGCGTTGTGGGCTTCTTCCCCGGGCGGCATTCGCGGCGGGCACCCCGGCCGCGTAGGTACAAAGCTATTCTGCCGTCCTGCCCGGGAGCCTAGGCTGAGGTTTCTGGCTGTTGTGTCTCTACTGCCGGCAGTCCTGGGGTCTCACTGCTCAGTGTTGCTCACGGTGCTGATCTCCAGGAACGTGCGCATCGTACTCGACGACACTCTCCCCCACGCAGAGCCCCCGGCCCCTCCACCTTCCCCGCAGCCCCGCACAGACGACGGGAAAGCGGGCTGCATGTGAGCAGGGCACCGAGTTTGCAAAACCTTCACCCCGAGAACCCAGGCCTTCCTCGGGGCTTGATGACCGCGTGAAAGATGACAAGCCCCGTGATTTATGTTCCGCTCCTTTCCAGAGGACGCTCCTGGTGAGAACAATCTAGGCCGTGCCGAACACAGGGGCAGGCGGACAGCAGGTCTGATGGCAGCATAATCGGGCTCCGGGCAGCCGGGGGTGTGCACCCCCGGGCCTCCTGCAGACGTCATGGCAGGCTTGCTCAGCAAGGAGGCCAGGGCACGGGTCCGTCCCGCGCAGGGACTGTGCGTCTCCAGTGGACGCGGGCAGTTGTCGGGTCCTCGAGCACTCGGATCCAGCGCTGCCAACGGGTGGCCCCGGTGCATGCACAGGGAGGTGCACAGCCCCGCCCTGAGGCCGCCGGGTCTGCTGTGAAGGGGACTGTTGAGTCGCCGCCGTCATGGTGTGGTCAGGGTGCCCCAGGAGTGCTAACAGGTAGGGATCTCACGTGCCCCGAAGCTGGAAGATGGGAACACGCGGCTCGGCTCTCCCATCTGCGCTCAAGCCCCTCTCTCTTTCCTGCCCACCAGCCAGCCTCCCCAGCCTATTCCTGTCTGTCTGTCCGTCTCTCATCAGCTCAGATGTATAAGATCCTTTATAACATTCCCTAGAAAAATGTCACTCCATTTATCTACTGGAATTCCCAAGGAATTTCTGATGATTCCCTTAGTGGGGATTCCCTGTGCCAGCTGGAAGGAAAGAGGGAGAGAAGAGGCAGAACACAAGAACAGGGAGGGAAGAGACCCCAGGGTGTGGGGCGTCAGGCTGGTCCCCACTGCCAGGAGGCCCTTCCTAACACGGCCTCTTTCCAATGGAGGGGAGACGGTTGAAGAGTTACAACGACCCGCAAACTACAGGTGAGGAGATCTAGCCCCTGAAATGCAAATGCTGTGTTTGTCTACGATGGGCTCCAGAGCCTTCCACTGGCTCTTCCGTCGGCCCAGGATCCACCGCCGGGGTAGGAGGGCGTAGGACCCTAGCAGCGGCAGACTCCTGACTCTACAAAGTGTTGCTTGGAGATGTGGCAACTTAGCCTTGGCACACGTTTCGTACACTGCTTCACACGGCGGCATCGGTGCCAGAGGCAGCCTACAGCACG
The DNA here is from genome assembly GCF_022355385.1 of Mustela nigripes. Lineage (NCBI taxonomy): Eukaryota > Metazoa > Chordata > Mammalia > Carnivora > Mustelidae > Mustela > Mustela nigripes. Next base: position 1,151,376 of record NC_081563.1, read on the forward strand.
GGGTCAGGAAGCCCATCTTCCTGGACCCGCCCCCGCGGCAGCGGCGGGATGCCGGCCAACCGAGTGCCCCTGCGAGCGTGCCCGGCGCCACGCACAGGCACCCCAGCAGCCAGAAGCAATCTCGCAGAGAGCAGTGGCTCTCTTGGAAGCCCATTTCATGGTTTAGATTTAGGACTTGTTGTGGACAGGAAAGACGGCCAGGCAAAGGCAGTGCAGGCTCCAGGAAACCTGGCCCCACATGCGTCTCTCTCCCCGAGCTGGCCCCTCCTGGCGGACGGGCTCCCGTTGTAAACGGATGCCTTTGTATCAGAGGACCACGTGGCACAAATACCCCTCCACTGTCACCACTGGAAACAAACTAGTTCAGCCAGAGGTAATCCGAGATCTCTTCCGGGAGAAGCCGGTGCTGACATGTGGCTACGGAGGGGGACACAGGGAGGGGAAGATCTTTAAGGTGACGTGGGGCTGGGGCCAGGCTGACGGCACTGTGGGGAGACTAGAGTTTTTCATCTGGGTAGGGACAGAGGGCTGAGACAAGGGAGAGGCTACAAGAAAAGCTCAGAAAAGTGATGCCTTCAGATCGTCTCATAGTTGTCAGGTCCAAAGAGAAGGAGAAGGAGGTGGTCAGCAGAGAACAGCCGGCGGTCCTCTAGTCTGCCACCGCGTCGTGACGCATCAGGAGCCCTGCGGGACCGGGGTTTGCGTTGGGTGGGAGCAGAGTTAGGGGACCTGAGTTCCCGCTGGACTTCAGGTCCCACAGAGCTCCTGACGCAGGGCCCAGAGAGCTTGGGCCAGAGCCGTTCACCTGAGACGGCGTCTTTCCTTCTCGTCGTCACGGAGTGATGTGTTGACCATTTATCCTGTTTGATAGAAAATTTGGCATTTTAACAGCTAAACAAAGCCCAGGTTTTCCCCAAAGAAGGGTCCTGGCGCAGGGCAGGAGGCGTGGGTGCCGGTCTCCAGATATGGGGACATGAAGTCTCCTGGGGGGCTGCTCGGTCCTGGCACCTGCTTCAGGGGCCCAGAGAGTGGGAGAGAAGGTCCGCAGCCATAGCTCCTGGCTCGCAGGTCCTTAGTCCACGCCCGGTCCCCTGCACAAACCGTGCCACACAGACATGGAAGATGGAGATCTTTTAACTGTGGGGCAATGAGGTAGCTGCAATGTCGGGGTTCTTTTGGCTGTGAGAAGGCAGCCGCATTCTCGGCTACAGGGAAGCTTCCCCTAACCCGGGAGACCGGAGGTAGGGCATCCGAGGTGGCACACGGTCTCCAGGCTTCGTGGTCAAGTCCCGCTGGTACCCAAGGTGCTTGAGGAACATTCGTCTCCGCGTGTCAAGAACAGACACTGACCCCACACGATACCAACGAGGACGCTCCTGAAAACTAACGCTGTTTGATTTCAGGACGACGTTTCTAACAAGAGGCAACATCATGTAGCCCTGGGAAGGAATCTGCTGTCAGAAAGCGTCTTTGAATTCTAGCTCTGGCTTCCAGTGGCTGAGCGACCCCGGGAAGGTCGTCGTCTGTTTAGAAGCAAGCCTCAGCCTCCTTGGCTGCAAAATGGGAACAATAAAATGAAACCCTGAAACCCTGTCCCCTTCATGTAGACCATCCTGCAGGGCCCCCGGGGTTCCGGGGGGAGGGTGCACACCAGCCAGGCCCGGTGCCGGCCAACGTCCACCCCACCGCCTGGCTGCACTGCTCCAGGTTTATCCCTCCCACGGGCTTCCCAGCCGCGCTGCCCTCAGGGACCTCGTCCCGCCCTCACAGCTCCGAGCACATGTCCCCACGGCCCCTCTGCCACATGATCTCTGTCTCCCCGGACCCTGAGCTCGGTGGGGCAGAGAGAGGGCCAGACCCTTTTGTCGATGTGTTTCTTCACATCCAATCCCAGAGCACTTGCTTGGAACTCAGCTTACGACTGAGGGTCCGTAGCACCTTCCCGGACTCCCAGCGAATCACGGAGGTAGCCACGCTCCGACTTCTGTGACCGTATTTCAATTTTGGTTCTTTTCATCCTTTCCCCCATTTTGTTCTTTCCCCAGAAGCAGACTGAAAACTCCCTGAATTCTTCCGGCACATCTTGCTCATCTGGAGTGGTCCTTCCTTCCTCCTGGTCCCTTGGACTCTAGGGTCAGCTTCTAAGGGACAGGGGAACCCTGGTCCTCCAGAGCCCACTCCACTGAGACCCCGACAGAGGGCCCTCCAAATCCACAGACGGTGACCTAGAGCTTCAGAGACTCGGGAATGCCCCCGGGCACCTCAAATGAGGGTTCAAGTCCAGAAGGCGACCCCTCCGTAGTGGTCACTTCCCCAAGACGCTGTGTTGAGCAGGACCCCATCCCATGTGGGCCCCTCCAGGCCACGGTCAGGTGCCTGCCCTGACCTGCCCTCCCTCGTGCGCTGGCCGAGGCAGCTCCTGGATCTGGACAAGCTTGGAAGAGGCTGTTGGGGAGGCTCCGCCGTCTGCTAACGTCAGGACGAGGCGCTCAGGCGCGTCCTTCCCTCGCTCCGTCTTGCCTTTTGGACCCCCCCAAAGGCTTAGAGCCCAGACACACCCTCCACAACTCAGACAAGCACTATTAACACTGGATGGGACCCGGGTCCGAAGTCTACTTGATGGTTGTCTTTGGGTCCCAGAAGCGTGGACACTTCTGTTTCCTGTAGTCTGAACACAAGACCGAGGACACCTCTTGTCAGAAGCAACATTTCCATGTCTCTGAGGCAACTCAACGTCCTCCTGCCTGCGGAAGAAAGCGGCCACAGGGAGATCTCAGCTTCCCCCGCGGAGCACCGGGAGCCCCGAGGCATTCCTCAGCAGCCGGGAGGGCTGGGGCGGAGGGCACCGGTGCGCACGGCCGAGGGCCCGAACTGGCCGGGTCTGCTCCAGATGCAGCTGAGGTGTGAAGCCAGCACGTGCAGGCCTCTCCTGACTCGGGGTGGGTCAGGGTGACAGCTGGGCGGAGCCAGGCTCAGGCGGCCCAGGACGCATTTCCTGCCTCTGCCCGCCGGGAGGCTTCTCAGACCCATGCCTCCTGCACGGATCTTGGGTTAAATGAGGGAAGTGCTTGCTCGGCCCTAGTAAGGATCAGCGCCCTGTGAGGGTCCACAGAGGAGACTGGGGGCCTCTGCTGTTTCTGGCATTGGTATTTCTCTGAGCAACCTTGAACTGCCACGAGGCTGCGCTTCTGCGTAAGGCTGCACAGGCTGGGCACTGCACAACTCCAGATACAGAAACACAGGTGTACCGGACGGCCAGGACGGGATTCTGGTCCCCATGAATCATCTGCTGCGAGGGAGGGCGTGCCTGGCCTCAAGACCTGAGGCCCTAGGAAGAGCCCTTGGAAACTGGGGTGTGGGGCTGGACACTGGACACTGGGGTCAGAGGCTCCCCACTGCCAGTGATGAGAGCCGCCAGACGGGTGTGCCTGGGGCCACAGAAGGGAGAGGGCTGGGAGTCAGGGCCGTGGGGGCTGACGTGGAGCCCCCCAGAAGGCTTCCCTGCTTTGCCTGGGGCGGGCCTGGTTGTAGAAGACAGAGCGCAGCAAGCCCGGGCCGTCACAGAAGTCCCTTTTCTGGGCTGCTCCACAGGGGCCCGGGCTCCTCGCCCTGGGAGGCCACACCCAGCATTTGGCTGTAGCCGGGTCCCCAGGACCCCTCCAGGTGGCACGTGGGCTCCGTAGCCTGGGGACAGCTGCCCCGGCTTCCTACCCCTGCGTCGGGAGGTGGCTCTGCTCCCCCCATTGGCTGTCGCTGCCGTCAGCTGCCGCGGCGTCCCTCACCAGAGCGGGGCTGGTTTTCTCTCCCGCAGAAGAACACCGTGGCACCCACAGCAAATCACAATTAAGTGTAAAGCCGTTTCCGGGTCAGTTAAGCACAGCGGGTCACTAGCTTTCCGCGGCTCTCGGCGCGGGAGGCAGACCTGAGCGGGTGTGCACCGGGCCGGGCGAATTGCTCAGTGAGGGTGACACGCCAGGCTCTGGGAGTTTGTTTGCAGAGCACTGTATGAGGTGGTTTGGGGAGCAGACGGCAGCACGGGCCGTCCTTCCGTGGTCCGAGGTGGGGAGTTGCGGAGCTAGCATCCCCTCGTCGGAGGCAGCCGTTTTGAAAGCTGTCTGGTGAAGCAGAAGCACACACTCACCGTGGCCTCAGTGAACAGACACACTCGAGGAGCTGGCTGTTCTCCCGGGAGGAGGAGATCCGTCTGGGCCCACGACCCTGGGCTTGAGGCGGAGCCCCTGCGGGTGGGCTGCTGCTCTGGCTGGGCTCCCTCTGGCAGCCCGCGGCACTGGAGGCCAAGGAACAGAAAGAGGGTTTTGAGTTTCATCCTGACTTAACCACCGGAATGTTCCAGGGACCTGTGGAAGGAAAAGCAATGGCCGTCAGCAGAAAGCTTGCAGGAAATAGCACTAGGGATCAGATGTGGTTTCAAACCTCTGAGTGCTAGTGCTCCTGTTCCAGGACCAGGATGGGGACGGGTCTTGTGCGGGTTCCCCAAAGTGGGCGCAGATGCGGGAGGCGTGCGTGGAGATTCTGACTGCTCGCCACAAGAAAGGAGCAGGACCTCCACAGACGTGGTGAGAATCAGTAAACCCTGGCCACAAGGGACTCCGTTCAGAGCACAGGACTTGGCCATGGCGATGTTCCAGAACGTTCCCTGCGGGGTGAAGTGGTTCTGGGGGAGTATTGGAGACATTCCCTACCCGCGTCTGCTGGTGATGACGTTCACGCTGGAACTGGATCGCCTGGGGGAAACCGAGGTGAATTGGAGGTGGGGACAGGGGAGGGGACGGGGTGGGCTCGCAGCCTGGGGGGTAGGTGGCTGTAACTCAGCAGCCCTGAGACAGATGCCCCAGGGAGCCAGGATGGCCAGAGACCCCACTGCTCCGTGTGCCTCCAGGATCACCCGGACAGAACTTGGAGGCCTCTGCCTCAGCCCAGTGGACACGTCATGCCCAGAGAAAGTGCCTGCGGTCCCCTGGGCAGCCCCCAGACACTCAGTCCCTAGCCCAGTGCCCAGAGTGCACAGGACAGATGCAGAAAGTGCTAAAGCTGGCCTGGGACTCCCCGAGGACAGCAGGTGCATACATCTGACCCCAGTGCAGCTGCGACAGACCTGGCGGTCCCTGGTGGCCAAGCTGTCACTAGTGACGGAAGGAGTGCGTCAGGGATCCTGGACCCCCTGTCAGATCGGAAGGGGTCCAAGGGCACCTCTCAGAGCAGCCTCGGGAAGTGAGTGTGGCAGGGTTTCCAGGCCGAGGAAGAACGAGGGGGCTCCCCGAGGGCTCAGCTTGAGGCCCGCCCACCTCTACTGGCCCTGCTGATGGGGGTCCCGTCACCACCGAGAGCTCTCAAGACCGAAGGATGCTGTGTGCGGGGTCCGAGTTTCCTGGAGCCACACTTGCTCCTTTCCCGAAGTCCGTTCCTCCGTGTCAAGGGCCGTGCAGACAGGGCCCGTCCCGCTCTTTCCCTCCTGGCTACTCCCTCTGCGGGGGCTTCTGAGCTCTCTCCCCGGCACACACATGTCGTCGTGTGCCAAGGCCAGGGGAGCAGCAGAGGGGCGGCTCCTACTCCGGTGCCCCAGTCTGACTCCTGTAAATGTGGAGCCTGAACCACAGTCGGGGGCCCATCTGGAAGCTGCGCGGACCCGCAGCAACGTGCTGACGGCAGACGCTCTGGCCACCCCGGGATGCCTTCTTCTTCACAGTCCCTCTGCGCCGGGACAGGGGAGCGGGAAGGCCCCACGTATCAGCCACCGATTAGACGGGCACCACCTTCACTTTGTGGTGAGACACGTGCTTTTCCTTCCGATATGCCCTGTCCTCCTTCTGGAAAGGACAGTAACGGCTTCAGAGACAAATGGCACATTTTTATAAGAGACAGAGAGACGGCAGCTGATCTGAGAATGATTCTGAGTCATTTGATCACAAGTTTCTCCCATAATGAAGAAAATACACACACACACACACACACACACACACAAATATATATTGAATTTTGTTCTGATATTTCCAATATTGAACATTTCTAACAAAATTCTAGGCACTGAAACACGTTATTATACCAGAAGCAAACCATTCTCCTAAGTACCAGGTTTTTCTCAAGATGCCTTTTTCTTGATCCTGTTGAAAGCTGTGTCCTGGGTGATTTTGCGGCTCCTGCCAAGAGCAGTTTCCATGGTGGGGGAGGACACCTGGGTTCTGGACACACAGGACATGATAAGTCAGGCCCAGGCAGATAGCTAATTGGAAAAGGATTTGAGATGTAGCCTTGCTGTCGCCGTCAGGGCCCAGGAAACTGGCTGGCCTCATTCCGTCCCCCGCAGTGGTGCTGGGATGGTCCAGGCACAGACAGAAGGTGTGGGAGCCTGACTCCAGACCCAGGAGGTTGCTGGGAAACTACTCGGAGCAGCAGATGTGACAAGAGACTGTCAGCTGTTGGAGCCCAGAGCCACGTCCTGTTTCAGAACCCCTAGCTGGGAGCTAAGGTAGCGGGCATGGTCCAGGCCATCAGAATAGGGCTCAGGAACACCCACACCCCTGTAAGGAGACCTGTACAATTTCTGAAGGGACTCGGGGACACAGGGCACATCACCATCACAGGGGACAGGGCGCGGGCTCCGGTAAATGGAGAGGAGAGAAGCGGGACCCAGGCCCCAGGGAGGGGCAGGAAGTTCTTCCAGCAGGTGCAATCGAAACTGTCACGTGATCCGCCCGCTGAAGAGGTAAGAAAGCTCTCACCTGACAATGACCCTCTGTGCTCAGAATTCCTCAGAGGCCTGCCACCTGCAGAAGTCTGCTGAACCCTCACTCGCATCTGTGGGCCTCCAGCCTCCACGTCCCCAGGCAACTGCTCTGGCTCAAGGGCAGTACCAAAGCCACAGGCCCTGGAATGGCTGTGCCTGGCTGCTCCCAGCTCCCACATCCGCCCGTCCTTTAAGGCTTAGCTCAGACCCTAGCGCCTGTCTGATCCTGGGATCGCACTCTGTGAGCTGTTGTGTGCTGTGTGCAGGGCCCCGGGGAGCAGACATGCTGCACTCTTCTGGCCCACAGCCCCAGACGCTGGCCTGGGGTGGTATTTATTCTCAGGGTGTGGTAAATTTTAGAAAAGGGAACTATAAAAATCAGAGCCAGTGACACGGATTTGATTTGTATGAAATCACAGCTTCTGCTCATGGAGGACAGAGAAACGACACCAAGAAACTCAAAGGGAAATAAAACCCGAGTCCGACCTTTATGGCACTTCCAGTCAAGCAGAGTAACCAAGGAAATAATCCTTAACATGCATCGGGCCAAGGCCTCCTGGGTAGGACCTTCCATTCCCGGCAGTGGTGAGTCACACTGTCTTGGGACACTGGGTAACAGACAAACCGCCGGTGGTTTCCTGGAGTTGCTCTTTCACGAGAGTGTTAGGGAGGAAAATTTTTCCTCTACCCTTTAAGACTCCTTTGGTTAGTCTAAGCGTTGAATTGACATGACACAGATTAACAAATTTAATACCATACCTCACAAGGAATTCACATAGAGGTGAGATTCCAAAGATAGTCAGGTGCATATGCCATCCCAAACTAAGCAGACGGGGTAGCGGTCTGGGACTTCAGAGGGAAGGAATGCAATTCACGGGAAGATGAAAAAGAGTAAATGTTTGGTGAACAAATGTTTGCTGGGCCACTTGGAAACAATGGAACACAGAGAAGAATTTCAACCGACTTAGGCTCCCTCCGTCTCCCACCCCTAGTTCATAGGATACATACTTACTTATGGTGATCGCTCCCTTCCTGGCAGGTTGTCTATCTAACTTCTTTGAGGTCGTTAGAGAGAAGGTCAAATGTTTCTCCAGAGACTTTTGGGCCTTGACTGTTTTCAACTCTAGACAATCTGCATGCAAAAGTGGCCCATCTTGGGACGACAGGTCGGAAAAAGAGCAATGTTACATTCTCAGGAATTTTGTGAGTCAGTTGACATCACATTGGTGGCTTGAAACCAGTCATGATGGAAATATTTTCACCACAGAGATTGGCAAATGCTACAAATCAGACTTTAATGTGATAGATTGATTCATTGATTGATTGATTTTTGGGTTGCCAGTTATTAAGCTTTTATCAGCATACCACTTAATTAAACCCATCTATTAATTATATTAGTTCACATTGTTTATTAAATGATAGTTTTCTGCCAAGCATGGACCTAGCCTTGAGAACACACATAAGGTAAGAAGAAGTAACTCCTCTGTCCTATGTGGGTCCCTCTTTAGACACAGAACCCTGGAGAATAAAGTATGAACCTAGAAAAGTGCCTGGACACAGCGTGTCTTAGACTGTTCTGGGATGCTGTAATTGGATAGCTTGTAAAGAGCAGACATTTATTTCCCAGTTTTTGAGGCTGGAAGTCCAAGATCGGGTGCCGGCATGGCTAGGGGAGGACGCTCTTTCAGCCTGCAGACCTGCCGTAGCCTCCCACGGAGGAATGAATGAGGGAGCTCTGAAGGATCTTTCATGACAGCCTAATCCCATCATGTTGACCCCATCCTCATGGGGTCCCTGCTCACCTCCCAAAAGCTCTCACCTCCTGCTACCATCACCTTGGGATTAGGTCCCAACATAGGAGTGCCTAGGGGGCGGGGATGCAAACACTCAGACCATAGCTTAGGGTCCATGGAAGTTCTCCATACCACGAAGAGCGGCAGATACCTCTTGGAAAGCCTTGTTGGACCTACACAACAGCCCGTATACACACCATTCCAGAAGCTCCTCCCCTCCTAAGATTTTGAGAATGGCTCAGTCAAAGGGTTTTGTGTGTCACAGCTGCCTGCTTACTCCTTTGTAAAGAGCTGTTGCAAGCAGTTCTAGTAGTGGAGGCACAGCCTCAGTGATGTGGTATGGGGCCCGCCCCCATTCTTCAAAACCTGTAACACCTGGTCTGTGAGAGCACTTGGTCTGTGCAGGCATGTGATCTGTGGGCACATCTAGTCTATGGGAGCACCTAGTCTGCAAGAGCACTTGGTCTGTGAGAGCACCTGCTCTGTGGGAGCACCTGCTCTGTGGGAGAATCTAGACTATGGGAGCACCTGGTCCTTGAGAAGAGCTGGTCTATGGGAGCTCCTGGTCCATGGGAGCTCCTGGTCCATGGGAGCTCCTGGTCTTGTGGGAGCACCTAAACAAGGGCAGGGTAGCACAAACCTGCTTCAAGAAATTGCTTCTCCTGGACATTTATTTACCTATCTCGTTTCCTAACGGGTGGGTAAATCAGTTAAGGGTTTACCATCTGGTTTTCATCTTTACTCCCCAGTACCCAGGACAGTGCTGGGAGCAGCATGGGACTCAGTAATTTCTTGTTGAATGAATGAATGAATAAAATACAGATCCGGAGGTGATGGACACAATCGACAGCTGGGTATATATACCGTCGAACTGCCCCACAGAGGACACTCACCAGATATGAGGGGCTAGCTGAGGATAGAAGGAGAAGAAAAGAAGAAGAATCATGCTTTCCTGTAACAAGAATGATTTAAAGTAGACGTGGAAAGGACTTTCTTGCCCTAAAGTTTGCTTTTAAAGAAAATAGTGAAAAGCAAATACTTAAACAAAAAAAAAGTCATAACTATATTTGAGATAGATTTCTGAAAATTTGAGGGTTTTCCCCCACTGAGGCCAAAGACAGTGAATATTAAACTTTGTGCAGGCAAGGGAGCGTCGCCCTCTTCCTCACACACACACACACGCCTGATGTTCTCTCCAGTCACGGCCCCGTGGTTACTACAAATACTTGTAGCTGACGAATGCATTCAGATCAGCTCCTCCCAACTGCAACTAGATAAAACAGCTGAGAAATTAGTGCCGACTCCCCCAGACAGGTGCCCCGGACTCCTGGGACTGGAGCCCACAGCACCCCAGCCACCACCAACAGAAAGTGACAGAGTCTAGCATGGGACATCTTTTATTTCAGGATGCACTGGGGAGAAAGGGCTCTTGGGGACCCAGGCGACAGCAGCAGTCCACAATGAGCGACTTCCAGTACCGCCCCTTTTGCCTTTTCCCAGAAGCGAGGAAAGACAGAACAAATCTGCGGGAGCGCGCACTCATGCCGGGCTGACAGATCCAGAAAAAGGGCTGCATGCGTCCCTAGAATCATGAATATTATTAAGGCTGAATGTATGTTCAGAAAATGAAAGGAAAAAAGGAGGTATTTAAAAACAGGCAGTGCAGACAGTCTTGAACTGTCTCGAGCGGAAGTCGCCATCCACACAGCATATCAAGCCTCCTGTCTCGTGCACAGTGTCCTACGTGTTACCAGGCACCGAAATATCACTGCCGTTTGCAGGAGGGTGGCACAGGAGCACCGGGGTTGCACGGGGAGCCCCTAAGTCAACACAGCAGACGGCCACACGACACCACAGCAGGGTCCACGCAGCACAGCGGGGTCTGCGCACGGCAGCGGGGTCCGTGCGGCAGCAAGTCATTGTCCAAAACCAGCACTTCCAAGCCGGGGTTTGAGTCTTTGCTTCTGCCTTTATGGCTTTAATTTCCTCTTGCTGGAATTCGCAGCCCCATCGTGGGTTCTGGGGCATTTCACTGAGATCATTTGAAAGCTGCCTCATGCTCTTATCTAGCTCAAGAGTCAAAGCCTAATTTCTCAGACCCAAAGGCACTATTTTTTTTTTATGCCCAAGGCAAGAATCCAGAAACACCACTGCATATAATTAGCATCATACTCCATGTGAACCAGTCAGACCAAGCACATTCCACTCTGCCTTTCCTGAAACAGGCTGACGGATAGCCCGATTTAGTGTAATTAGGAAATAACCACCTTGTAAACCACCAGTCCCTAAACCGTGGTGTGTACATGCGTGCATACTAACTAATAATGTGTCTCCTCAAACACATTTTTATTTCAAGATAAATTTCCAAACACGAAAGTATTTCCTTTTAGAGGTTTAAGAAGATCTCAAGAGTTGGTGTGAAGCGGGTTTCTCCACGCGATTAGTAAATGGGACACGCACACACATGTATGTACACGCGTGTGCATGTGTGTAGGTACACATGTATGTGTAGAGGCACGTGTGTGCCGCTCTGACCAGGGCCAGCCCAGCGTGGAGGGTCCCGCGGCTTCCCGACTTCACCGTGACCCTGCACCCTCCCCTCTGTGGCCACGTTCCCAGCTCCCACTCTCGCTCTGTGATCGGTTCCTCTTGCTCCGTTCTGCACACCGGAAGGATCTAAGATGGAAATAGGCAAACGCCCTAAATAAAAAACAACAGAAAACGCATCTTATACTTGAACATAAAACTACAAAACCTTTAGGAGAAACTCTTTGTGGCCAAGGTTCACTTTCTTGACACAACACCTAAAGTAAGAGCCACAGGAGGAACATAACGAAAATTTGGATTTCCTAAAAATCCAAACTATCTTTTCTCTGCAAAAGACCCTGCGCAGCCGACGAAAAGATAAGCTGCAGACTTGAGGAAAATATTTGCAATTCACAGGTTCAACACAGGACTTGTATCCGGAATATGTAAAGACCTCTCAAAGCTGAGCAGGAAGAAACCAACGATCCAGTCAGAAAATGGGCAGAAGACTTGGACAGACACGGTTCCAAAAAAGACACCCAGATGGCAGACGGGCGTGTGAAAAGACGCTCAGCAGCCTCGGGCACGAGGGGGAGCTCCTGAGATCAGCCGTGAGACGGTCTACGCAGCCCTCGGAGCGGAGAAAGCAAGAGGAGCTCATCGCGGCAGGAGCTGGCGAGTGGCGGGAGCCTTTGAGGTCGCGTGTGGCGCGAGAGGGGATACAGAGCCCGGGGGTGGCCCAGGAGGAGACCCCTGGGCGGTGTCCCCGGCGGTCAGCACACACGCTCAGGACCCCGCAATCCCACTGCTGAGTGTGTCACCTAGACAAACACACAGGCGAGGCTAACACAGCTCTTTGTGAATGACCGCGTACAGTAGCTGCGGCCACAGTCACCGAACCTGGGGAGGGAACAAGTGTCCTTCCGCAGGGACTGGGGACACGGGCTGGCCCATCCGTGCAAGGGGCGGCCGCTCCACAAGGCGAGGGAAAACTCTGTGCCCCAAGGACCTAGGTGGGTCCCCAGGGCATGTCGCTGAGGGAAAAAGCCAGTACCGTATGGTCACGAAGCGTACACTCTCTCTGTGTAACGTTCTCAAAGTGAGAAACCCTCCCCCGCGGTGAGCAGTGTACGGTCGTCAGGGGTGCGCACTGCAGCGAGGCTCCCTCGGACGGTGTGGTCGGGGGTGCGGGCGCGCTCTGTGCGGCTGTCACTGGCACGCGTGCGTGTGGTAAAATGTTGGACGGCTCTACACCAACCCCGGCCCGGAGAGAAGCCGCGCCCACAGCCCAGTACCACTCCCGCCGCCTCCTCCCATTTGGGTCCTGTCCTCGGGCTTGCAGAGGTTCTCAGGGCCGCAGCTCAGGGTGCTCTGTGCACCTAAAATTGTTTAAATAGGAAAGTTCTCTAAGATTCGCATTTGATCTCTGCTCCGATGACAACGCGTTGAGAACAGGGATCCCTGCCCGGTGGAACGAGGTGCTAGCGCCGCACAGGGAGTCCCGGGGACCCGCCCGCCGCTCCCCGCTCGGCCCCCACGACGTGGCTCGGCTGCCTTGCTGATGCCCACAGACCCTCCCGGGCTCTCCTTGAGGACTCTGCTGACCGCCCCTCGCAGCCAGTCCTGCGCCCTTCTTCTGCATGGGCCGACCCCTGAGCTGCGTGATTCTGAGCCGGTCACGGTGCGGTGACCAGGAGGCGCCTGTCGGAATCCTGGGCCGGGTGTGCCGGTGTGATGAGAGGAGCCGCCTGGGGGGCGGTGGGCTCGCAGGCAGACGCGCGGGGAGGTGTGCGCATAGAAGGGACACCGGATACGTGGGTTGGGTTTTGCTGTAGAGAGAGAGAGCCGTGCACAGGGGAAAGGCAGAGAGAGGGAGAGAAGCTCCAGCAGACTCAGAGGGGTCCTGATGCGGGGCTCCATCCCAGGACCCTGAGATCATGACCCGAGCGGAAATCAGGGCTCTGCCGTCTCAGGGACTGACCACCCAGCTGCCCCTGGGAGCACATGTGGAACGAACGCATCAGCACTCGAACACAGCCGGGAGGCAGACACACAGGAGGGAGGCCGGCGCGGCTGCTGTTCTGCGGCCAGGCCGATGCGCAAGGAAGAGACAGAACGGAGGGACACGGTCCGACAAGGACACAGGGCGGCCTGTCTTCCTACTTCTTGCTTCTCTCTCTCCTTTCCCTTAACTTCCACCAGCGCCAGCCTGGACTGTCGACTCCTGCAGGCCCGGCCACAGCCCTGAGATGCGTCGGTGAATCGGACAGGCCCCCCGGAGGGACCCCCCGGTCCCCAAGCAGACCCCCGGGGATCCCCACACCAGCATCGCGCTGTTAGAAATCAGTGTGGCTCTGAGCGGCTTTTCCTACCTGGCTGAGCAAAGTCCACATTCTCCTGGTTTTTTCAAATTGTTAAAATATTCTCAGCTGTTTATTTGAGAATCACTAAAAGCATAAGCATCTAGGGTATTTGATTAATATTCTACTTTATTATAAATTTGTGAAAGCCTAATGTAGTTATAACATGACACGTGATTATAACAAGATATTTGGGGACTCTACCTTTCAAAGTCCATTATCAACTAAAGTAACTGAAGAAATTAAGAGTGAAAGGGAATCACCCGCCCTCAGCCAGGATAGGCGGCCGGCACCACAACAAGCCTCGGATTTAGGGTGTGCCGCTGCCTGCACCCACGGTGCAAGTGATTGGCGCCGCTGGTTTTACTCTGCCCACAGTTCACCGACATGGGGGGAACTCATCCCTGGACCAGCTTCTGATTTCCAAACAGCCCTGCGCCGCACCGCTCTGCCTCTTCTCCAAAGGCAGGAACACTAGCCCCGTCTTGAGTGCAGCGCGGGACGGGGACAGGGGCTTGGACCCACCGTCCCAGCGTGGGTGAGCTGAGAGCAAATGTCTGTGCTGTGTTCACGAGAACTTAGTAGTTTCCAGTGTGGATTAACCAGACCTTTGTCAAGAATGTCCTTGTCAAGGGAGGAGCAGTGCCCCTCGAGTTCTCATTTCCCGGTGTGTGTTCTAGCATCCTTCCCACCTCAGATTATTTTGCTAAAAAAAGCAAAGGAAGAGAGAGGAAAGAGCAGTTGCCGAAGTCTGAAAGCAGCGTCAGGTTCCGGAAGCGCCAGCGGCCGCAGAGGTCAGCTCAGATCACGAGTCGGCGGTGCGGGTCAGCGCCCGAGCTGATGGCGTCACGGCAGCCGTGGAGGAGGAAAGCGAGCGGCCGGCCCTTGGATCCCCTCAGGGCCAGCTCTCGTGAGGTGAGTGTGGAGGACAGGTGTGCAGGGCCCTGTACCCGCGCACGGGTCCATGGGGGCATCTGCAGCGTGGCACCCCGACCTCCCTCCTGTCCTCACTCGGGGCTGACCTTGTGCTGTCCCCGGAAAGGACAGGACGCCGCTGAAGGAAAAGACTCAGGGAGAGCAAGGGAGGGACAGGAGGGAAAGCAGAGCCGCTCGAGGTGCACTTGGTTATGGAAGGGCTGCACCCCTGCGAAGGGCCATCCTGCTTCCAAGTGGGGGTGCAGCCCTAGAGCCTCAGAGCAGACCCAGGAGTCACCTCTGTGCATCCTGAGGGTCTCCTCAGCTCTGTCGGGTCCTTCTGTACGGGGCACCCGGATGACACCGGGAAGTTCCCGACCCTGCTGCGCCGTCCTCAGCTCCTAACTCCACGGTGTCGGGTCCCAACGCAGAGCTCGGTGTCTTCCAGACGGTCAGCGCAGACCCATCCCTCCCTACGCAAGCCATTCGCGGCTGTGACCCATACACACCCTTGACCTCACTGATTTTTTTCTGGCAACACCTCTGACAGCAGCCACAAAGCACACACAAATGGTGTGTCCCCCACCATGAGACAGAAGGGAACATCGTGGCTGGACTGTGGTGGGGCCACTGAGGGACAGGGGACAGGGGAGGGGTGAGGAGGCAGTTTACTTAACGGGGGGCAACCCAGAGAGATCCAACAGCTAACGTCCGTGGAAGGTGAGACTCAGCCTCTCCCCCGCTGGCTGTGCTCCCTCGGCTGTCCCGGAACCGCTCCGGCCCCCACGTCTTCGGCTGGAAAACAGGCCTGGACATGCCCCTCGGAGGGCATGACGGGGGAGCGTGGCCGGCACACAGCTCGCACTCTCGTCCCCGAGGCTGGTGCCCCTGCTTCCAGCCGGCCACCAGCCTCACGGACGGGAACCTCGTCTTACTCGCTGTCACTTCAGAAGGAGAGAAGAGACGCTTAGAACGCAGACTGAGCTCAACCCTTCTCTCTGAGCCTGAAGCCACTGGGCTGTTCTCTGCGTCATCCACGATGTGGGCTTGAAGGCCGACAGCCGCGACCCCGCGAAGGCCGGCCAGGCAGCCGAGGAAGCGGGATGGAGACCGCTGTGAAGAAGATGGAGCCGCACCAGTCTCCCTGCCTCTTGTGGCTGTGTGTGCGTGTGCACGCGGAGTGTGCATGTCTCTGAATGTATTTGCACAAGAAAGCATGAGCTTCGATCTCATAAAACTTGCACTCAAACCCTCACCTCACGGCTCACCTCCCGCGTGAGAGAGCAAGCAGACTGTCTGTTGTAAACAGGCGAGAACCTGCCGGGCCGACGCCGGCTGAGCTCCGCGCAGTCCTGCCTGCCCTCCCTGCCCCTCGCACGTACACGCTCTCTGGATATAAAGCCACAGGGGACATCCTCATCGCCCGGACACCACATTTGTGCCACAGATCTCGTTTTTCAGGGGTGCCAGGAAGGGTGCCAAAGCAGCCAGGGACATAGCTTGCAGGGGGCTGCCATCACCCCCGGCTGGGCCGAGCGTGCTCCTGGCACGGCGGCCAAGGTCATGGGCCCTGCCCAGCTGGATCCGGGTCAGAAGTCTCTGGGCCTCTGGACCCACTCCATGGAGTCCTGTGTCTCCTGGACATCTCCAGACCCTCCTGTCTGGGAGATGGCCTCACCCAGCTCCCCGCGGACGAGGTCTGCCACCCACCCGCCAGTGAATGGTCCTGGGAGGAGCTGCCCCCTTGACCATCGAGATCTCAGCCTGTGCGTGGCTCTTACTAGCGATGTGACCTCATGCCTGCCAGTAAGGGGCCAGGACACAGGGGTCCTTCCACACCAGGTCCCAAGACCCTTAACAAGAAACATTCCAAGAGGTGGCTCACCAGGGTTAACCCAGAATTCCTGCTGTAACTTTGTGCACCATCATAGGCCCGATGGTCACAAACCCCCGTCATTCTCTTCCTGTTGGTCCGGCTTGGCTCTGTGCTCACTGCCCTGCCGCATCCTGCCTCTGACCTCTAACCGGAGCGTTGACACGGCCCTGAGATTCACCCCTGGTTGCAGAATGCTCTTGGAGAGACGCGTGCCTGTCTCTTCTTCCGGCGTGAGAGAGAAGGGGCCGCCGCAAGCCAGCCTCCATGGGCTCGGTCTTGGCTTCCAAACTTTTCCACAAATAAATTTTCATCCCTAATAGAGATGTGTGCATTTCATTGTTTTAATACGTGAGCTCTGGGGCGATTTACGGCTGGCGCGCTAATTATGAGTATTAAATGCATTACCATTTTTAGAGCCTGTTTGCGTATGGGTCAGCAGAGAATGAGCGTTTCCTATTGTTTCCATTTATCACTAGCGTTCAGTCCCGCATATTTGTGGAACAGAAGCTGGGCAGGCAGCAGGGATTAACCCAACCGTTGCTCAAAGTCCCTCTGACTCCATCAGATGCGCGGAATGTCAAACTCCCATCGAGAAATCATGTCTGGCTAACAACGCTTCACAGAGCCTTCCCCAGTTTCCCTCCAAAATGCATAAAAACACAAGAGTGAGGAGCCACGTGTATGTTGTAAACGAAGGCTTACCTCTTTCCTACTTCCTCACGTGGAGAGGGATTTCCAATCCTGGAGAGGACCAGAAACCTCTAGTGGAAGAAAGAGAAGTCTTTGAGACCGACAACGCCGCTTCAGCCAGCCCCATGGCAGCCCCAGGACCTCTGTCCCCCAGATCCTACAGTTCTGTCCAACTGACGCCCGACAGTCCTCTTCCAGCAAGTGCTGGCAGTGACCCGCCTTCCCTGTGCTCTGGGCCTGTCCACTGTCACCCTGTTAGCGCCTCCCGCCGTGCACCGTGAGAGGAGGGTGGACAGCAGGTGCGCTCCAGCCTACGCACGGTGTCGGGCCGACTGCTGGCGCCATGAAGTGTCTGTTGAAAACCGAACAGAAACCTGGGCATGCGTGGCCTCCTGTCACCCCGCCGGGCACCTGCGTCTTCGGTGTAGGTCTGCGTGGAGAGCAAAGAGCTCGGAGTGCCAGAGACCAGGCCTCAGAGGCCTGAGCTGCTGTGTGGAGAAGAGGGTTCTGGGGGCTTTGGAGAGGCAGCAGAGGGGTCCAGAGCTCTGCCTCCCTTGGGTGAGCCTCCCTCCATCTGAGTTCACAGCTTCTCCTCGAGCGGCATCATCAACCTCGTCATGAAACAGAGGCGCTGCTCTCGCGTGAAGCTCGTGATTTGAGAAGCGCAGAAAGCTACGGACGCCTGGTCCCGGGCAGGGGGAACCCGGGAGGCCAGCATGGTGAGGCCACAGAGGTGGGAAGGAAGGCCCCGCAGAGCCCCCACCTGGTGCGAGCCGCGACCTGGGGGAGCCCGGGGCCTTCCCACCCTGCTGACCTTCACAGTGCGCGGTCACTGGCCCAAACCTCCGCCGGCTCGGCGGGGACTCGGGGGCGGGGGCTGGGCTGCGGGATTACAGTGTTTCCGTCCGACGATCAGCGCCTCGTGTGGTGCCCACTTTTCCGTTTCTGCTGTGTCCCTGTCCAGGCGTTTCCCCGCTGGGCGTGCGTGAGGGGCGTGCCCTCGTGAGGCCTCCGAGCGTGTTGGGTTTCTTGGTGGAGTCGGGAGCTTGCTCTGGTCAGAGGCAGCAGGAACTCGGTTAGGCCGAGGCTCAGCTCTCCTGGCGCCCAGCTCCAGAAATGGAAGCCAGGCCAGAAGTCAAGGACGTTTAGCCCAGCCCTGCGCCTTCAAGGCCACAGGCTTCTCTGCCTCAGCCCCAGCTCAGGAGCCCAGAATCAAAGGGGAAAAGCCAAGAAAGAGCCCTGCAAACATCCTTCCTCATCTCTGAGTCCTGAGAGGTTGTCCCTGGACCAGCCCAGTCCCCAGCCTCCCCCGAGCCCTGGCCTTTCTCCAGGTGCCCTTCAGACGTGAGGCTGGTTGCGCCCCGCTGAGGTGACTCCGGATCTCCGTGCCCTGCAGACAGTCCCGCCCCACGCCCAACCGGGCACAGGAACACACACACTCTAGCTGTGGCCTGGGCCCTGCACTCACAGCCTTGCCCTGGAAAGCTAGAGGCCCTGCATAGACGGAACACAGCGCATTCAGCTTCGATATGGGAGACACCTCCCCGCCGGGAAGGCAGCGTCCAGCCTGAAGCCCCGTAAGCCAGTTGAGAACAGGCGCGTGAGGACCGCCCTGCATTGTCTTGTGGAGTTCACCCCCAGAATGTCAAGGACACATCACTCCTGTTACGGGCCTCCAGTATCGCGGTCTCAAACACGCAGATGCTTGAGGACCGAATTGAGAAATGCAGCACACACACGTGGGGCCAGGGAGCTCCCTGTTTGGGTCGACGTTGGGTGGTGAAGCTGGCAGGTGCATATCACAGCATCATGATAGCCCAATTAACACAATCATTCCCTAATTGTGCTTCCGTGTGTGTGTGTGTGTGTGTGTGTGTGTGTGTGTTTTACAACAACAAAAACGAAATCAGAGAACAGCCAATCTGGTGATGGCACAGACGCAGAGATGACCTATTTTCGGGCCCCATTCTTCAGGTTCCGCTGCTTTCGGGGCCATCAGCCTCCAAGGTGGTCCCAGAGCCCCCACTTCCTGAGGCTCACCCCCTGTGTCAGCCCCTCCCACACACGCCAGGGGGGCTGACCCATAGCGTACCACCAAGGTATTGGGGCTGCGGCCAGGGTCACATTATAAAGGCTTCCCTCTGGGGGCTCCTTCTCCCTCTCATCCCTTCCTCTGGGCAAAGCCAGCGCCGTGTTGCGAGGGCGCTCAAGCGGCTGTGGGGAGGCCCACGTGATGATTCCTGACATTAAGTGTGTGCTGCGTGAAGCTCCCGAACTCTGCATTAGGTCGGATGCAGCCAGAGATCACTGACGTAGCCGTGCATGACGGACAGCCTGGTGCGAGCCAGAGTCTTCCCGCACCAGCCACCGGCTTCAGGACCCTGAGGATTTACGGATCTCTGTGAGCCGTGCTTACGTCACGTGCCAGACGGACACGTGCCTCTGGGCGCAACGAAAAGGACTCCGTGTGAGCACACATCAGGGCACCCGCAGAGTGTGCGGCACGGGGTGGGCAATCTGTAAATGCTCAGCAAACCAGTAGGTATCGCTCCCCTCATCTTCACACATTTACACTATAATTAAGAAGTTAAAACCAGAACAAGCATCTGAAACGGCCTTGGCCCTCTGCAGCTCCCAGTGATGGTCACTGTGGGTCCTGAGTCACTAGCGTCACAGGATTGTTTCCCTTGATGCACATGACTGCTCCCTGTGGCCAAGGGCATCCTGACCCGCTGGCCATTGGGCACCATCCTGACCGTCCGTGCTAACGACCCATCATAGGTCTTTCTGAGGAAAGTCACCGGATGGATGCTTTCTCTACCCTGTGCGCATGCCGGACCCTGTGCTCTCAGGAGCAAGCACGCCAAACACACAGCCGCGCAGAAAGGTGTAACCTGGGAAGAGGTAACCCCCTGGAGTGCAAGTAACAGAGACCTGCTCTGTGCTTTGGAGGGCAAGTAGCATGGTGGGAACACGGCTGTGGGGTTGGTTCTCCAGTCAGCGACGTTTCCCAATTTGCAATGGCTCAACATACGATTTCTCAACTTTACGACAGCGTGGAAGCGGTATACTCAGTAGAAACCGTATCTGGAATTTGGGATTGGGATCTCTTCCCCAAGCTAGTGGTCTGTGGTACCATCCTCTCATGAGGCTGGACAGCAGCGGTGGCCACGACTCCCTGTCAGATGCACGGTCCCAAAGGTCAACAACCAATATGCTTGTAGCGACTTTGAACCCACAGAGCCATGCTGTTCCTCACCTTCTGCATAGTGTTCAGTAAATGGCACGAGACATTCGATGCTTCCTTATAAAACAGACTTTGTGTTCGATGACGTTGTCGGTGTAGGAGGATACGAGACTCTGAGAACGTCACGTGGGCGAGGCTGAGCTCCCATGTTCAGGAAACTCAGCGCATTGAATAAACTTCCTACTTATGGTGCTCTTAATTGGGACTGGGTTTGTGGGGATGGGGCTGGACCCTAGTCAAGGAAGACCCCTATATGGCTTCAGACATGCCAATGTTCTCCCTGGACCTTCCTTTTATCATCTGGAAGAAGAGAAGGCGTCCTGGTTTGGGGGCACGGCCCTCACCTTCAGAAGAGTGCATGCAAACTGCGACGTGTTTCCATCAGACGCGGAAGGAAGCGGGATCCAAGGAGTAAGCCGAACGGGGAAGCGTCGAGGGGACTGGGCTCAGAAAGACTCATTCACGTTCCCAGAATTTCTGAAGGGAGGCGATGGGGAGAGGAAGACAGGCTCCATGTGGGTCGAAGCCCAGAGCAAAGATACGTAACAGAAGCTCCGACCTTGCCGTACATATGTGAGCATTGTAGCCACGGGTAGTACGTGAGTGGTAGTACCTTAGTGACCCCACCCATCCGAAAGCGAGGCCTCTGCTCCAGGGGGCGTCCAAACACATGGCAGGACTGTTTGGAGAGAATGTGGACTTGAACCTGGGTTGGGTGTTGGGGACGCTGCAGGCACACACTGGCGGTCATGCAGGAGCTGAAGCACTCCTCACCATGCCTGCCTTGTACAGGCACCTGCTGACCCCGTGTGACATGGCTGCCGAGAGCAGTCAGCTCCCTCCCCGCCTGGAGAGGCTCAAGCCCATTACTGTATCATCTGAAGATCTCTGGGCTGCCTTACAGCCTCCCCTCCCGTGACTCTGTGAAGCACTTGCCACCAGGAGCTGCTGCTGGTTCCCGTCAGCGCTCAGGAAGACTTTGCATTCTGATGGGTCTGCCTTTATACTTAGACCTAGGAAACTGGAATTAATAAAATCTTATCCATTCTGAAAGAAGGCAAGTGTTATTTTTTCCTAATAAAAGCAAATAGCTTCCGTTTGTTGGAGATCTATGATCTGACACGTGAGTATATGTTTGAGCACGTATGTGTGTGCATGTGAATGCCTATGTGAGCAAGCGTGTGCTAGCATGTGTGTGTGAGCGTGTGTGTGGGTGAACATGTATTGAACAAGCATAAGTCATGTCCTCATTATCTAGAATTTACTTCTATGGTCTACCTTTGTCTCTTTGAGCATTTCTCAATGAGATTAATCTTCACTTCTCTCAAAGGAAAACTCTAGAAGGCCACAGCTATTTTGCCCACCTTTAGGTGATAAACAATGCAAGGACCACTTAAGTTGCAAAGAGTCTCAATTCAGAAATTAGACGATTGTGGCCAAATATTAATCAAACAGCAAATTTGATTTAACATCACAATCTCCATGGGGTGCCTGGATGGCTCAGCCGGTTAAGTGTCCAACTCCTAATTTTGGCTTAGGTCGTGATCTCAGGGTCATGTGAGCCATGTGAGGCCCCATGGCTGCGTATGGAGTCTGCTTGGGATTCTCTCCCTCTCCCTCTGCCCCTCCCCCCATGCACTCTCTTGCTCTTTCTTTCCCTCTCAAAAAAACCCCAAATGCCAAAAACAACACATCATGGCACAACTCCCTTTCATGGCACGGCCTGGAGTGGAATGGGGGGCGAGTTGTTGGTCTGGTGCTTCTCCATCCCCTGCACCCAGCTCCGTGACACCCTCTTACACGGGAGCCACAGTGATAAAGAAAGGAGCCACCTTCTGTGAGCGCGTGCCGTCATAAGCTTGCTCCCAGCTCGGTTATGCCAGAATCTGATTCTTGCCCCATGAAGACTTTGGAGTCTTCATGTTTTAGAATTTAGCTTTGCCAGGACCTCTCTCCTGCTGGTCCTTCCACCCGGTAGAAGAATCTTTGTCCTGGGAGCTTATTCCTAGTGCCAGCTGGTGTCGGCCTCCAGCTTCTTGGTGCAGGAGGAGACACCCGTCAACCTCCCCATCCAAGCCTTCTCTTGCCACCCCTGCCACCCCCGGCTGCAGGTAAACACAGTCCTTACTGCGATCAACTCTGGGACGGTGCACGCCAGTCTCAGAGCAACCGCCAAAGGCTGCTGAAAATTCACAGTTCCGAAGCAGGCACCAGTAGAATCCCTTCTCATGTGTGGGGGACACACACCAAGCTCCCTTTGAAGACCCTCTGCCTGGGACTGGAAACTCACACAACACACATCCCATGCCTGCTCCTCTCGTCCAGCCTGCAATTTTATATTCAGAGTTGGTGAGAAAGTTCAAGATTGGCGTGGTTACGAGTGATTGCCTTTGTTCCGTCTGCTCCCCTGGCGTGTGTCCCCTCGTCTTGGTGCTGGACAGCCACCACATGACCCTGCGCTGACTCCGATGCAGCGAGGCTCCACCGTAACACGAGGCCCCGCACGCGAGGCCCAGTCTCCCATGAAACGTGTGAACACATAACTAGTTAGCAGCAGCCTGTCAAGGCAGCAGAATTACCTCCATCACCATCTAGGGAAGCTCTGACTGTGGCGGTGAGGCGGTCCACGCCCATTCCCAGGGTCACAAGTGGCAGGCGGGAGGGAGCATGCTGACTCCGCCAGCCACCAGGAGCCAGCATCTCCAGGACCTGGTGCAGGGCAGGCCCTGGGGCCTCACCCGGAGCTTCAGAACCGCTGCGGGGTGGAGCCTGAGAGTTTGCATTTCTAATGTGCTTCCGGGCGATGCTTGCTGTCGACTGAGGAACACACTTTGGTAACCGCTGCATGAGATGAACCTGTCTGGGCTGCACTGGGCTTTCCCGGAGGCCTGGCCGGCAGACCCGCTCTGGGCCCCAGGTGCAGTTGGTAGCACATCTGACTGAAGACAGCTAATTGCTCTCTGTGATGATGAGAAACTTGTTAAGGTTTTCTCGGGGGGGGGGGGGGGGGGGGGGCTTAGACGTGTGGTTAAAAGGTCATGGTGGAAATAAGATACGCAGTTCATCCAAACAAGCATTCTCTGAGGGAGACACACTGGGGCCAGACGTTTCCCCAGGTTTGTAAGTTGATGGCGGCGTAATGCAATTTCATTAAATATGATACCCAGTCTTAGCAGACCTGTGAACACACACGCACAGGAGACTCAGAGTCTCTGCTTTTGCCCACTGGCTGGTATAGGTAAGGGTCACATAAAAGGTTGGAGATGAAAAAAAATTAAAACTAAAAAAAAAAAAAGTAATTTAATTTTGAAAACTGTGATATTCATTTGGAATAAACCGATTTATAAAGCTGGAAGTGACGAGCTAAAATTAAATGCACTTCCCTTTTATTACTGTTTTTCTACACTCTCATCAGCCAATTACACTCTTAAATCATTTAGCAGAAGGATCATCTTTACTCTCTTTTAAAGTAGATAAATTCTTCTTAAAAATCCATTTTAATGTCTGATTGACAGCTAATTTACATTTGTATTTATCATGTTTGCCAAGTTTTCTCTATGAGATTTCCACATAGAATCCGTGCCTCCAGACATGGGGTCCAGCGACCAGAAAGAAAGGTCCCTGGGAACTGTGAGGTCTTGGGGAAATACTACGCTCTTTCCAAACCTGGCCCCTGTGCTTAGGTTCTCAGTTTCAGTAGTGTTTCTACAGTGACAAATGTCTAAGCAAGCCATGCATTCTGTCTCTGAGGGCATAAATAGCCGATATGATTAAGGCTCAAAGCATATACCCCACGGCAGAGTGTCTACCTCCTGGCCTGGGTACAGGCCACTTAGTCAAGTTTTATTTTGTATAGTGCCTCAGACGGCATTCATTTCCTGTTTGCATCAAAGCAATCTGGTGTGCTTTCAGAGGTAAGATTTCAGTTGGAACAATTGCACGTTATACTTCCATTCTGTTCTCTTCTCCATTCCGAAATCCCACTCTAGCAGAGCAAACAAGGAGCATCCCTTGCGCACCATGAACTGAGTTTGCATATGGCGGTGTTCAAGCAGACTTGTGCCCACTCCGCTGGGTACATTTCTCACCACCTCTGTGCCCCACCAGCCTCCCTCCCCTTTTGAAAGACTCCTTCCTGGGGGGAAGCTGCAGCTCCATCCCCAACCTCTAGAGTCTGCCAAGGGCTAGTTTCAGTGGCTTTATCTTGTGTCGCAGGGGAGGGCACATGGACAGCCAGTGAAAGCCCAGCAAGGTGAAGGGAAGCTCCCTCTGAGAATGGGGTTGGGTGTCTTCAGCAGACCCCTGCCATGGCCCCGTCAGAGCTCCTGCCTGGCGCCTCTCACCATCCTCGGACAAGCTCGACCTCTGCCATTATTGCCCTGCGGGGTGACCACGCCAAACTGCATAACCCCTCTATGCCTCTGCTTTGCCCCCTCTAAACTGGAGATGGTAAAACCCATCATATATAACTATCAAGAACAATGAAAATTATGTGGAACAAAAGGCAATGCATCAAGGGCTACAGTCATAAATGTTACTCCTGCATGATCACAGCTTTGTAGTGAAGCTTGAAATCAGACAACGTGAAGCCCCCAGCTTTGTTTTTCTTTTTCAACATTTCCTTAGCAATTCAGGGTCCTTTCCGGTTCCACACAAATTTTAGGATTGTTTGGAATTTCAGTTGGGATGGCATTGAAAGTGGTCACCAAGACAGCATGGTGCTGACACAAAACAGACACATAGACCAGGGGAACAGAGTACATAGTCCAGATACGGACCCACAACTCTATGGTCAAATAATCTTCAATAAAGAAGGAACAAATATCCAGTGGAAAAAAAGACAGTCTCTTCAATAAATGGTGCTGGGAAAATTGGACAGCTATGTGTAGAAGAATGAAACTCGACCATTCTCTTGTACCAGACACAAAGATAAACTCGAAATGGATAAAAGACCTCAATGTGAGACAGGAGTCCAACAGAATCCTAGAGGAGAACACAGGCAGTAACCTCTTCGACATCAGCCACAACAACTTCTTTCAAGATACGTCTCCAAAGGCAAAGGAAACAAAAGCGAAAATGAACTTTTGGGACTTCACCAAGATAAAAAGCTTCTTCACAGCAAAGGAAACAGTCAACAAAACAAAGAGACAACCCACGGAATGGGAGAAGATATTTGCAAATGACACTACAGACAAAGGGCTGATATCTAAAATCTATAAAGAACTCCTAAAACTCAACACACACAAAACAGATAATCAGGTCAAAAAATGTGCAGAAGACATGAACAGACACTTCTCCAAAGAAGACATCCAAATGGCTATCAGATACATGAAAAATGTTCATCATCACTAGCCCTCAGGGAGATTCAAATTAAAACCACATTGAGATACCACCTTACACCAGTTAGAATGGCCAAAATTAGCAAGACAGGAAACACCATGTGTTGGAGAGGATGTGGAGAAAGAGGAACCCTCTTCCACTGTTGGTGGGAATGCAAGTTGCTGCAGCCACTTTGGAGAACAGTGTGGAGATTCCTCAAGAAATCAAAAATAGAGCTGCCCTATGACCCTGCCATTGCACTCCTGGGTATTTACCCCAAAGATACAGATGTAGTGAAGAGAAGAGCCATCTGTACCCCAATGTTCATAGAAGCAATGGCACAGTTGCCAAACTGGAAACAATCAAGATACCCTTCAACGGATGAATGGATAAGGAGGATGTGGCTCATATACACTTTGGTGTACTATGCCTGAATCGTAAGGGATGAATACCCAACTTTTGTAGCAACATGGACGGGACTGGAGGAGATTACGCTGAGTGAAATAAGTCAAGCAGAGAGAGTCAATCATCATATGGTTTCACTTACTTGTGGAGCATAAGGAATAACCTGGAGGACATGGGGAGATGGAGAGGTGAAGTGTGTTGGGGGAAACCAGAGGGGGAGATGAACCATGAGAGACTGTGGACTCTGAGAAACAAACTGAGAGTTTTGGAGGGGTGGGGAGTGGGGGCTTGGGTGAGCCTGGTGGTGGGTATTAAGGAGGCACAGATTGCATGGAGCACTGGGTATGGTGCATGAACAATGAATTCTGCAACACTGAAAAAATAAAATGAAATTTTAAAAAAATTACTCCTAATATCTATCCTGTTTTCCCTCCACTTGCTCCCCCTCACCCAAAACAAGCTTGCCTGTCCACTGTTCTAGATGTGATTCTACTTTCCGACTCCCATGCTGTGGAGTATTTTTCAAGTAAAATTTTAAGAGGAGTGGGCTGTCCATGGTGCTGAGCCCCGCATGGAGGAAAGGCAGACCCTGCGGCCGGACTGAGGTACCTACAGGGGGCTGTGGACCAAGGTCCCCAGGAGAAGCGGGGGATTCCTACAGGCCTCGTGCCTGCCAGCACAGCAAGGGGCAATGACACATTCTTAAGAGACTAAAAACAAAAACGGGTATGCTGCTGCTGTACCTCTTTCAGATGAGGGATATCCCTGGGGAATGGATTGGATGGTGATGCTCGAGCCACTACTGGCAGGAGGTACAGAATGTGGGCAAGAAGGAAGAGTGACCAGAGCTCTTCGGCTGCAAACACCCACAAGGGAATCAGGAGGCAAACATGGAGGAGAAAGAGGAGAAACTATTTGGCATCAGTGAGATTCCTTGGACTGGAGAGGAATTTCATGACAGGTAAAGTGTGAGGCGCTCCGAGGTCAGCAGACACCGTTTAAAGGAGACAGAGTTAGTTGAGGTCAGACTGAGTGCTGGGACGTGCTTCAGGGTGCATCTGGGTCTTGCATTTTAAAGCCCTTTTATCACCACGGCATCTCCCAAGTGACTAAGATCTCAAAAAACAGGGAACACAAGGAACCCTGAGACTCATCTTGGAGTCTAGGGCTTAGCGGGGAGCAAAGCATCCAGGATGCACACTGCCTGTCTGGGGAAACAGGATTCGACTCACCTCCTTGGAGACCTGGTAGGAAGCTTTGCAAGGAAAGCCACAGGGACAAACTCCAGAAATAGAAGCTCTAGTGTTGACACAGCCCCTGCTTACACAGGAGAGTGGTAGACGGCCTGTTGGGATAAAGCCTGAGGCTGTACTGCTGACCCCACCCCCATCTGCGCAGTTGCCCACCATCGTATCCTGCGGGTGATCCCCCATCTGTGCAGCTGTCCCTGTGTCCATATCCTGCGGGTGTACATGTCCCACTTGACCTTGGCACAGAAGTCCAGCACACCTGCTCCGGACCTATGTGCCCCTGAACTACTCCTGTCCCTTCTCTCCTGGCCAAGGACTCTCTCAGTCCTGTTCATGCCATGAACACGATGGACACTTCCATCCCTTCGGTTTGTTGTCCTGCCTCTTCTTAATCCTGGTCACTTTGCCTCTGCCTGTCTGTCCTCTCAAGCCATCTGTCCCACAGAGGTGGAGACTCTCACCTGCACCCCTGCTCCTCTCACACGCAGAGCCACTTCTAGAAAAGTCTGGCACTCACACCCATTCAGGGCAGAACCCAGCCACGTGCAGTGTCTCTCTTGTTTACAGTTTGAAGCTGCTGTGTCATCTCCCGATCTGCCGTAGATGCTGCTTTGGAAAAGATGATGCATCTGCCTCCCCCTGAACCAGACAAAAGGATACGAGTGTGGTCAGGGTGTGTAAGGGTGCTCCCATTGCTCCTCTAGGGCATGTGTCAAGGAGCCACCTCTGTGTCTGAGACCTTAAACACACCTTCTGAATGTTAAGAAAGCCGTGGCCATACCTGCAGGACAGGAGCGGGCAATGCTGTCCACAAGCCTCTGTGGCAGAGCCAGAAAACAGTGCGGACACGTGGCCAGAAGCTCCTTGTGAGAGAGAGTCCTGCTGGATTTCCTAGTGGAGGGTGCTCTGCCCCGTTATGAACCGTAGGCTACCCAGGACCCCCATCACTCAGCACCACCCACCGCCTTCCGCTGAGGTCCTACTGTGCGTCGGATGCGTGCTGGCACTGTCAGGGCTGTCACAGCAAACCCACAAGACAGACACTGATATGAACCCCTTGTGTGCGTGAACCGTGGCTTAGAGAAACTCAGTGCTCACCCAAGATCTCACAGTCAGCAAATGCCGGATCCAGACCCACACGGACTGATCTGGAAGCCCATGTTCCTAGAGCGGGCAGTCCCGCGCTGAGAACCGATCAGTGAACCGGTCCATCTCTAAAGTGGGGCAGGACATGCTACATGGATCCCAGGACCTTGGAAGGAAAGAGTGAATTCTAGACGGCAGTGAAACAGCAGTCGGGCTTGAGCAAAGCCGCTTACACTGCACGGCAGCACGTCGGAATTTCTCGCAGGAGCAGGTCAGGGGAGGGGCGGCTTGGAAGCCTCGCCCAGCATTCATCACTGAGCTCTCATTATGCTGTGGGGGCCGTTCACGGACAGGAGGGACTGTGTAGTGGCCGCTAACCCATTCTGAGTGAGCCCTCAAATGCTCCCTATCACTAACAGACCCCCCAGGCCACAGACCATGGCACGCGCCATGGCACGCACTCTCTGCCTTGGGCTGTGTCTTCTAACCCTCCTCCCACAGACATGGCTTATGAAGACACCTGGCGGAACGAGGACATGGACCCCTTCTGCATCTCCCCAAACAAGACGCACTCCCAAGTTCTGCAAGTGAGCCACGCTCATCCCAACACGTGCCCCTCCCCGTGACCTTCCCACCGTCCCTGACCCAAACCACTGTGCTCTCTGCTGTCTCCCCTGGCCCGGGCCTGTTACGGCCCCAAGGGCGCCTGATGGAATCAGGGACAAGAAGCAGAGTGGGTGTCAGGGCCGAGACTTCACGGGGACTGGACCCTGACGGGCCCAAGAAGTACGGTCACCGGAGAAAGGACCTCGGTGGGGATCTTGGGGAAGGAGAGGGGAGGGCGGGCGCCAACACCAGGCGCTTCCCTCGGACCTGGCAGAGCCGCTGATCTTTCCCAAGAGCGTCCCTGTGTGTTCACGAAACACACACGTTTAAGATGCTAAAAGTTCAGACATAAAAAGTGAAAATATTCTCAACCTCCTACCCAAGAGATCGTTCATCCAGGGTTGCGCTGTATTTCCCCTCTGGGAAATTTCCTAAAGACAAGATACTTTTTAATGACCGGACGTGGACGTCAGACACCCGCGGCCAAGTCCGTTTTCTGGAAGGACTTTTCCCGGAGCTTCTCTTGTATTTCACTGGAGAGACTTGTCCTCAGGCTCTGACGCGGGGGTCACTCACCGGCTTCTCTCTCACCGCTTTCGTGCAGACTTACTTGGACCGCTTCATGTCTGGTTCCTCGCGGCCTGTCCCCCGCACACAAGGACTCGGGTTCTCGCGGGGAGCAGCGGTGGGACGCGGCCCGGGGCGGCCTCATCAGGCTGGGCTCCTCGCGGCCACGAAGCCTTGGCAGCGCCGCTTCCCCCGGACCGGAGCTCGTCGTCCGCGCACAGGACGCCGCACAGGACGCCGCGGCGCGGCCGGCCTCCCCGGGCCGCCTCCGGCGAGTCCCACCGGGTCACACCAGGTCACATCGGCGGGTCCCACCGGGTCCCACCGGCGGGTCCCACCGGGTCCCACCGGCGGGTCACAGCGGGTCCCACTGGCGGGTCACACCGGGTCACACCAGGTCCCACCGGCGGGTCCCACCGGGTCCCACCGGCGGGTCCCACCGGGTCACACCAGGTCACACCGGCGGGTCACAGCGGGTCCCACTGGCGGGTCCCACCGGGTCACACCAGGTTCCACCGGCGGGTCCCACCGGGTCACACCAGGTCCCACCGGCGGGTCACAGCGGGTCACAGCAGCGGCGCGCTCCAGGTCTGGGTCCGGGAGGCCACCTGCCGCGCGGGAGCTCCTGCTGCGACCCCCCACAGGACCGCACCCCGCTTCCCGGGGGACACCCGGTTTGGTAAACGCCTGTTGGTTGGTTGGTTTTAAGATTTTATTTATTCATTTGACCGACGGGGTCACAGGCGGTGCGGGGGAGCAGGTGCCCCCCGAGCAGCCCCACGCGGGGCTCGATCGCAGGACCCCGGATCGTGAGCTGAGCCGAAGGCAGAGGCTTCTCCCACGGAACCCCCCAGACGCCCCTGCAAACGTGTGTTTTCGGGGTCAGACGCCAGGCACGGCCGGGGCCAGGCCTCCATGTCGCTCTCCGTCCTTCGGTCCCTGTCCCTGTCCCCGGTTCATCTTCCCGCTGGAGAACCCGGGGCTCTGGGCTCCGTGCGGGGCGCCGCGGCCCCGTTGCGGGGCGAACCGCGGCTCCACGCACCCTCCCAAGGGCTCGTGAAACGGGGCGCGGGGCGGGGAAACCAGCCGCCTCAGCCCCCAGCGCCCGCGGGTCTGTCGGGAGGACACGCCCCCGGCCCGCCCCCCGCGCGCTCTCCCGGCGACAGGGTGGCCACGGAGGACTACACTTCCCAGCATGCACGGCTCCGGCCCCCCGCGTGCCCTGCGTGGCCGACGGCGGCACTACAATCTCCAGCATGCCTTGCTCCAGGGCCGCTTCCTGCCGACGCAGAGGGTCGTGGAACTACACTCCCCAGCATGCCTCGGGCCGCGGGCCGCCCACCGGTACTTCCGGGCTGTGCCCCCGGGGACAGAGCGCCTGACCGTGCGGGGCGGCCCTGGGCGGGGGCGGGGACGGGGGCGGCGTGCGCCGGCTGCCGAGAGCCGGGGCCGCGGCCGGGGAGCTGCCTGCTTCTCCGCGGGCGGGCCCTCGGCCTCGCGTCCGCAGCCGGGGGCGACCCAGCTGTGTCCCCGAGCACGGCCCGGCGGGGTGCGGAGCGCGGCTCGCGGCCTGGCCGAAGCGGGGCGTCGTGCTGCGGCGCGGCCTGTGTCTGCGCGGGTCGCACGCTCTGTCCCCCGGCGTCGGCGCGGCCGGCGAGGGTCGCCCCGCGCGGGACTCGTGCGCGGGCACGTGCCGCTCTGCCCAGGCGAGCGCACGCGGGAGCGGGTCGTCCAGCCCCCGGCACCGCCTGCTCCGCTCCTGCCGGCGGCCTGCGGCGGGGACGGTCTTTACAAGAGCTTCGCGGGCTCCTGGGCTGCGGAGGCTGTGACTGCGTCTCCCCCAGGCCTGTCGAGACAGTCAGCCCCGCCTGACCCCGCCAGACCCCGCCTGACCCCGCCTGGCCCCGCCTGGCCCCCCCTGACCCCGCCTCGCCCCCGCCTGGCCCCCGCCTGGCCCCTCACTGCTGAGGATCCCCTCTCCCTGCCCCACCGCGGCTCAGCAGAAGCTCAGCGCCGTGGCTGTCAGGTCTTCCTAGCCCAGAAGACCCCCGAGGCCACCTGGCGCACAGAGCCGGTCCTCGTCAGGAAGGCAGCAGCCTTCAGAGCCCCGCCGTCACCCAGACAGAGCCTCCAGCAGCTTCTGCAGGACAGGATGGGAGTTACCTGGAGGCGCTCAGCGCCCCGACTGCCGCGGACGAGGGACAAGGTCAACCCCGTCCTCACTGCTCCTCAGCGTCCAGCTGGGACGCGTGCTGTGCTTACTAAGCTGTTCCTGTGAGCTCGTCCCTGAGGGGTTATGTTCCTGTCCTTGGCTCTGGTTTGTGTGCAAGGACAGAAGACTGAGAGCGGCACAACTAAGGAAGCCTTACGTGAAATACAAGCTAAGCCTGATTAAGTCAAGAGGCAGGGAACACATGATCAAAAATTCTACTAGATGTCAGAACAGCCCTAGTTCATCATGATTAAACCTTGTGTCCTTGTGCCCAACACACGGGCGTGTGTCCTGGCCGGTCACACAGGGCCTGCTTGCAGGAAACCCTCACACTTGTCCTAATGCTCTGCTTTCACTGTCTTGAAATCCTTAATCATTTTTGAACAAGGAGGCATGCACCTGCATTTTGAATTGTTCTCTACAAATTATTTAGGTGGTCCTAAGAGACATTTCCTCCTAAGAGTGTCACTTCTCCTCTGTAAGATGGTGCCTTGGTCCACTCGGTCTGCAACAGAGGCACAGAAACTGGACCGCTTCAGCAGCAGACATTGATTTCTCACCGTTCAGAAGGCTGAAAGTTAGATCAAGGTGCCGTCAAATTTGGCATTTGATGAAGGTCCTGTTGCGGGCTGCCTGGTACAGACTTCCCGCTGTGTCCTCGCCTGGCACCAGGGGGAGGGAGCTTTCTAGGGTCTCTTTCATTAGACCACCAGCCCTCTTCAGGCTCCATGTTCACCACCTAGTCACCTCCCAAAGTCCCCACCTCCTAATACCATTGCATCGGACATTAGGATTTCAACAAACGAATTTTGGGAGGACACAAGCCTTCAGAATGTAGCAATCAATAAAAACACGA
Source organism: Mustela nigripes (assembly GCF_022355385.1). Lineage (NCBI taxonomy): Eukaryota > Metazoa > Chordata > Mammalia > Carnivora > Mustelidae > Mustela > Mustela nigripes. Next base: position 1,183,829 of record NC_081563.1, read on the forward strand.
AAAGGGTCAACTCTTTCCTCCAGTTTGGCAAAATTGGATCTAGAGTAAAGGCTGCTCTACTCCTGCCATAATAACACTTACAAACAAGCCTTGAGGGGATTAAACTGATCTTAACAGAACCCAGCCACCTGCTAAGCCAAACATTCTCCGAAGGAAGAAAACCAAAGCCAAACCCTCAAGAATGCGGTGTTCACAGTGTCTGGCAGCCGGTTGGATATTATGAGACAGGTAGAGTTGCTACAAATGGCTGAACAGATCCAAGAGGAGATGAGTCGGTAAAAACAGATCAGGAAGTAACAGATATGCTGAAATTAGCAGACACAGACATAAAACAGTTATTATAAACGTTATAAATACACCCCAGTATTTAAATGAAAACATGAGCATAATGAGAAAATAAACATAAGTCATAAAAAATAACCATTTGTGCATCAAAAGGCAGTATCAACCGAGTGAAAAGGCAACTCACAGAATGGGAAAATATTTGCAAATCATGTATCTGATAAGGTTAATATTGATAATATATAAAGAACTTTAGAATTCAATAACAAAACAGAGACAACACAATTAAAAAATGGGCAAAGGACCTGAATAGACATTTCTCCAAAGAAGATACAGGAACAGCCAATAAACACATGAAAAGATGCTCAACATCACTCATCATTAGAGAAGCACCAACCGAAATGACAATGAGCCACCACTCTACACCTGTTAAAAGGAGTTTTGTTGAAAAAATCCACAAGTGTCATGGAGAGTATGAGGGCATTTGGAGCCCTTGTGTACTAAGTGGTGCACCTCGACAGAAAACGGTGCGGCAGTTCCTCGAAAACTGAAACATGAAATTATCGTATGATTCAGAAGTTCCACTTTGGAGTAAATACCCACAGGAATTGAAAGCAGGGACTTAAACAGATATTTGTACACCAGCGTTCATAGCAGCATTGTCCACAATGGCCCAAAGGTGGACGCTACGAGAGTGTCCATCTGTGGATGAGGGGATAAACAAAATATGGTCCATCCAGACGATGGGATATCATTCAGCCTTTAAAAGGCAGGACGTTCTGGTCCCTCCTGCAGCATGGATGAATCTTGAGGACATTGTGCTCGGGGAAATAAGCCAGACATAAAAGGACAAATGTTGGGTGAGTCGACTCAGCAGAATTCCCTGGAGGACTCAGATCTGTGGAAGCAGAAAGTGGGTGGTTAGTGTATTGTGGGGACAGAGCTTCCGTGTGGGAACCTGAGAAAGTTCTGGAGATGGACGATGGCGATTGTTGTACAGCAGTGGGAATGAGCTCAAGGTCATTGAGCAGAGCACCTAAATGTGGGTAAAATTACAAAGTCAGGGTTATGAATACTTTGCCATAATTAAAATTAAAGTAAAATATTACCAGATAGAACTTTTACAGATTAAAAGGAAAATGTCTAATAAAAAAATGACAACGTGCAATAGCAGCAGATCATATATTGCAGGAGAAAAGAGTGATTGATTTAAAGTAGTGGTAGAAATTATCCAAATGAAGTCCAGAGAACAAAAGAAAAGCAGTGAACAAGGACGCAAGAGGAGGGACACACAAGTGACAGAAATTACAGCCAGGAGTCTCATAAATGTGATGAAAAGTACAAGCCCGTATACAAGAAGCCCAGAGAACCACTGAGCACAATAAACACCAAGAAATCCACACAAAGAACCTCACAATGAAATTGATGAGAGACTTCTCAAGAGAGTCCAAAAAAGCCAGAAAATGACAGAACAGTGTCTTTCAAGCACTGAAACAAAACAAAACAAAACTGTCTATCTAAAGTTCCTATCAAGTCAACGTATCCTTCAAAAATGAGCATGAGACAAGACTCCTCGCCCACATGAAGCCAGCAGGCTGACCCTACACGAAGAGACTATGCAACAGGTGTTTCAGGTGCAGGAAGAGATCTCAGATGGGAACTGGACCCACAAAATTGCTCGGGATTGCTGTGGAAGAAATTGTGAGCTAACTCAGACACAATAAAGAATGCTGGACTAGTGGGGCAGTGCTCCGCGTTCAGGAAAAGGGCAGGGTGCTTTGAAAATGTTATTTCTCTCCAAACTAATTTACAAATGTAAAAGTCTTTCATGAAAAATTTTAACTGCATCAAAACAATTCAGAATACTTCTGAAGGTTACTAGAAAACAAAATATTTCAATGAAAATACAGCAGGGATTATCTGTTCCTGACTGCAAGGGAAGCTGCACTAGTTCGGGTGTGTCACAAGAGTGAGGAGGGGGTCTGAGGGAAGAGAAGCAAATGCGCAGGAAGAGACCCAATTCAGGTGACAGCCCGGCACCTTGCGAGAGCGCCCCTAAGTGTAAAAATAAGTAGGAGAAAGCGAATTAAAATGTTTAAATAGAGGAATGGCCACAGTTTCTTAAAAGATTTTTATTTACTTATTTGAGAGGGACAAGCAGGCTTCCCACAGACTGGGGAGCCCGACAACGGCTCTATCCCAAGACCCAAGATCATGACCTGAGCTGAAGGCAGACGCTTCACCGCTGAGCCACCCAGGAGCCCCTGACACATTTAAAAGCAAATGTGTCCAGAACTTTCATTATGCAGCCAGATATCAAAAGTTTTAGAAGGTATCTCGGCGTTGACTCATGAATTCTGTTTCTAGAAACAGACCCGTGTACGATGATCAAGCAATATGCGCATATAAGAATGCTGTAAAACTGAGGCTCATAACTGTGAAAACACGGAACCATCTTAAATGTCTTCCAGTTGGGGGGGTGGTAAAATAATTATGATTTTTGTAGCTATCAATATCATGAACATAATTGTGCAACTACAATATATTTTTTAAAATCTGTTTATTTGTTGGAAAAGTAATCTGTTCCAAGAAATAAGCTGGATGCCAGAAATACTGATGGTAAGGGGGGTGTTTGTTGTTGAGAAGCTCAGTCTGTTGGTCAGACAGACAGACACAAGGCATATCCCGTAAGTGTTGCCCAGTGAGTGCATGCCACATCGCCGGGAACATCCCTCATGAGACAGAAGGGAATTGTTGCTAAACATCCACTGTGCACTTTAACCTCTGTGATTCCAGGAGACTGGATCAGTGAGCTCACCAGGATCAATGAGGGGACAGAAGGGGACCAGTGTCCGTGAGAAAGTCTGGAGCCGCTTCCTCTTCCTCGTCCAGCCCTCCATATTCCCAGTAGTTCAGGTTCTCCTGCTTGGGGAACCTGAAGGACTCACCAGCGGAATACTGCCTGGGAATTTCTAGGATATCATCTTTGTTTTTTTTGTTTTGTTTTGGTGAGTGTCCCTTTGCAACAGAAGTAAAGGACAAGAAGCCCTTAGCAGCTGCGTTTCTCGTTGGTCACTGCTGTTACAGGGACGGCAGACATCCCTCCTCACCTGTCCTGCGGAGCCTTCGCCAGGGATGAGAGCACGGGGGTGTCGGGGATCACCCTGACTCACTGGGCCATTGGCTCTGTGGATCCCGAGTGCCCACCAGTCTGGTTCCTTCAGAAGGCAAGTGAGGGGGACAGATGGGGTCTAGTTGGGTGGGGACACTGGCCAGAGACAGGTTGACTTCAGACAGCTGTTTAAGTGTTCCCTTGTTTTCTGTACAATTTCTTCAAGTAGAAACCCTCAGCCACAGGCACATAAGACATGAACCTTTTTTGTTGTTCACCTGTCATTTGTTTGTTGCGTGTGTGTGTGTGTGTGTGCACGTGCGCATACATTTTTGTTGCCAAGGAAATTACACCTCGAAGTAGAAGTGTTCAGAAGTCATTATGCTCAGAAATTTAAGCACAGTGAATCAGGGAGCTTGAAATGATGTTTCAAAGACCAAAAGGACCACATCTTAACCTTCCGAACAAACGGATAAGCAACACGTCGCTTTCAGGAACTATTCACATGCAGTCTGCATGGCTGTTGCGGCTGTGAACGTCTGTGCTCTACCATGTGGAAACCCCATCTTTTGGCTACGTCAGTAAAGTAATGTTGAGGAAGCAGAGATGGTCTAGGCGCTAGGAGGCTGCCGCCTACTACCTGTGTGATGTTTTGCAAATCTCTTTATACTTATAGATCTTGATCGTCTGTAAAGTTGGAATAAGGAAGCATTCCTCCTCAGGTTATGGTAAAGGAGATATAGAGCATCTTGCCCCAAATCTGCAAAGTAGCGTGCGGCAGGTGGTTTTTAACACCTCATGAGAATTGACTGGTAAACCTGCAGGCGTTTCATGAGCCCATTTGTTAAAAACAGTCATCACAAAGAATGAAATCATAGCAACTTGCAGTCGAATAAATTATAGTCAAAACCCAAATTAATACAAAAACAATATCTTTCAAAACTCCTTACTTCCTACTTATTTTATTCTGTTTTTCTACTCCCTCTTACTTTGAGTGTATCAGCTTCTGCTGTATCTGCATGTGGAAGCACCATGTCTCATGATGGGCTGCTCCCTCACGCCCGCCCCCACTCCACATTCGGAGAAGTTGTGCTGTCCACCTGAAGTTGGCCGTGGTGGGGAGGATTCCACACTCCACGGATAAGGGCTCGATGGATTGACGTGTTGTTGTCTAGACTTGAGACGGTGAAGAATGCCAGTAATACAGAGTACGTGTACATGCGGGTGGTATCTGCAGTCCTTGCTTCGTGAAAAGTGAAAACATCAAGGAAAAACTCTTCTCAGATCCAGAGACCATTATCTGACTCAACAAGAAGTCGCACTTCACCGACAATGGAGTAGGTCCATTGTTTCCCATCTGTCTTGTGTGGTGTGGATCACATACATGAGCATATCAGCCAACATACATGCTGTGATGTCATTCACTTGTAGATGGTGAACCATAGCTTGGCTATGATCTAAGAGTTTGGTGGGGAGAATGGACAGAAGCACCTTATGAGAATCAATCCTTCTATACACATTTATAATAATTAGGTATTTATTAATATTTGTAAGTATTGTACAACACATCTTTTATCACAACTTTACTTAACTACGTGAATGTATATATACGCACATCAATTTCTCTGCATATCCAGGCATGAGACAACCTCCAGCACACCTCGGTCACCCTGCCTGCAAGAGGTGGTGAGTGGCAGGTGCTCAGGTCCTCTGGGTCAGTTCTCCGGTGCTGGTGGCGATGCCAAAACAGACCCGAAAGCAATGGGTCTTATGGGAAAGTTGAGGCAAGTGGAAATTATCCTATGAGCCCTGGCGAGACGCGTTTTTGCTGGTTCTGTGTTTGTTTGGTGGTTGGTTTTGGCAGAGCTACAGCATGGCTCAGCACCATTTGCCTCCAGCGATAAAGGAGCAGAAAGTCCTCCATGGCTTAGGTCTTCCAGTTCTCTCTGCTTGAAATGCTCTCGCGAGTTCTCTTTCTCCGTAAAATACATTCTTATTCCATAAGACTCAGCCCCAGCACCACATTCTCAGGAAAGTCATCACTGGTTAGATGCACCTTTTCTTTCCTCTCATGGTGCCTTATTGTAACACTCAACATGCTGTATTTTGTCTGCCGGTGTCCGAAATTGACTATAATATCCTCAGGGACACGAACAGAGAATTACTCATCTCTGTTAGCAGTTAACAACAATTTCCTATTGAATTGAATAATGGTGACGTACAGAAGATAAGCTCAAGGATATGCCCTTCTGTAGTGATTCTGGGCTGTTGTCACGACATCGCTGAATGAACACGCTCTGGGCGGAAGCCTGTCTGAAAGCCTCGCTGCATGGCTGGGGATGAGGGGATCAGAGTTAAGTCAGGGTTCTTAACAGCTGGGGCTGTATGTGGGCTTGGGGGAAGCTTGTCCGTGGGCTAGAGAGGAGTCAGGATTTATGTGAAGCTCAATTGTTCAGAGATGTTTTAGGAATTGAGAAGACAAATAAATGTTCAGGAAATTGTCCAGGCTAGAAGTTTAAAATGAAGTCCTGCACAGGGGGACACCGGTGTGGGGCCCGTGGGAAGAAGAGATCTGCTCACATGTCAGCATCCGCTGGTCACAAGCCATATGTGCAAGAGTACTGTGAACCACAAAAATATACACATGAAGTGATGGTGATGATTTCCCTGTACATCACATTCGTAGTGAGACCGGAGGACGACTGGAGGAACTTCAGGGCAGTACCTGGTACCCATTTTGAAGTCTGACATAGATCATTCCCCTTTTCAGCAGCTCAAATAGGCAAACCCCCGTGACTTCTGAAGCACTATCCCAGAGTCAAAGGCCCGAGTGCCCAAGAGTCCCTCTAAATAATTGAGTGCCTGTGGCATAGCTCCAGAAAGCATGACAATGTCCTCCAGAATGGCATTGATTTTTCAAGCACATTTTTATTATTTTAATTTCAATGTGGCTACCATACAGTGTTACATTAGTTTCAGGTGTACAATGTAGTGACTCAGCATCTCCACAGCCAGCGCTCGTTGCGAGGAGTGTCCTATCTCACTTATCCCCTGCCAACTTCCCCTTGGTAACCACCAGTTTGTTCTCCGTAGCTAAGAGTCCATTTTCTGGTTTGTCTCTTTCTTCCTCTTCCCTTCATTCATTTGTTCTGTTTCTCAAATTCCATAGCTGAGTGAGACCATATGGTATTTGTCTTTCTTTAACGGACTTATTTCGCTTAGCCTTACACTCTCCAGATCCATCAATGTTGCTGCAAATGGTGATATTTCATTCTTTCTTACGACTGGACAATACTCCGTTGTATACATAGACCACGTCTCTTATCCAGTCATCAGTCGGTGCACACTGGGGCTACTTCCCTATCTTGGCTAGTATAGATAATGCTGTTCTAAACATTCATGGGTGCATGTATCCCTTTAAATTAGTGTTTTGTATTCTTTGGCTAAGTCTCTAACAGTTTGATTGCTGGATGGCGGTGTAGTTCTATTTTAACTTTCTGAGGAACTTCCATACACTTTTCCAGAGTGGCTGCACCAGTTTGCATTCCCACCAACAGTGCCTGAGAGTTCCCATTTCTCCACATTCCTGTTGTTTCTTGTTTTGTTGATTTTAGCCTTTGTGACAGGTATGAGGGGATATCTCATTGTGGTTTTGATTTGCATTTCTCTGATGATGAGGGATGTTGAGCATCTTTTCATCTGTTGGCCATCTGTAAGTCTTCTTTGGAGAAATGTCTGTCTTCTGCTTGTTTCTTAATTGGATTATTTGGTTTTGGGGTGTTCAGTTGTATAACCTCTTTCTATATTTTGGATATATTATATTATATTTTTGGATATATTATTATCCAAATATATTATCAGATATGCCATTTGCAGATATCTTCACCCATTCTAAAGTTGCCTTTTAGTTTTGTTAGTTGCTTCCAGCTTGATGAGTTTTTACCAAGTGAATGTACCCATGTAAACATCTCCCGGTTCAAGACAGAGAAAACACCAGCATCCAAGAAACCCCATATAACCCTCCAAGTCAGAACACCATCATGGAGGCGCCATTCTGACACTCATCCCCATACGTTAGATTGTTTCTCTGTTGTGTCTGGATTCTTTCACACAATTGTGTGTGGAGTTCACTGGTAGTCTTACATGTGGCAGTAGTTTGATTTTAGTATTGCTCTGTGGTATCCCATGTCATAAATACACTATAATATTTATCCACTCTACTCTTGATAAACTGTTTCTAATTTTGGGTTATTATGAATAATGTGTGACCATTTCTTTGGAGTCTGTCTTCAGGAGTAGAATCACCAGGGGAAAGGGTAATATTCCTCTTCTCTACTTTGATTTAACTAATACATTCTTTTATTATTTGTTGTTTTATTTGACAGAGAGAGAGAGAGAGATAGAGCTCAAGAAGGCAGGAAGACAGCCAGAGATAGAGGGAGAAGCAGGTTTTCTGCTGAGCAGGGAGCCTGACATAGGGCTTGATCCCAGCACCCTGGCATCAGACCTGAGCCAAAGTCAGTCACTTAACTGACTGAGCCACCTAGGCACCCCTAAACTAATAGATTTTTAAAACTTTTACTTGAATCATCTTACACATTTTACAAATTTTCCTTTTTCTTTAAAAGATTAGAATTACAAATTGAGGATTATAATATGTATTTTTGATTAGTAACAGTCTCGTGTAAATTAATCCTACTACCACCCCTTAGCCAATGACATAACCTTGGGAGACAAAGTCATTTATCTCTCTGTGTTATTATTGTTATGTATTTTTAATCTCCACGTATTTCAGACCACATCAGATATTATTATTATTGTCCAGTTAATATCTGTTTGTAATTACTTATATATACCCCTTTCCCCCTTTCTCTTGAGTTTATCCCTTACTAGATTTCTGTGTTTCTCCCTGGCCTCATTTTGTTTCTTCCTAAAGAATTCTCCTTAAAAATTCTTCTTAAATTTTTTTTCTTTTTGTGTATATTTGCTGGCAACAAAATCTCTCAGCTTTTGCTTATGATGGAAATGTGTTTGTTTTGCTTTCACTTGTGAAGGACATTTTCTCTGGATATAGCTCAGCCTTTGGTTTCCTCCTTCCAGCATTTTAAAGGCGTCATTCTGTTGTCTTCCAGCTCCCGTTGCTTCTGTGGAAATGTCAACTTTCAAGATTTTTGATCCTCCTTTGAAGGTCATGATTACTTTTTCTCTATTTCCACGATTTCTCTCTTTGTCTTTCGACTTCAGCACTTCTGTTATGCTGTGTCAGGCATGGCTCACCTCGTGCCGTGCGGCATGCGGTCGGCGCAGGTTTTCTGTCTGTGACAAGGGTTCCATGTTCCGTGGTGGAAAATCCTGTGTTGTGCCTGTGGAAACTCACCTGTCGCACTTCCACTTACTTCTTCCCACGGCGCTGCACCCACACGGCTACTTCCCCACAGTCCACGTCTCTCCTCTTGTCTGTTTTCTTTCTCTGCCTGGGAACCTGGGCATTTTCTACTAACCTGTCCTGTCATCCAATCCTCTGTTCCAGGTTTTACACTCAACTTTACTTAATTGAATCTTAGTTTCAATTATTGAAAAACTTAATGCTAAAATTATTAATTGCCTTTTTTTTTGTGGATTTGGATTTTCTGATTAAATTCCTCATCTTTGCTTCAACTTGTTAATCGAATTAAAGTCTGTGTATTGTGAGTCCAATAAATGGACTGTCTGGGGTATTTTCCCATTGTCCTTTTTTTCTTGGTTCCTTTTCTTGATCACTCCTGGTGAAGCTTTATGAGATTCTGATATTTTGTTTTTTTAGATTTTTTTTTTTATTTATATGCCAGAGATAGAGAGAGAGAGAGTATACACAAGCAGGCAGAGAGGCAGGCAGAGGCAGTGAGAGAAGCAGGCTCCCTGCCGAGCAAGGAGTCCGATGCGGGACTCGATCCCAGGACCTTGGGATCATGACCTGAGCCGAAGGCAGTGGCTTAACCCACTGAGCCACCCAGGCGTCCCAAGATTCTGATATTTTGAATGAAAAATGGCAGAGGCTCGGGGTGGTGACCTTCGATGGGAATTCTCACCAGCGGTGACATGCTTCCTCACCAGGATGCAGGGCGGCTTGCTCACTTGTTTTGGTGCAGCTTTGTAAAGATCCATACTGCTCTTCTCCGTTCTTCTTCTCTGTTCTCTGTTCTTCTAGAATCCTCAATATTTCCGACTGAAACCCTAGGCTATTAACTCAAGTCCAGTCACCTCCTAAACTCCATTGCAGCCCCATGACACCCAAAATTCCAGTGTTGCCAACCAGTAGCTACAAGGCTTTGTGTTTAGCTTCCTAGCATCTTTCCCTGTGTGCCTTCAGGGTGTGGCAAACGCCTCTGGGGAAAGCTGCGCTAGACCAGGAGCCCCAGCCATCCTCTGGAGTCCTGGCTCCTGCTGTTCCCATAAGTGTCAGGAACTCATGGGATCAGCACTTTGCTGCCTCCAGAGGGACCCGCTTAGAACCTAGCAGGTTTCTCGGACTCTCTCCCCTTTCTGGGATCCTCCCATCTCAAATCTGACTGTTATGTCAGCCTTCTGACTTCTTCCAACTCACCTAAAAAAGAAATCTGACTGTTCTACATTAAGTGTTGGTCTGTGGCTAGCTTCTTCATCTTAGCTGCTGGCAGAAACCTTCAGTTGGGTGGTGATGACACAGCTCAGGGAAAGCCATCTGGTGGCCATGCGTTCCCCCCTGCATTGTTTCCAGCTGGGGTAGAAACATGAAGGCCAAGGGTTGTCCCTGCCAACAGCCACTTGCGTCCTCTGCACCATCCAGTGACAGTGCTGTGCTCCTTGAATCCATGGCCTGACGTCAGGGCTCCCGGTGCACATCCTGGGACTTCCTGAGAAACCACCCCCCACACAGCCTAACCCATGTTTATGTTTTGGAGGGATCTTCCTTGGTCCTGGTCAAACATCTACCAGCTTTAGGCAACAGCTTTTTCCCTGAAATCCTGGTTTTCCTGGCTAAAAGCAGACTGACTTCATGTAGTGGAATGGTTTGTATCTCCTCCCCAGGCCTCAGAAATGAGGAGAATAGTACTTGTGACTGAAAAAGAGGGTCATGGAGACTAAGCAAATATTTGTAAAGCAGCATAGTTTGAACACTTGAAAGAAAAGTGCAATATGAATGATTATTTTTTTAAAGCACCATATGTAGGAAATGCAATCCAGCTTTTTGAAAGAAGCGTTTTGGCGTTTCATCCCAATTTACTGATGAATGGTGACTAATGAAATGTTTGTCTGGGATTCTGAAGAGCAACCCAACTGGCTGCGTGTAGATACATAGCGTCAGTCGCTTTTGATCTTGCGGACCAAAGCATCTTATATAATGATAAATTATACCAGGTTTCAAAATCCTCCGGATGATGTTATCTGCAACACCACTGCCTCTCCTTACTATCTCCCACTTTTCTTTCCTCTCCGTGAAAGAAATAGCAGTTTGTAAAGGCTTATAAATTCCAACTCTTATCTTTTTAAATGGTTGTTCTTTTCGCTCATCTCAACATGCAAATAGACTCCCTTTCTTGAGCCTTTGATAAGGAGCCAGGAGAAAAGTTCACAAGGTTCTGATACACCACCCTGAGAAGCCCAGCCAGCCGGCAAAGATACGGGAGGAACTTACTATTCCCCCCCGCCGCTGTGGACAGACCCTCCGTTAACACCCTCGGGAAAGCGAGCGCAGCGTTGTAGGGATGCCCACGAGTGAAGAAAGACGCAAGCGGGTGTCTGGAGAGGGGCTGGGAGCCACAAACGCACCGGGATTGTGTTCAGCACCACGGACAGCACAGGACGGAGCCGGGCCCTGCTGCCTCCTCCAGGCTCTCTTCACCTCCAGCCATGAAGGTGCAGAGTGGCCTGGGATTCGCCCACAGCCATGCGTCCTGCGCAACAAGGTTTGGGGTTTCTGGTGGGATCACCCTCTGGGAATGTTCGGTGCCACTCCCCGGCACACCAGCTGGGTCCCCAAGTACAGGCCCTGTCACCCCTACGCCCAGACACAAAGCTCCCCCTCACCTCTCTCTTCTCCCTCCGCCACCCCATGGCTCTGCTCCCTGCCGGTCCCTGAATCTGTCACTTTTCTTTCTTGAAGTCCCCACACTGTGGCCTGGCCCTGTGGTGGAGACGGTCGATGCCTCCCACACACCTGCTCCTCCTCCCCCTGCACCGGTGCACCTGCAGCTCTAAGCTGCCCTCTCCTGTTCCTCCTCCCCCTGCACCGGTGCACCTGCGACTTTAAGCTGCCCTCTCCCCTCCTCTGCAGCAGCGCCTGCCTCTGCCTCCATGCCATCTACGCGTCTCCTTGTCTGAACGCTCCCCCTGCCTGTTCCGTGGAGCTGCCCCGAGCATGTTGTTCAAGTCCTGTGCATTGACGCGTTAGTACCCTCTGTCTAGAGGGTCCCACACTGAATTTTAGAAAAGCCCTTCCTAGCCCAGGAAAGTGTAACAGACGGACTCGCTGAATGTTGTCACATTTACTTTGCAGTACAAACAATAATCAGACCCTCCGGGAGGCCTTCAGGACATCTGCCCCCCCCCCCCCCCCCCCGGGGGCGTCCTGGCCGGAAACCGCCCCCAGGGCTGGCCTGGAAGCCCCCCCCCCCGGCTGTGGTCTTCACAGGCACATTGTCACAGGTGAGAAAAGAGGCTGATGCTGGCCCCCGGCTTCAGACCGTTTCCATCCGTGAAATCCAAGGAGCCGGTGGAGACAGTGGTGAGGGGTTAGGACTGGTTTGTCAGGACAATGACTAACAGAAACGGGCTTCAGGGACTGTGCTGGTCACCGACTGCCCTGAACCAATCCGCAGCTCAGCACCTGAAAACAGCATCATTTGTTACCGCCTCATGTCCGAGGTTGGGGTCTGTCTGGGCTGGCTCAGCCGGCCCTCTGCTCCGGGCCCCCCAGGCTATAGCACAGCTGCAGCCGAGTATGATCCTTTCTGCGCCCGGGGACTCCTACAAAGGCACACCTGTTAACATCAGCATTAGGTTCCTGGGGACAGGAGGGCTGACGTCCCTCCTTTTTGCTGGCGATTAGCTAGGTGCTGCCCTCAGTTCCCAGAGGCCACCTGACATCCCTGCCCCATGGACCTCTGGGATGGCCACCCACTTCTCCAAGACCAGCAGGTGCCCGTGCTGCTCCAGACTCTGAACTCACAGAGGCCTACACCCCTTTGAGAGGGCTTTTCGATTAGGTCAGGCCCACCCAGAGTGATCTTTATTTACTTGAAGTCAGACTTACCAAGGATCTTACTACATCTGAAAACATTTCTTCATCCTTGCTCGAAATCACACTCTGATCCATGGCCTTCATCCTGTCTCCTGGCTGGAAGGAGTCACAGTCCTGCCCCCACTCAAGGGGGGGCTCACGGGCAGCCCTCTGGGGTGTGTCTGTGATGGGAACCTACTCAGGTCACACTCAGTGTCGATAGCGTAAATGAGCATCATGGGGTCAAGAATATGAAATTAGGAGAAAGGAGGGGAACAGAATACTTATGGGGAGACTGCCCAGGCCTGAGCCTCCCTGAGGAGCCTCTGCACACAGACAACATCGTCTGACCACTAGGTCCTGCTTGTCCATGCTTTCCACACAAGAAAAACTTCACAGCAAACCCGAGCTGGCCCACATGCCCCTGGGGGGGATATGCGGCTGCTGTTCCCCCATGGTGTCAAGGCCCAAGGCCCTGATGCTTAAAGACAGGGGTGTGGTGACCCCTATGAGCACGCACATCCCGGTCTGGACCCCGACCTTGGCCCCAGTCCACCCGTGTCACCCAGGAAGGGGCACGCCCACTGCTTCCCGAGGCCTGGCATGCAGCAGGCGGTGGGCGAGCGTTCCAGACCTCGGGGCCCTTGTCAGGCCTCGGGGTGCTGTCAGAGTGTGGCTGACGTGGGCGGCTGCCCCAGCCTGTGCTCCCTTGGGCTGGGAGCTCGCCCTTGAGGGCATAGTCCTCCGTGGCCCTCAGGCAGGCTTGCCTTAGACCTCTTTTGGGAGCAGGGAGCATCCTGGCGGGATTCGGGGGTCCTCTGTCTTCACCGTCCCCCTCCCTGCTGTGTCTGGCAGACCCCTGCCCCGCACGCACATGTAGAGCCCACGAAGGCTGCGAGGCCTCCCCTCCGGCAGGCAGGCCAGGGCTGGGCGCAGGCCCACGGACAGCCCCTGCCCAGCCAGGAGAAGCCACCGAGCAGCCGTGGAGCCCCAACCATGACACAGATTCACAGGCGGTGAGGGGCTCCAGTGGCAGCCGCCCCAGGCCACCCTGACCGGACACCAAACAGGTCCTCAGAAAGTGCACAAAACCATTGTTCTCTCGGAAGCCCCACCCCTCCCTGGGGCTGGAGATTTCAGCCTCTGCAGAGCAGCAGGGAACCTGGGAAGGGGAGGAGTCCGGCTGGATCCCTGGGTGGGGGGGGCGGGGGGGGGGGGCGCTCTCCCACGTGGGGCCCAATCTGTGACCTTGGAGGGCAAGGTCACCTCTGCTGAATGAAGGAGTGGGGAACGTGGCCTCTGAGATGCTCTACAGAGCTGTGCAGGCCTGAAGGTTCCAGACGGCTGCTCTCCACGAGGGGTTATGACTATTTTTATGGAGGTGAAATCCACACAATGTGAACGGTTTGGTGGCATTTAGTCCTGTCCCAGGCTTGTGCAGCCAGATGGCTGACTGTCACAGACAGAGGACCCTCACTCGTGCCCCCAGGGCACCATCACTGTCCCCAGGGAAGGATTGTGACGTGGGGGTGGCAGCAAGAGCCCCCACTGGCCAAGGGCTCTGGATGGGCTTCACCAGCACCCGAGGGGTCCTCCTGACAGCAGGGACCCAGGGCTCAGGTGGCACCAGCAGAGGCTGGAGAACAGGCCCCTGTGGTCCAGGGTGGGAGAAGGGATGGGCTGGGACCGGAGGGCTGCCGGGGAGTCCCCAGAGAGCCAGGACAGGCCGGCAGCAGGGCGCGGGGACCCCTCGTTCCTGGGGCTGCTGGCGTGGCCTCCTGGCTGAGGCACAACGCCCTCGGCTCTGTGCCCAACGAAGCTATTCATTTTCTGGAGAGGAACGGAGCTTCGGGGGGAATAGAAATGAGAATCTGGCGCTGTGGCGGGAGGGAGTGAGCACAGCACGCCAGATTTCTCACATAATCTCAGCATAGTGGAGTCCCGGGGACCCGCACCGGCCTGACCCCCCAAATTCCTGTGCTTTCTCCCAATCTTGTTCCCAGCTGCCGAGAGGGGCTGTGAATTCCTGTTTTCATCTTTGGTTTCCCCTCCGCCCCCTTGGTACGAGGGGTATATGTTAGTGTCTGTCAATTTGCCATCCCAGGGCTACATTTTCTGGGAAAATCTGTGCTTCTGTATTTATTACATTCTCTGTAGATGCAGAAGCGATGCCTTTTCTAAAACGAGGGCTCTGAAGATGGAAATAAATCGACGCATAACATAGATTCTTGGCTCAGTGTGGCAGGTGCTGTGCATTTGCTGTTTCTGATTCCTGACACACAAGAGGCAGGCATCACAGCTCCTCAGAGGGGGTCGTGGGGGGGGCGCGAGGCTCCCCGCGGGTGACACGCGGAGCAGGGTTGAAACGGGAAGACTGACCTTGTGACTACAAAGCCGCTGAGCCCGAGTCTCATCTGGCAAATGAGGAGCCTGGAGCCCCAGAGGTCGTCCAGGAGCGGCCGGAGTGGACCTGCAGCCCCGCGTGGGGTCCAGAGGCTCCCTGCGGAAGCCCTGGGCCGCCTCCGGCCGCCTCCCAGCCCCTCTCCTCCATCTGTGCGGATCCTCGCGCATGACCCCTAGCTTAAGCAAGGGAAAGATAATTTTTCCCTGGAGCACATGGAACGTGGTTTATGGCTGCTGCAGAGAGCGCTCTCTGAGAGACGCTACATCACTGCGCTCTCTGAAACACGCGTGCATGAATAATAGATCTAGCCCAGATGCAGAGCGCCTCGTGTGCAATTTCTCAAGGCGCCTCAAGAGCCTCTCGAGGGGGCTTGCTGAGGTCACAGCCTACTTGAGCTATTCCGGGCCGGGAGAAGCGGGACTCTGCAGGTGGAGATGATGTGCTGCCGCGGAAACACTATTCCTCACCGGGGTCCACCTGCGCTGGACCGGCCGGGGGCCGGACAGGAGCCAGTGCCGCTTCGGCTCCTCCTCCCGCAGCAGGAGGCCTGGCCCACATTGCGTCTTTCAGCCGTGCAGGTCAAGCTGTGGTGTGGGCTCGTCCCGTTCACGGGGCGGTGGGGTTCCGAGACCCCCATGGTCCTCCTCGCCCTGGAGACCCACAGCACCGCCCCTGAGAGCCGGGTGTATGACCTTGACCCTGACTGCCTTCCTGGACAGCTGGAGCCTCACGTGAGTCTCATGCTGGGCTCGGCGACCTTGAGCATGTCACTGCTGTGCCTGGAGAACAGAGGGCCCTCGAGTCACAGATATGCATGTGGACCGGCCACCCACTGTGTCTCACCATGCCATCCTGGGCCAGACACAGCACCAAATAGCTGAAACACTGGGCCAGGCACAGCACCAAACAGCTGTTGGGGGTAGAGGGTCTCCAGCCTCCAGTTCCACAGGGGGCACTGGACAGAAGCCCTTCCCTTGCTCCCATTCTCATGGACACGCTGCTGGCAGGCGTGCAGCCATGGGCCGACTGCCCCCAAGCTTCTTCCCTGTAGGTTCCAGTTCCACAACAGCTCTGCAAGGACACGGGCCTGGAGCTGTCTGTCCAGGGCTGTGCGCTGGCCGCTGTGCTGCTGCCTGCCTTCCGGGACCCCAGGGAGGGAGAGTCCCAAGGACGTCCACATCCAGCCACGGAGCCTAGGTGCCCCCGACCCTGCATGCACAGGGCTTGCAGACGCGATGATGTTGCGGATCCGGAAATGGGGATGTCCCTGGACAGCCGGTAGCCCGGCTACCACGAGTCCCTCTGAGGGGAGGTGCGAGGGACAGAGGGGCTTGCGACAAGCAGGGAGTGGAGGGGTGTGGGGTCAACCTACCACCCTCTGTTTCCCCCACACACTCATTCCTCAGGAGTCCCATGCTCACAACACAGTGGCGCAAATGCGGGAGCTCTCTGGGCGACTGCAGGTGGCTTCTCCCTGGCCAGCCTCCCCCTGCTGCCCAGGGCAGGTCCCCTCGGCCAGCTGTGACCACATCCAGTAGTCATCCAGCCTGTCCCTGAGCACCGAGGCAGCCCTGCCCGCCTCTGCGTCTGTGTCTCCGATTCTCTCTCTGAGCCTTTCAGAGCCTGGCTGGCGGCGGGCATCTGTGTGCTGGGCGATGCTGGCCCGGTGTGGCACACACCCACATGACCTCTCTCACTCTGGGGAGCCGGCGCTGAGGAGGGGGGCAGGAGACAGCTAGGAGCCGCCTGAAGACCCAGCTCGGGTGGGAGGAGGTCTCTGCCCAGATCCCTGAACACAAGCGGACGTGAATGAAGCTTAGTGCACATTTTTAGAAAACCCTGGAATGAAAGCTACAGGGTCCGTTGAGTGCATCCCGATGCCGCCTGATTCAGACCTGTCCCCTCTCCATCTGCGGGCCCGTGCTGTGCCCAGTACCTGGGATCGGAGTGTCCTGCCACAGGGCTGGGGGCAGACTGCCATTCCCGTGGTCACAGCTCCACATGGAGCTGGAGCTTCTGGGTGGGTGTGTGCCCCAAGACACAGCTGAGTGATGCCCACACAGAGGCCTGGAGATGGGGTACGCTGACCGGCCTTCCGGGGAGGCTCTAGGCGAGGGTTTCTTAGCAGCCAAGCAGCTCGCTGTTCGAGACTCAGAAAGTGGCTGTTGACTCCAAGCCAAAGCCCTTGGTGGGGGAAAGGGGCTCTGATGGACGCTGGGCCTTGACACTCACTGACGCCCAAGCACACAGGACCGGGCCCCTGGGCATGGTGAGGTGGGGCTGGCTGAGGCCAGGCAGAGACACGCCTTCACCTCTGCTGCTCACCATCACAGCTCCAGGCAAAGGAAGCCCCCAGGCATCCTGCTCACCCACCAACCTCTGCCCGCCGGCCACCAGCCTGCCTGAGAGCATGGTGTCCAGGAGGAGAACAGAGATGTCCCCACCAAAGCAGGGAGAAAACTCACCCTTTTCTGGCTTTTGTTCAATTCAGGCCCCCTAGGACTGGGTGCCGCCTACCCTCACTGGTGGGCAAGTCTTCTTCCCGGTTAAAGTGCTAATGCCTTCCAGAAACACACCCAGAAATAGGTCTCTCCTGCACTGGGGTGCTCCTTGGCCCGTCAGCTCGGCTGGGAGAGCTAGCCTGCAGAGGCACTCGTTTTAGTAAATTGCGGTATAATTCACATGCTGGAGGTCTTTAAATCTAGACAGAGAGAGGAATTCTCCTTTGGTGGTGGAGATGTAATTGTGGGAACCATGGGACCTGGTCAGGGGCCCTACGGACAGCCTCTCAGACACAGAGGGGAGGAGCCTGCGCAGAGGACAGGTGCCACCCCCCCCTTCCCCCATCCCACCTTCTGGAGCTGCAGGTGACAGCGTACCAGCTGATCATGTTACCTGATTTCAAGCTTTACTACAAAGCTGTGATCATCAAGACAGCATGGTACTGGCATAAAAGCAGACACATAGACCAGTGGAACAGAGTAGAGAGCCCAGATATGGACCCTCAACTCTATGGGCAAATACTCTTCGACAAAACAGGAAAAAATATACAGTGGAAAAAAGACAGTCTTTTCAATAAATGGTGCTGGGAAACCTGGGCAGCTATATGTAGAAGAATGAAACTCGACCATTCTCTTACACCGTACACAAAGATAAACTCAAAATGGATAAACGACCTCAACGTGAGACAGGAACCCATCAGAATCCTAGAGGAGAACGTAGGCAGTAACCTCTCTGATATCAGCCACAGCAACTTCTTTCAGGATATGTCTCCAAAGGCAAAGGAAACAAAAGCGAAAATGAACTTTTGGGACTTCATCAAGATCAAAGCTTCTGCACAGCAAAGGAAACAGTCAACAAAACAAAGAGGCAACCCATGGAATGGGAGAAGATATTTGCAAATGACAGTACAGACAAAGGGTGATATCCAGGATCTATAAAGAACTCCTCAAACTCAACACACACAAATCATACAATCATATAAAAAATGGGCAGAAGACATGAACAGACACTTCTCCAATCAAGACATACAAATGGCTATCAGACACATGAAAAATGTTCATCTTCACTAGCCATCAGGGAGATTCAAATTAAAACCACACTGAGAGACCACCTTACACCAGTGAGAATGGCCAAAATTAGCAAGACAGGAAACACCATGTGTTGGAGAGGATGTGGAGAAAGGGGAACCCTCTTCCACTGTTGGTGGGAATGCAAGTTGGTGCAGCCTCTTTGGAGAACAGTGTGGAGATTCCTCAAGAAATTAAAAATAGAACTTCCCTATGACCCTGCCATTGCACTCCTGGGTATTTACCCCAAAGATACAGATGTCGTGAAAAGAAAAGCCATCTGTACCCCAATGTTTATAGCAGCAATGGC